>NC_051085.1:31964060-32272481 GCF_004664715.2 Peromyscus leucopus | reverse complement strand
GGGAGGAAAGGACCAGCAAGAGGGATTCAGGGATTTGGAGGAAAGGGAGGAATAAAAGCAAAGAATTATGAAAATGCCACAATGAAACCCATCACACCGTATGATAATTTTAAACATTAATAAAAGTCCTCATATATATTTTCCATTATATGAGAAAAGTTCAAATTTTTATATCTTTAATACAATTTTTCTATGCCTCTTTACTAGTTTTGTTTTTCCCCCAAGAAACAGACACATACACACATACACAGGTATGCATGCATTCACACACCCATCACTCTAAAATCCACTGCTGCTTATGTTTCTTCCGTCTACCCAGATTCAAGTTAGAGACAGCAATTCGAGACTGGTGCCGGGCCAGCTCTTTGCTACAGACCTGAAAGAGTGGATGCACTGGTGTTGCACTCCGGCTTCCTTCCTGAAGCTGAAGGGTCCCTGTGTCTGAGCTACACCCCACGTGTCAAGGGCTGGGACAGCAAAGTTCTTTGACATCTTCCCACAGGACCCAGGGTGGTGTCTTCATTGTAACTGGCACTGAATAAATATTGACTGCAAATGCAAACTTCCCTGAAAACCTGGCAGGAAGTATTTGTCTTTCAACTTGGATTCCTCACTTTGAAAGTCCTTTTGAAACTTTCAAAGGACTATCTTAAAGGGGCCTAAAATAGGACTTAAATAACTAATATCAATTATCAACTACAAATATTTCTCACGGGATTTGAACTATTCTACTTAATTTAGATTGATTTTAGTCACTTAACTTTGCACGTTTTTTTTTAATTAAGGTTACATATGTAACACTTATCAAACATAGATAATACTGGACTAATGCCCATTCTAAATCCTGTAGAAAGTCTAGCAGTAAAAAGGTCAGGCAGGGTAAATGGGAAACATGTTTAGAGAGTGGGAAATAGTCTTCCTCTTCCTCTCATACATGCAAGTATATATCACACTTAGTATATGTTACATTTAGTATATATTACTAAATGCAAGTGTATATTACATTTAGTAGCCCATTTGGTAGTCAGAGCCCCTGGGAGTACTGCAATATTTTCTTAAGCAGAGTAAGACTAAAGATTGGTTTCCAGGAAAATTTAAGAAACTAAGCAGCATTTACCAAAACTTCCCATGTTCTCCAAGGACTTATAAGGAGACACATTGCTTACCAGGAAGATTAAATGGGAAAATATAAAGAGACCATATATATATATATATATGTAATGTTAAGCTTGATTGTTTTTACTACCAACCACAGTTTCCCCTCCCTCCTCTCCTCCTGTTCCCTCCTCCCACCTCCTTTTTGCACCCCCTATCCACTCCTCAGAAAGGGTAAGGCCTCCCATGGGAGTCAACAAAGCATGGCATATCAAGTTGAGACAGGAACAAGCTCGTCCCCTAAGCTGGATATTTTTAAGAACAAATTATAAAAAGTATTTACCACTGTGTGCTATACTGCCGTATACTTTTATTTCATAAACAAGAATACTGAGTGCCAGAGGGTAAGAAAGCAGGAGACACAGAGTCCATCTTCAGGAGAACTTGCCAGTGACTTTCCCATGGTCATTACTTTCTAATGACAGACTGAGGACAAGATCCTGCCACCTGACTCCCAAAGCTCACTGTCCTTTCTGTAGCATTCTGATGCTACAGGAATTCAATTGGAAAGTGAAAAACACCTTCAAGTGATTGAAAATAACTCCACACAAGTGATTGTACTTGAAATACCATTGGAGACTCTACAGACAGCTTTTAAGATGCTTTCTGATTGTTCTGATAACAAATTAATTGGAAACTCACTAAAGAAAAGATGTTATCTCCAACTCTAAACAAGAGGACATTGCTGAGTCATTTCCCTTTAGAAGAAACCACAGTAGATTTTGAGATTTATGACCCCGGTAGTTGACCTCCAAACACCTTTCATAAGCTTTGAAAAGTGTGTGTGTGTGTGTCTGTCTGTCTGTCTGTCTGTGAGTGTGAGAAAGAGTTCACATCTATTAATGTAAATAGGTTCACTAAAAGATAAGCATAATTAGATGAGTTTTCTGCTGACTAAGGACTCTAAACTACCTCACTCTACAGTTGAAAAGCTATTATATGCTGAAAGGTACAAGCTGAATCTCCAATAGAGGACCCAGGTGACTCTCCCTTGTTAAACAGGAGAATTTCAGAGATAACATGTGACCTGAAGATGACATGAGGGAACCAGATATACGCCTTGGCTAATCTCAGTATGCAATTGGCATTTCCAGTCTTTCGTGATATCCAGCTATATTACCCATGTCATCTTGGGCCAGCCCTCCTCCTGTTCATACACAAGTACATGTTGCAGTTATTAACTATAGAGAAAAATCTTTGCCAATAGAAACCGTATGATATTTTAAAAGCAGATTCCATTAAAATGTTGATTGATTTCAGGGAAAACCTTAAAATCTAAGTAGCTTTACCAAATGCTATCCATACTCTCTAAGGATTTACATGAATAATATTGTTTATTTCTGTTAGATTTATAACTGTATGACCAGTCCCTAACATATAACCCAGTAGATAAAAAAAAATATTTGACAAATGGCTTCAAAATTAATTCACCTATGGTCACATAATAAAGGGTAAAACCATAAATCAAAGTGAGAGGTAATGACTTCCAATACCATACTCTTGATCACTAAACTGAAGTACCTCCATTGCTACACTAGGGTATGGATATACCTCAGTTTGTAGAGTGCTTGCCTAGCATTCACAGGAGGTCATTGGTTCAGTTTGATACCCCAACTGCCTAAGACCAGTTTTGATGACATATGTCTATAATCTCTAGTGGATGCAGGAGGATCAGGAGTCATTGGGGCCAGCCTGATTTATATGAGACCTTATCTCAAAATCAAAACAAAGGTCTACATTGTACTTCCTCTAAAGAGTATGTCCGTCATGACTAAAGTGGTTGTATTTCCAAGAAATCAATATGTTGAAACACTAACTCCTGACAGGGCTGTATTTGGATATGGAGCCTCTAAGCAAGTAAGCAAGGCTGCATTTGATTACAGATGCAGGGTACTTTGTGATACAATTGGTATCATCATGAAATGCCACTAGAGTGTATTTTCATTCTCTCTGTCTCTCCTCCCTCTCTCTCCCTCTCCCTTCTTCCCTCCATTCTTGATTTTGGACTTCAGCTATCAGAATGGTGAGAAAATAAATTTCTGTTGTTTAACTCACTAACCTTACAGAACTTCATTAATGAAGCCTGTTACGATTTCACTTTATCTCCAAAAACTTTGTATGCAGAAAATCTAATAGCCAATAAGACAGATTAGGAAAAGGGTCAAAATAGAAGGTGTTTAGGTAGTAAGGAATCCACCGTCATTGATTAAAGATATACTTTCAATAGAACTAGCAGAAAGCTAGTTCTTATTGACATGAGTTGGTTATTAGGGAATGGCTTTGTTATAAAACAAAATGTCTCACATGTGTTCCTCTCCCTTGTACCTTGCAGTATCTTTCTGCCATGTTAAGCCAGAAAGAGGGCCAAGACCCTCCCCATTGCCACGTTGGTCTTCAGCCGTTATATTGCTCAGCACCCAGAGCGATTTGCTGAAATCAATTTCTTTTCGTAATACATTTCTCAGTCGGTGCTAATCTACTATGTCAACAGACAATGAATCAAGACACAACCTGAGCAGGTACACACTTTTGATACCCAAAGTTCCCTAGTCCTAAGCTTTCTATGGCTCTTGTAATCTGGACCTTTCTCATGCATACTAGTATATCTGTCACAACGAATGAAATGTGCATGAAATAAAAAAATAAAGGAAACAAAGTCCCACTCATTCATTTCAACACCTAAGCATAGGTGGGAGCCAGCATATTCAGAGAAGGAAACCATGTTTCCTCATCAAGACCCACCCATACTCTTACTCATGTTGAATCAAGTGGCAGAGAAGGCTGCTTTTATGTATTCTAATTATATTTTCAAAACTGTTATTAAGAATGATTCATATCCTAGATATGAGTAAGGTAAAATACCAAACCACTGGTATTTTCTTTTCATTCCAAGCATTCTCCTTAATTTATACTTTTCTACATACAGCAAACTCCAAAGAAATATGGAAAACCATACAGGATAACAAGGAGTTGAGCCACTGTCCAGGGTCCGTGTTTATACTGCTTCTCTCCCGGAACTATAGAACCTTGGACAGCTCCAAACCCTGTCCCAGCAAGCTCCTGAGTATGCACAGCTGCTCCTGAGTATTCACAGGGTAGGAGATCAAAAGGCCAGACTCCACTAGGAGCCTTTCAGTATGGCCCTCACATTAGCAAAAACTATTTGAAGGCCGTGTAGCAATTATCTGGGACTCTTGGGGAAAGACTGCCTGTATTCTACTGGGATGAGCCATCACTCATTACTGCAAGACTGTTGGGCTCCAAATTGTTCACCACCATGTCCCTAACATCTAAGTTATAGTAAAACTCACTAGACCATCCTTGTCTGTATCAGCATTATAGCAATAGTCTAAATCACAAGAAATCTTTATTTGACTAGAAAACTTCTCAACATTAAATCACGAGGGTCCAAAATTAGGATCTCACAGAAATGTGTCAGCAGGCAGACCTAGTTTTGCTATAAGGAAGCTACCACCCACACTTATCTGAACTTATTTATGCCTCCCCCAAATTGCTGGCTGGTCATGACAGAATCATTGCTTTCATGCAGAATGTTTTCAATCCAATGGGTGGCTCCTGTCATGGAATCTTAGAGGTGAAGTACTGCAGCATATCACCCAACTCAATACCTTCATCTTAGAGATGAGAATCCCGAGAGTTGAAATAATTCACCAAAGTTCACAAGAGTGACTCCCTTTCATTTCCATAATCCCTCTCTTTTATGCAAACCTCACCTCTTCCTGCCTTCCCCGTCTTCTTTCTCTGCCTCTGACCCATGACTCACTCGATAGCTTCAATTGAATGGAGACCACAGAGGAGGCGACATAACAGAGACAGCTAACACTCTGCAAAGCAGATTCTCACCAGAAAATTGGCACTTGGTGCCTCAGCAGAGAATGTACTCAAGCAGGAGCAGAGAAGAGCATACCATCTGGACAGGGTGACTCTGGGTGCCAAGTGGGCCCCAGCCACAGCCAAGGATGAGAGGGGAAGGGTGTCTGTCACCTGACTGCACACATTTAAGGGGACTTGTTAGCAGTAGTGCTATTCTGAGTAGAAGACGTTGTTGATGGTTCTGACAGCTGACACATGTGTAGGCAAGGATGAAACAAGGTGAGTGGTAGCCAGGCAATTTGCAAATGGTTTGTGAGCCAAGAAAAGTTGGTGATGTCGGATTACTATGCGTGAAGGAAGGGATATAGCTTTGAAGGGTAAAGGAAGTTTGCTTTTTCTCCATTTTTTTCTTCATTCCAGATTTAGAAAAGCAATACATAGGATTTCCCTAATAGTCCCTAGAAAAATAACTCATGTTTAATATCCACTAATATGTGTATCCTCTTACTAAATTTAAATTACATTAGTATTGTCCTATTATATAGCAACATGGCCCAGTGAAAACCATGCCTATCACAGTTGTTTTTAAATAATCATCCTGTAGCATAATTCCTACAGCAGTTTTCTCATTCAAGATTCTAGGTACATTTATATATATATATTGCTTTGGACAATATTTTTCAAATACAGTTTATTTTAAAATATTTTTACTTTTACTTTCCACATTCATGAAGACAGTTCCTGTAAACTTCACCACAATTGGGACATCGGTATTTTAAAGGTATATTTCTCAATTTTGAAATCATGCCAATTTTTCAGTTGTATATCTGCAATACACCAATAATTTGACCCATTAGACTCATAAGGCACATTCACACAAATGGAGTCACTTTAATCTTGACTATTCTGGTGTCACTGGTTACTCAGACTTCATGGAAATTCTAAGAAGTTTACCTAACTGAGTTCAGCACTGAGGCATAACACACTTGCTCCAGAATGAGATGGATTGTACTTGAAGCCTGATACCTGTTTCTCAGGACAAATCACTGAACAATTATGGACTTTGGTGGTAGAAACCCCTGCCTCTGAGACTCATGCACATTCAAATAAGATAACCAATGTAAAGATATTTGGCATAGTTTGGAACTACCTCATTCCTTCTCAGTTAGCTCCAGGCCTCAAGATTTCCTACTATACAATGATGACTTCTTCTCCCTGTTTTATCCTTTCTGAGATTGAGGGGCTATGAAGTGTAACCATAGGAAATGGCAGCTACAAGAAGAAAACGGGCCTCCAAAATTGTGCACTATAATTAATGAAAATATACAACTACTTTTTTATAATGAAGTTTTTCTCCCTTAATTTAAAGATGCTCACCTTTCTTATTTTTAAAAGAAAAAAAAGAAGAAGTATGAGAGCTTTGGGATTTATGCTATAAGTTTCCAGAAGTCAATATTGTTTAGGTTTCAGAATGGTTAAAATTCATACTTAGTAAAAAAAAAAATATAGTGACTACTCACAACAAAATTGATATAGTCTAATAAGCTGCTTCTTCTGAAATGAGTTTTATTTTTTCTGTCTCTGCAGTAATATAAAATCTAATGACCATGCAGGAATAAAATGCATCTGCTACAGCTGATCCATTCAAAATCTGTCCAAGTCAGTATGATGGCCTCTAGGCAAAATCCTCAGTACTTGGAATATCCTCTTGGTTCATCAGGACTCAATCTCTGTGAAATACAATTTGATGTCTCCAGTGGTAATTCTCCTGTCAAGAAGAAGCAATGTTTTCCTGCTAATAAGAACCCTTTCATTATATTTTATCTTTCCTTGAAACTGACCAGACCTGAATGACCTCACAATTTCATTATCTTTCAACAGAGTCTAAGTACAAATTCACAAATTAGAGGCCAAAAGATTTCCTCTTCATTATGGGAAGAATTTTATGCCTACTTTTTACTTGTCTATCTATGTGGAGGGTGCTCCCCCCACTGTTCTATGCCTGGCCTCCTTCCCCCTCTCTCCTTATTTCAAGGGAGCAGGAACAACTCCTCCAATTAGTCTTAAAGAGATTTGTCTTTTCAAGAGTATTGACTACATCCATTCTTTCCATTTTCATGTTAAGAAAAACTGTCCTTCTCAGTAGCTTGGATTCTGCAAAGCTAAAACTCTAAGGCACTGAAGTGGCATTTAATCTGATACAGGCATTATCTATTTTCTAAGAAAAATACACAGTATTTCATATCTCTTCTGACATCTTCATTTTATTACATAAAATCCATGAATCCAGTCTCAAAATATGAAATTCTAGCAGAAGAACAAAACCACCAATTAAACCACTTTTATATTTTAAAGGACATCAACAACCTAATCTAACTTCCCATATAAAATAAAATTATATTGAAATTCCATTTATCATCATAGAAAGATAAGGAAAAAGATAGACGGAAATCTTGTCTTAGTATTTTGTGATGATTGAGTTTTAGCTGTCAGTTTGGTATAACCTAAAATCAGTTGGGAAGAAAACAATTGTCTAGGGCTGCTTGGCCTGAGGGGGATTATCTTGATTATGTTCATTGAGGTAGGAAGACCTGCCCAGCAAGGGAGGTACCATTCCCTAGGCAGGGAATCCTGCACTGTATAAGAATGGAGAAAATTAGCTGAGTGCAAATATGCATGCATTCATTAATTCCTCTAATGATGCGATGTGACTAGGTGATTCAAGTTTCTGCCACTGTCACTCCACGGCAATGATAACTGTAACCTGGAACTTTGAACTTTCTTCCCTAAATTCTTATTGTCAGGGCATTTTGTCACAGTAATTGAAATAGAACTAACAGACTTGAATTCCCATATACTATGAAGCATTTGCTTTTTTATTCCAATTGCCCAGATGGCATTAATTAAATACAGTGTAAAAAAATTAAAAGTCAAGTATATGAAATAAGATTTATCCATAATCATTTAAAATATTTGAATAAACATGAGGACAAACTTGCAGTGAAATATTTACAAATGAAAAGAAGCAAATCATTTTAGAAACCATTTCATCCTCCTGATTCCTAATAAAATGCCTAGAATATCCTAGGCACACCGATCTTATGAAATACCTTACTTTAAGGTCAGCATAACAGGAATTAAAGAAAAGGACACAAATGCTCACACATGCTTAAGGTCTTAGCTGTTTACATGGCAACTATTGGGGATTGCTCTCTATTCCTGGAATATTATTTTAAACTTATGTCATCAATTGGACCACTGCCAGAGAACCTTCAGGACCACTAAACCACCCAGGACTCTGCCCACCCAGCTCTTCCCAAAATCAAACAAGTTCTGAGCTCACTTTTTTTCACAAGGTAACTCTCCATACCCTTTAGGCATGCCATAAAAACTTCATTTACCCTTCCCAAACCTGCTTCCAAAATTCTACTTCTGAATTTTTGTCTGATTTAACATCCTTTCCCCCAATTCATGTGGAAAATGGACAGCTTCAGTACAGTCCAAAAGAGAAAAAATAAAGAAAATGTACAGTTTTGAGGTATAGCATGTGTATAGAAATCACAGCTAATTGATTTATTAGCATATCAGAATACAGCAAAGAGAGTAACTCAGGAAATTGCCAAAAATTTAAACCCCACTTTGCCTGAAACCCTGATTTAAAAAAAATTACCCTAATTTTGACTTATCCACTCTGTTTTCATAATACCTGAGAGTATACTGGTAAATAAAACAGGAATATTTACTCCAGAGAAACGGTGGAAAACAGGCTCTTTAAGCTTCATTTAGGCACGACTTAGATTCACTTACTTTTTCCGGCACATGTTTTAAGTGACTAGATTCTAAATGTTGAAGAATGCTCCACAGCTATCTTCTTGACTATATCCATCAAGGTGGGTTACATCCTATTAGTTTCATTTTGGAAGAAACATATGGTCATTAAATACATATGCCATCAACGATGCAAGAAAGTCGATGAAATTGGGGGTTACCGTCCACAACGATGGCTATGCGTGAGCTACTTTTGTGTCACTATGATGCAACTGAAAGAAGACCTCAATGAAGAAAAGATTTTGGGTGGGCAGTGGGGTGGGGGCGGTCATTGCATTCTGTCTTAGGATGCTTGGCACCATGGTTTGGGGCATGTCAACATGGTGGTAGAAGTATGTGGTACAGGAGAACGATTCAAATCATGTATGCTGACCAGTGACATAACACTTTATGTCAATGCAACATAAGGTAGGGTCATTTTAGCAGAGGAAATCTAAATTGAGAAAATGCTCCCTCCAGATTGGCATGTGGGCAAGCCAACAGTACATTTTCTTGATTGATGATTGATGGAGGAGGGCCAAGCTGACTGTGGACAGTGCCACCCCTGGGCTGGTGGTTCTGGATACCATAAAAAAAGCAGGCTGACCAAGCCAGGGAAAGCAAGTCAGTGCACAGCATTCCTCAGTGGCCGCTGCATCATTTCCTACCTCCAAGTTCCTGCCTTATTTCAGTTCCTTCCCTGACTCCTTTTGGTGATGGACTATGATATGAAACTAAAAGTTGAAAAAACAAATCCCCTCTTTTGCTTTTGGTAAAGGTGTTTATCACAGAGATAGAAACCTTAACCAACACACCATGGCAGTACAAAGCAGAGCCAAGCAATGCAGGCAGGGTCCAGGTGCAAGATACCCACAAGGACATACTTGAAGTGAACTATTTCCTCATAAAGTATCCAGAAATTTCCAAAATAATGCCACCAGGTAGGATGGATAAGTTTAATTTGAAAGCTTCTGGAAGACATTGCATATTCAAACTATAACTTTTCCCATCCTTGTTTCTCACCACTGTTGTGGTTCATCTCACTCCAGCCTACCTTGGTGTCTCACACATATTTCAACTGCTTTAGCCTCAGGACATTTGTGCTTATTATTTGTCTAAATCACTTCCAAGAAGTGCATCTGGCCTGGGCCTTTCACGTGTGTCTCTGTTCAGTGAGGCTTTAGGAGAGCCTTTATCAAACTGTTTTCCCCACAAACCCTATGTGCATTAACTATTCTCACACTTTATCTCTTATTCTACCTATTTGTGGTGGTTTGAATGAGAATGGCCTTCACAGGCTCATATATTTGAATACTTATGGCACAGATGGTAAAACTGTTTGGTAAGGATTAGGAAGTATAGCCTTGTTAGAGGTGATGTGTCACTGGAGGTGACTTTTGTGGTTTCAGAAGTCCACATGGTTTCCATTTGGCTCTCTCTACTTCACAAATTGTGTATCGAGATCAAAACCCTCAGCTACTGCTCCAGAACCGTGCCTACCTGACCACTGCCCTGCTCTGCATCATGATTGCAATGGACCCTAATTCCCACAGACTATAAGCCACAATAAACGCTTTCTTCTGTAAATTGACTTGGCCTTGATGTCTTATTATAGTAATAGAAAAACAACAAAGGAAACGGTATAAACTAAATGCATATATCCCATTGAAATTCATATGTTGAAGCTGTTACATTCATGTAGGTCTATCTGGAGACAAGACCTATTAGAAAACAATTAAAGTCACATGAAGTCATAGAGTCAGGGCCCTGACCTGAAAAATTAGTGTCCTTATAGGAAGTGACAAAAAAGAGCACCCACCTTTCTCACCAAATACATAAAGAGGTCACATGAATATAAAGTAAGATGGTGTCTACATAATGAGTACAAAGAAGAGTCTGAAGAATGTACCCTACCTATCTTGGAACCTGGATCTTAGATTTCCAGCCTCTACAAAACAGCCTGTGGATTTGATTACAGTGGTGTATGCAGACACATTACATCATCTTCATAACTGCAACAAAGGGAAATACACCTTAAAATATATTAATAGTGCATACCATCATTACATGTGCTGTAGCCTAACACAGCATGTCTGCCTTTTCTGTCTGACTGGTCTGTAAAGGAGGGAACACCAGAGCGTGTTCATCACTGAATCTGCAGAACATGTAGAGAAGCGATATACTGGGGATACTCAATTGATATTTGCCATGTAAATGAAAGTTCAGTAAATGAATTTCAAAATAATATTAGCTCTGATATTCCCTTTATGTGGATATCCATTCCCCTGATCTAAAATAGCAAGATTTTTTTTCAAGCAAAAGTCAGAGAGAATATATATTTTATGTTTTTCCTAGTTTATAGTCATAAGACCCAAGCAAGAATATGAGATTTGCTTCTCTGGTGTCAAAACAGAGCACAGCCCCAGCACTTGGGAAACTGAACTGAGGGATAAATGAAGAAAAAAAAAGAGCAAAAGAGAAGCATGAGCATCACTTGGCAAGCAGGAGAGCCCTTCCAATCTCAAAGCACTGTGCCGCATAATGTGAATAACAGCCCGGGAAACAAAAACACAGATACGCAATTTTGTATTATTTCAGAGAAGAGCAGTTCCATTTTCTCTTATCAAATGTGCCCTTCCCATATTACAAGCATCCACAATAGCCAGCAAGAAACTGTGGGCTGACAGGCTATTGATAGACTCGGGAAATGCATCGCAGGCTGTCAAGTCTCACATTTACATCTCAGAATCTAATCTGCTTTCTTTCCCTCATGAAATCAATTCTGTAGCAATTGAATAACCAGCCCATGAGGCATTTTAATATCCTGGGTATTTATCTATATATAGCCCAGAAAGGGAACAGTAATTAGAAGTGACCTACTATCACCAGGGCCGAGGGACAGCTTAGACCAATCAGGGTTTCATCATCCCTTTAAGGAGGTACCACCAAATCGGCTTCATTCTCTATTCAGCTCTTGGTGACAGGTTGTTGAGCCCTTTTATTTGATTCCTGGAGGAAACAGACTCTAAAATGGTTGTCATTATCTGGGATTTTGTTTCATTTTCTGTGACTTTAAGGCGTCAGTGAAATAGGCTCTGTTTTTAGCTGTGGGATCATGTCGTCACATGCACACAGTACTGGATGAAGTGGCTTTGAAAGATCTAAAAAGGCTAAAGGAAATGACTTTCTAGATCCTCATCCATTTGAGTGTTTTGAGCTAAGCCCTGAAGGTTGAAAATTTCTTGTCAGATTTAAGAAAAAATAACAAGGAGTTGCCACGAGATCCAGTCCAATTTTATTAGCTTTCTCTTTCGAAATTCAGTTTCTAATGTCAGCTCTATCTATAGCTTGCGTATCCAATGCAGGCATCGAAAGAGTCTGGATAGAATGGAACTCAGCTTTGAAAGACCAAGTGTAGCCCCCGGCCGAGCTTCTGACTGACTAGTCATCATAAAATCTTCACACCTAGATAGTTTAATTTGTGTAACAGCGTTTGCTATTTCCACAGTAAGAATGCAAAAATGAGGTGAGTCTCACAAATATGTGGGTGGTTCCGGTTGCCCTGTTCTCCCTGGCTGGATTCTTGTTGTCCCCATGTTCTGAGCCCTCTCCCTACTGATTTCAGGTTTGGAAGCCTCCAGACTCAGAGCTTAGAGTTTTAGTGTGAGATGCAGCATGAGGGAGATTCCCTTGATCTGTTACCTAGCTCTAGTCCACACATGCTGTGATAATACATCTCTGATAGATGTGTCTAGCCGTAGATCACTGGGAAATGATTGGGAATCAAACCCGGGGCTCAGGGAAATACTCAAAACACATTTAAAAGAAGCACGACAAAATTTGTATGTGATTAAAACCTTTTTGTATGGTTCAACAGAGTCTTCTTGTAATTTCCCTTTCAGAGTGGTGCATTTAAAAAATGTATTTACCCTCTGGACCATGTTAGTTTCCTGAGACATCACAAGGAGGAAAATCCTTCATAGATGACAAAATGTCAGCACAAATGACAGATAATAAATCCCTGTCAAGAATAAGATGAAGATCATAAAAAAACATTCTGGTTATTTTAAGCACAAAGGGGTTTACCAAGGCTCCTACAAAATATTTGGGAGTTCTGGGCCTGTTGCAGGATTTAGTTAGGAGCTTCTAGAGTAATTCTCAGAGCCTTATAATGGCACAGGACATTTGCTACCTCTATAAGAGTCAGGAAGCAGAAAAACTAGGAAATTAACTTTGTGACTATTAATTGTTGTAAATAAATAATAATAATAAACAAACAAGAAATCATAAAAATAGAAAAACAAACAGATAGTCTTACCAAAAATCCATAGGAGTTGCTCTTATAGAGCCAGCAGTATAGTGAAACAGCAAATGTTCCCCGTACTGATATATATTTTTCCAACCAAGAGTCTAAGGGGATGTTGGGCACAATGATGGGCACTCGAGAAATTCCAGGGAGGAACATCCACTGCCTCTCTAATTGTGCTTAACAGAAAGACACAAATCAGCAGCAAGGACAACCCAAACAATCCGACAGCATCTTCTCCATCTTATTTCATGAGAGTGAACCTAACTGGTTCACTCAAACCCAATTAGACCTAGAATCTCGCTGCCAAGAAGTGGTGTAGGTTTTGATTTCACAGAATTTTCAGTGAAGGGAGGCAGGTTAGGACACAAGAGGCAAGAATATAATGACTAGATAATTCAGGGGATTTAGGATTCAGCCACAGCTCATATATTCCTTCCACCCTTAAAAACAACAAGTCAGAAAAGGCACAAAACTAGTAGTCTTCTTAAAATTCACCCAAGAATTGAGCATATGAACAACTCAAGTAAATCAAATTCAAGAAACTG
Organism: Peromyscus leucopus; assembly: GCF_004664715.2. Taxonomy (NCBI): domain Eukaryota; kingdom Metazoa; phylum Chordata; class Mammalia; order Rodentia; family Cricetidae; genus Peromyscus; species Peromyscus leucopus. Next base: position 32,258,831 of record NC_051085.1, on the reverse strand, counting down.
GCAAGCCCTTCCCAATTTGAAAAGAGACCAATGGTTGCTTTGGAAGGTGGCAGAATTATAAGATGAGGAAGAGAAAACTATGTCAAAAGTCTACCAAACTATACAGGGTGATAGGTGAGCTAACATGATGGACCAGAATCCCAAAGGATTCCATTTAGAGATAGGCTACTCCCTTTTCCAAGTATTTCCTAGAAACTTACCCTGAATGCATAGAGTGACTCAACATGAGGTAGGGGGCACGGTTGGAAGAAGTTATTTCTGTTCAGTTGTAAGCCTGCTTGTATCTAAGTCAGCCAAAAACTACTGAAAGCTGAAAGAAAGGCAGAAGCATTGCACTGGGTCTTTACCCAATCCATTATAGAGGTCCTCCAAAGTCTAAGGGAGAGCAGCAGGATAGACAATAATCTAATATGGTTTAGAAGCACCCTCCCCCCACACATATAAAGACTCATGATGAAATTTAATCCCCATCAAGAGGTATTAACAAGGAGGGCCAAGTTGAAAAATTAAGGGTAATTAGATCATAATGGCTCTGCCTTTGAGACTGAATTGATGGGTTATCTACAGAGAGCTGGCTTACTATACCAGCCAGTGTGCCTTTGTCTTTTGGATATAACCCCTCTTTCCATGTGATGCTTCTGTTACCTCAGGACTCTGCAGAGTCTCCATAGGTAAGGAGGACCTTCTTATTGTGGACCCTATGGACTCTTTAACAAGTAGTTGAATGTGAAACCTTTATTCTTTATGAATTCCCTACCCTATGGTATTTACTTATATTTGCAGAAGATGGACTAAGATGTCTTCCAAGGCAAAGGGAGCTGGAATTACAACTATGTAGCAAAGATGATCCCCTAGGTGGGCTGTAAAATAAACAGAGCTTTCCACAGGAAGAGAGCTAGCTTCTGAGCTGTAAGCATGGAGAGACCTCTAAAGCACCATGGATGCTCAGGCCCAACCCCTCTAAGGAAGTTCTGATCAGGTCTAAAATTTTCCTCCTTTTGGGTTTTTGAGACAGGGCCCTACTCTATAGCTCAACTGGCCTGAAAATCACTCTGTAGCTTATGCTGGCCTCATGGCCTTTTTGCCCTCAGCCTCTTGAACATTTCTACTTATATGTTCTAATTGGTTGTCAGGAGGAGGGGAGAGGAGGGGCTGGGAGAAAAATAATGTAGAAAAAGTATTTGGAGAATTTATAGTAAATATAATTTTCAAGACTAATGAAAAATATTAGCCTATAGAACCAAGAAGCTCTGAGAATCCTAAGAAGGATAAAGAAAATTAAGCTCACATAGGCTAATTATGATTGTGGTGGTTTGAATGAGAATGGCCTCCACTGGCTTGAATATTTAAATGTTTGGCTCCTCCTTGGTTGACTATTTAGGAAGGATTTTAGGAGGTATGCCTTTTTTTTGGGGGGGGATGTATCACTGGGAGTGGGGTTTGAAGTTTTAAAGGCCACACTAGGCCCAGCCTCTCCTCCTCCTTCTCCCCTCCCCTCCCCTCCTCCTCCTCCTCCTCTTCTTATTCTTCTTCTCTCTCTCTCTCTCTCTCTCTCTCTCTCTCTCTCTCTCTCTCTCTCTCTCTCTCTCTCTCTCTGCCTGTGGATAAAATGGAAGCTCTCATCTACTGTTCCAGAACCATGACTGTCTGCCTGCTGTGCCGCCATGGTGCTATGGTGTTGGCACAGCCATGATGGTCACCCTCTGAACCAGTAAGCATGCCTCCAATGAAATGTTTTCTTTTATAAGCTGCCTTAGTCATGGTGTCTCTTCACAGCAGTAGAATGGTGACTAAGACAATAATAAAATTACTAAATTCCAGGGATGAAAACGTTTCAAAGCAATCACTGTAAATTGAGGAACACTGCATGCAATAAAACAAAGGCTGGGCCAAAGGAAGGTAAATATGTCTAAGAGGCTACATGTGTTCCACAAAGCTACATTTCAAAAGGTTTCAAGGTTTTAGGGTTTAAAGCTGGACATCCAAGACTTCTCCCATTTGTTCCCAAGGCCTCTCTGCCTTCAAGTACAGAACTCATTATTTCAACCTTAGCCAATTACTTGAAATTACTCAAAACATGTCTTAAGTTTTTGTAGACTCATAAGCTCTGAGCATCCTATTTATTTTGACTAGTACGCCAGAATCAGATCCTTATTTTAGGGAACTAACTCATGACTATTTCAAGGATGGGTTTTGGGGGGAGGGGACAATAGTAAAAGATTGCTGTAGCATTCAGGAATTGTTACATCAAGGATTCTGCAAATAGGAAAATGAAATCTGAAAACAAAAGTAGTGAGGCTGGAAAAGTTACTAAGAAGATGGAACATTTGTATTAGTCATGGGGGCAAAGGGAGAATATAGGAAGCCAATATCGTCAGAACATGGTAAGAAATTGACATTAACCTCATTCACGGAAATAGCAGATCTAGGAAGATGTAATGGGTTCTAGTTTGTGGCTGTGACATTTCCAGTTTCTGTGTGAAAGATGAATGGACAGAATCTTGAAAGTGGCCAGAAGTAATATTCTGAAAGTCAATTGAAATCCCTAAGTTTTACACAGAGTTTTAGGTGTCGGAACCGACCCTGTTAGAGTAGATGAAATCAAGGTTGAAGCCAGAGGAACACAAACATTCATGAGACAAGAAGTGAAAATTACCAGTGATGGAGATGGAGATGGAGAAGGAATGAACAAATACTAAATAACCAGAACAATGGTGTCGCAAAATTTTTGAGCAAAGGATGCTTCCAGGTGTGTGTGTGTGTGTGTGTGTGTGTGTGTGTGTGTGTGTGTGTGTGTGTGTGTAGCACACACAAAGACCTGGATTCAATCCCAGTTTACCCTTACATACTTAACTCTCCTCTCTCCGTTTGTTGTAGAGAGCTGCAACCAGCCCTTCTAGAAGTTGTTGCCTCCTCATTGCCCCTTTAGTAGATCTAGTACAAGAAACCAGCAGTTTTCTTTGAATATGCTTGTTTAAGGCAGAGTATTAACTTCAGAATAAGACATTTCCCAGGAGTAATTGTTATTGAGTTAATGACCTATAACAGTTCGGTCCATTAACTCCTCCCAGCTGTTAATACTCCCTACAGAAATGCCCCATGTCTCAATCATTATTGACTAATCATGCCAGTTTTCCTGGACACATCTGGGGTTTTGTGCTGACACCCCATTTGTAATAGCTGTATTTGGTTGTTCATTGTCCTAGATAGAATTTCAGTTGTTGTGATGAAACACCATGACCATAAAGAAGGTTGGGAAGGAAAAGGTTTATTCAGTTTACACTTCCATATTGCTGTTCACAGGACAGGAATTCAAACAGGGCAGGATCCTGATACAGAGACCATGGAGTGGGGAACTGCTTACTGACTTGCTTCCTCTGGCTTGCTCAGCCTGCTTTCTTGTATAACCCGGGACTACCAGCCCAGGGATGGCACCACCTATCCTGAGCTGGGCCCTCCCACAATGATCACTAATTGAGAGAATGCCTTACTGCTGGATCTAAGAGAGGCATTTTCTCAACTGAGGCTCCTCCCTCTGATGACTCTAGCTTGTATTAAGTTGATACTCAAAACCAGCCAGTACATTCACTGTCTAAACATTGTCCAGTTTCAGGTCCTGTGACTGATATTGAGGATGCTCAACTCTATCTCCACAGAGTGAGCGCGCGTGCGCGCGCACACACACACACACACACACACACACACACACACACACACACACACAGCAGAAAGTGAGATCTAAATACATCTTAAATTGAAATGCCCCATGCAGCACAGATTTTCTTCCCAAGAACTTCCTAGCTCTAGGACAGAAGTTAACTAAAACTTTTCAATTTAATCTCTTCTGCTACCAAAAGCCTGATTCTCTCTTTCCCTCTCTCCTTCCCTTTCTCCCTTTCCTCTTCCTCCTCCTTCTGTGTGGTCCAGGCTGACTCTAACTCATGACCCTCCTACCTCAGCCTTGAGTGCGGATATTCTAGATGTCTGCCTCTACACTCAGCTGTCTCAGGAATTTTTGCCAGAACAGGTAGAGCAGAGAAAACATATAGAACTGAACATGTTATACATAATAAGTACTCATAAATCAGAATTTCAATTTATTAATTTCTTTCCTATAAAAATGGAAAACACACATCAGGGGAACAGAAAATTTGGTGCCTTAGTCCAGAAGTTTTGGGTACTCTTCCCTAAAGGGGATCCTGGGATCCATGCAGCACCCATGGCTGCTCTAGCCTTAGTAGCAATATAGGAAAAGAAAGAAGGCCTATCAGAAGGGATTCTCCCACACACCTTTTTTTTTTTTTTTACATGCTTGTAAAGGTAAATATTACTTAGCTACTGTAAGTTTTATGGCCTCTATTACATAATGATAGGACAAGTGGTGACAAATGACATATTCTATTTGAGGATGGCCTTTGGAAACTTTCTTTGAAGGTCTTAGCACAGAACACACTGGGATGTCATAGTGAAGATAGTATTGCCCCATTTAACAGGAAACAGAAATCAAAATCACAAATTAACTGATCCAAAAATCAGGCCATAGGAGCTATGCTTACTCCACAGTATATCAGGATCTATGCTCACTCCAGCATGCATACAGTCTGTGCTCATTTCCATGAACCACTGGAGTTTGCAAGAAAGCATGCCAGTGGGAACTCTCTAAACAGGCCCCATTTCCACAGCAAAATCATGCAAGAAATGATAAAAAAAATAATAATTCAGTAGGAATGAGTGGGATCATCAAACTCTCAGCCTGTTCACTTCTCAATATCCATCAAGTGTGTGGCCACTGGAAATAGTGACCCAAAAGACAAGCCAAACATCAGAAGTTCTACTGTGCTTGTAGGTGCTGATAGTGCATGCTCACACCAAAGCCCTGTGATCATCTTAATTGCCAAATGCTTGTTCTAATAGGGTTCTTATATGGACAAGATGCTTATAATGCCAACTGGAGTCACATTAGTATAGTAAAGCATTGTGGGCTAGGTATAGAGAGACAGGAATAGAAAGGAGAGACAGAGAGATGCCAGCCTGCCACCCAAGGAACAGCATGCCAGCAGACCCGTAAGCCACAGAACACATGTTAAAACATAGATTAATAGAAGTGGGTTAATTTAAGTTATATGAGCTAGCTAGCAAGAAGCCTGCCATATGCCATGCAATTGGTAATTAATAGAAGCTTCTGAGTCATTATTTTATAAGCAGCCCTGAAAAACCTTCCAACTACAGTAAGGTATTAATGTAAAAGGGAAAATAACACAATTTTGATTGAACTATGGGCTGATTATTATTATTATTATTATTATTATTATTATTATTATTATTATGGTTTTTTGAGACAGCGTTTCTCTGTGTAGCTTTATGCCTTTCCTGGAACTCACTCTGTAGCCCAGGCTGGCCTGGAACTCACAGAGATCCGCCTGCCTCTGCCTCCGGAGTGCTGGGATTAAAGGCGTGTGCCACCACTGCCCAGCATGGGCTGTATTTTTAAAGAAACCACAGGAACAAAAACAGAAAGTCCTCAGTTATTATGAAGAAAAATCGCAATAGTTTATCTCTAATTATATCTTATGATATCATTTCAATATTTTAAATCAGTTCACTGAAGAAAGCACAGCATGAAGTTTTTACGTGGTGGTAACATAAAATAGTGACGTTAATATTTTCAGTGAAATGCTTGAATCCAGCCTTTTATTTACCATGTGTTCCACACCATAAATATCAGAAATGATATCAGAGAACTATTTAACAGGAAGATCTTTCATTTCTACTTCAGTTTCTAAAGGAAATTCCTGGCACATGGAAGAAAATGTGGCTGAAATGCACAAATGAGGTGCAGTGCCCAATATTAATAAGAGTTCTGTATGATAAAATTTCAAAAATTGGAAAGATTTATTTATTTGAGAATATGTACTGAATTTACTTGGATTTGAAACAAACACAGCCTTGAGAAGTTATTCTTTTATAAAGTTTTTTCATACTGGTTATCAAGGTGACTTGATAGTATCCTTGCTGTGACAAACACAGCCTTCATGGAGAAACACCAGCCTAGTAACAAATTCATTTCTGATAAAGCTGATGCAACAGCTTGATGTCCAGAGAAGCTCATGAAGATTCCAGAAGCAAGAGTACGGTTTCCTCAGTATGCTGGCAGAAAGGAACCTTTCCCTTAGAATCTCAGTTCATGTAATGACATCCACCAAGAGGCCAGTTGGCCTGAAAGACTGTCAAGATCAAATGAAGAGATGAATTGATTTTCCATCAAGCTAAGCTGACACCCCACTACAGTAGACTGACTGTACATGTGAACATAACAATTTCCAGGAGAAGTCTATTGAACTCGGCCTTTCCCATCTGATACTACATGAATACAGTATTACAGAAAACAGTTTGCGTCTCTATCACCAAGAGAATAAGATTTTGTACCAAGTACTCCAACACTGGCTTGGTCCCTCTGTTAAAGGTCTTTTTCTTCCTCATTAGTGTCTCCTTCTTCTCTTCTCCCTCCTTTCAGTCTTTTTCTTTCTCTTCTGAAAACCAAGTGTAATTCTTTCCTATTTTGGTTGAATTGGAGATGTCACATGGGTAATACATTTGCTCTTCATGGCCTGAAATTGAGTAGCTTCAACTTGATATTTAAATAAACCCTAATGCTTTGATTCCCTAGATAGCATATTATGCAGAATTTATATGCAGGACTAAAATTAAAAAAAAATAGTCATTTGTATAAAAGTTCATCATTTCTCTTTAGAGCAATCCAAGAAATTAAAGGGGGTCACAAGCATCATCTTTTGTGGCTTACAGAGATCACTGAGAAACAGAATGCCAACTGTGCCCCAACCTCTGTGGACCTAGCCCTGCTTATTCCCAACTGCCATCATGAGGCTCTGTAAATGAGAGCTGGAGGCATTTGAGAGGAACACTGTCTCCTGATACACACAGCATGCTGGCAGAGTCAATGGCAGAGGCTGCATCTTCTCTTCACAAAAAGGCCTGACCTATCACTTTGGAAAGACATCCATTAATCCCCTAAGCAGTGATATAAGAAGTGAATCAAAACAACCAAAACGTACAAAGAGACACAGGGCACACTGTTTGGAGGATATCGGAAGACATTAACCTTTCAAAAAGGAAGAAAAAAGTGGGGGATGGAATGAAGGCAGAACTTCTTCGGGTGTCCTTACTCTGAAATGCTTAGAAAATGATCACAGAAACTCATCTTGGAAAATCAGTCACGGTGAAAGACAATTCTTCACCAAATCAGCCTAAATCCCACCTGGGTTGAGCCAATTCTTTTTCGCTAAAGCAGAGACCATGACTCTGATAGTGCTAGAAGCTAAATAGTGTGCGATTTTATACAAAGCACTCAGGTCTGAAAACTCTGGACCTACCCCAGAGAGTAAGTACAAATGACTCATTTAGAGGACTCTCCAAAAATCCCAAGAGGGAGAGAAAGGAGGAAGGAAGTAGGTGGGGGAGGGAGGGAGGGAGGGAGAGGGAAGAATAGATGACCAGGAGAGGGGAGGAAAGGAGAGAGAGAGATGGCAGCTCAAAACAGTCATGTTCTAAAATAAACAGTAGGAAGGAAGGAGGACAAAACAAATAGAAAAGTAGTTTAATTATAAAAATTTACAAGAAAGGGTTACAATGAGCACTTGCCCTCACAGTCGTGTGCTATTGGGATTTATCAATGACGAAGAAAACGTCACAGGTGGATTCAGCATTCTGTAGGAGGCAAACTTGTTGTGAGGTACAAGTTGAGCCTGTGTCCTAGATGCCAGTGAACCATTCTGGTAGAAGCAAGGACTGATCAAAGAAACATTGGAGATAAGGCTAAAGAGATGTGCATTAAATAATTGAAATACAAAGAACCATATATATATATATATATATATATATACTGCATTTAGGAGTGAATTGCAGCTAAAATTAGATGGCTTCTGATATGACTGAAAAGAATCATGATCAAGCTTCATTGACCTTAATTGTCCTGTGGCTTATGTGTCCCGAATTACCAAGACATTTTAGCCATAACACACTAAGGCACCCAACCATCCCATGTGTATTCATATCTATCCTCAGGTTCTACACTATAGATGAAATATATAAATTTTATATTTATATATTAAATTTATATATATATATATATATATATATATATATATATATATATATATCCCACCAAGAAATGTCACTTTCCCCCATTCTTATGTTCAAGTTATCTGAGTTTTGAGTTGGTTTTGGTTTTGTTTTTTCCAAATTCCCAATCTCTGGTTTAGTTTCTAAATTAAAAATGCACAACAAATGATGATTGTTAGATTTCTGACCCTTTCAACTGTAATTGTTGGAATTGCCCAGTGTAACCAAAAGTCACTCTCTTGTTTGATATTCAAGATGAATAATTACCTTTATATCCATTAAATGAGTATCAAATTCTATGCTTCAGAGTCTTAGGATTCCTTCAAAGAATTATAGTCACATTCCCATGTGTGTTCATGAAACAGTGAAGGAACAAGTGAATAAGCTAAAACTACAGAAAAGAATGTTAAGAAAAATAATATATTGGATCCCAAGTATTTCAAATCATTTCCAGAGAAAAAAGAAAAATAATTAAAACATCTTTGCTCTGTACTTTTATATCTTAATTGTTTTGTCATTTTAAATTATTAGTTTGTGGTTCATAATTTTTGATAAATAATTCTGTAAAATAAGACTATAAACTACCTCACACCATGACTTTATCAGAAAATATATAATTTTCAGAGCTTGAAGCACAATGATAAACATAGAGCAGGCACTTAAAATCATTAAAGTAAGATTAAATTAGATATTATAAATTTACTTTTTCAAGTAACATATTGCACAATTTCACGTACAAAGACTAGTATTTTTGTATGAACTATATCCTCAAGTTATACTTGCTATTCTGGTCATTACAGCTAATCCTACAACTAGAAAATACAAGTTATTTGTACTGTGGAATTTTAAACTCATGACATAAAAACACTGCATTATTTGAAACTTTTACTTTTTTAACAGAGTTGACAAAACTGACAGAAACATTAATGGGAAAATAATAAAGACAGAATGAAAGAATTTTGTCCTTATGGAAAGTAGAGGTACTTCTTCAGAAAGATTTTTAAACAAGGTTAGGCATAAAATATATTAAATCCAAGAAGAGATCCTTAAGGACATCAGCTGGCTCTACACAAATAACAGTGTAGTTCACTGCTGTTTGAGAATGGGAACCAAAGACAAGAAAAACACAAGAAAACCCAACCACTATTCAGATCACTGGAAAGTGTCTCCATGCCTTTGAGGTCCCCACATCAAGCAGGGGACACAAAAAACTCTGCCCTGTTGGATCACTGTGAAAATTAACTGAGGTTACAACTGTAAACAGCACTGAGTACCACACAAAACTAGGTTAATGTTAGCCATGAATTCCAGCGTAGGAATATGATATCTGGAGACTATTCAATGCCAAATAAAATATTAACTTCAGAGGATGTAAAGGTTTTATCATAGGGGGCTCAGTCACTTCATCCACATGCTCATTTGTCACGTCTTATTCCACGAAAGGCCATCTTATCCGTGAACAAAAAAAACTTGACAAAACAAACAAAAAAACTGGAATGAAAGGTTTTACTTCATGAAATTCCTACCAGACAAATATTCACGTGTTCATAAACAGGAAAGGATGGGAAACCTAACAGAAGTCATGATAAAAGTGCTGTCTGGCAAATAGCATAAAAAATAAATTAAAATAAAATAAATAAACCCTCTGAAGTCTGCTTCTCTCCTAATACCATATCTGAACAGACTCTCGGGCCCACCATCCCCATCCCTGCATGGACCTGGAAGAGCTCACCTCCTAACCTAGCCCCGAGGGCACAGCACTGAGACATTCTTGTTGCGTGCAAATGATTTTGTAAATCAGGCAAGGAGCCCTCCAAGGAAGCAGAGCTTCCTAACAGGATTATAGAAGCCAAAGCCTGGAACATCTCTGAGCTGCTGCCTCAGCCCACCTCCAGCATGCAAGGCTTCATTTGCAGAACACAGTCAAGAGTATCAGAGATGACAGCTCCCCATTAAGAAGAGGAATGTAGCTCGGATATCCAGAAGATGTATCCAAAAGCAGATAGCACTACATCTAAGCCCACACTGCAGAGCTTTATGTGAAAGGATTCTTTTACAGCAAAAATAAATGGGGGCCGAGGATGAAGCTCAGCGGTAAGAATACTTACCCAGCATATGTGAGGCTCTGGGTCTCATCTCAAGAACCTCAAGGAAAGGAAGGGATGAGAAAGGAAAGGAAGGGAAGGGACAAGGGAAAGTGAAGGGGGTGGAAAATTGATCAAGAGTTTATCTTCATGGAAAGCTCACAGCATATCCAAGTGGCACATAGAAGTGGGCGGACAAACTGCTCTTGTGGCCCTTACAGGCTAGAGAAATAATCCCATGGCAAATGGTTAAATACAGAACATTAGTTCACAAGGATAATCATCCAGTGTAAAGATGAAGGGCAACTCTGGCATGGATTCATTGTCTATCCTCAGGATACAGTGATTAGAAATAAAACCACACCGGTCAATATAGTCACAGCAAGACTGGAAAGGTCCCAGTGCGGGGTATGTCTGAAAGGTGAGCAAGATGTTATTTAAAGTAAGTGGGAGTGTGTGTGTGTGTGTGTGTGTGTGTGTGTGTGTGTGTGTGTGTGACTGTATGTATGTCTGTGTATGAGTGTATATGTGAGTGTGCATGTGAATATGTGTGTGTATGTGTTTGAGTGTGTGCATGTGTGAGTGTATGCTAGTGTGAGTATAGGGGGTGTGTGAACATATGTGAGTGTGCATGTATGTGTATGCATATAAGTGTTAATGTGTGTGCAAGTGTGTGTACATGACTATGTGCACAAATATCTGTTAGTGTATGTGTGAGTGTATCCTGTGAGTACACACATGTGTGTATTTGTTTATGAGTGCACATGCACTTGAGTCAAACTAGCTACCCATATACAAAGTGCCCTGCTATGTGCTTATTGGATAAATTTGTTTTATAACTCTAACACTAATCATAAAGCTTCCTGCAAATCCTCCCACCTACCTACCAAGCCCCTGAAAGCAAGGAGCATAATTTTAATGAATACCTAGTGTACCTTTAGGGATTCCAGATTCACAATGGAAAGCTCAGACTTGAAAAGTTTAGACATCTCTAAATATTTTCTCTTCTCTCAGAGCACTTGCTGTCTACTTTATTGATACACGCACTGTGTTCTCTGTGTTGTGTTCTCTCAGTAAAAGCTGAAAACGTGTTTCCAACCCAGGGAGTCAGATTTCATAAGCAATATGGAATAACAAACTCAGACAAAAGTGAAGAAGGCGTGAGACGACCTACAGCCCAATAAACAAATAAAATTGTAGTCCCAACAAGTCTATCAACTGTAAACGTCTGCTCCTGAACATAATGGATATGTGGCAGAGAATGAAGTAAAGTATGTTTAATACCTTCTGTGCCTTGTACTAAACAATACTGCATAGACATAGAGCTTGCTTAACTAAACAACCATGTTTAATTTGAAAATCTATTGCAAACACACAAGTTAAAGGCCTTGGCTGCAGAATCAAAGAGGCATTATTACTTCCTGAGATGCCACCGGCTTGACATATAATAATGAACACGTAAAGCTAAGTGAATATAGGTCAAGTGCTTCTAGGGCTGGCCTCAAGCCCCCATTGTTGGAGCTGTCAGGGTGCCCAGTACACACCTGAGAAAGGGACATGGTGTCACTAATGAGGAGGTCGGATTCCAGAAAGAGAAAATCAGCTTGTCTCTACTGAAGCGGTCCAGCTACCCTCACCAACTTCAAAAAAGGACTCCTATGAAGAGGAAGTGAACAAGTGTGTTCAGGAAGCCAACCGATGAGAGATACCAATAAGTCTGGAGGTCCTTGTCTGCACCTTCATGGTCTGGGACAGGAGAAACGTGTGTAGGCGATGTGTTCTTAACCACAGCCGCAGCCTGCCCCAGGGAGGCATCATGGGGAAATGTTCCATTTGAACTAGAAGGTTCTGTCCTATTTAAAAGATGATCCCAGTAAATTCTTTTCCGTTTCTCTCATGAAAGTAATACAACCCACAGGCACCACCTTTCCCTTTCTTGGCAGAGGCTGTTTGTCACAGGTTAGCCTGGCTGCTTTGCTAACCTGTTTGTTAAGGTTTTGTTTAGCAAATGGTGTGCAGAGACGTTTCACACATGAGGGTGCTTTATTTTCCCAACATCCCATTTCTAGATACACTTTAGAGATAAAGAAATGAAGGTGTAAGATAATTTAACTTGGACCCTAGTTCAGATCAGGATCACACCTTCCTCTTGCCAGAGGTAACAGTTATGGCTAATCCTGGCCATGGCAAGCAAAACGGAGAAATTTGAAACTGTTTTTGTTTTTCTGTTTTGTTTTTACATAGTAGAAAGTTCCATTCATTTAATAGTTTCCTCTACATAAATCAAGCCAGATGGCATAGGAGCCCAGGAGAACAGAGTCATAAAGGAGAGGGAAAAGAATCATTTGATACAAAAATTGACAAATCTAAAGAAATAGAAGAAAGGAGAGAGGGAGAGATGGGGAAGAAAGGGAGGAAGAGAAGGGGTAGAGAAACAGAAAGAGACAGGGTGAGGGATAGAAAGAAATTGAGAGCTAAGAAAAGCTAGACAAGCCCTCCTCAGCACCAGCTGGATTTGGAGGGGCCCTCACACCCTGTCAAGCTGGATTCCTTCTAGTTCTATGGGCTTTTTATTTTTTTCATTTTACTCCCTGCTCACTAATCTTCCATCCAAAGGTGTCTCTGATGCTTGATTTTAGTGATTTGCCCAAAACTGGCCATAAGAAGTGTGTGCCATGTCCTTCAGTGCATCAGGAACAGCCAGTCTCTGGAATTACTGAAGACAGTTCTCACTTCTGCTCTCCTACTGAGAACTGCCATTTGCAACCACCCTGGCCAGGGGAGCACAGTGCTGGGGAGAAGAGGTAGCTGCCAAGGATTTCTGGAAAAAAATTAGTACTTGTCTACATTTTCAGTTAATACTAGAGGTGACTTTTACTGCAATAAGAAAACAAAAAAAGTGGGATAAACCTATGCAAATTCGAAGTTGAATCTATTAAATATAATCAAATCATACTGCATTTTTCTTTCCCAGAGCAAATCAATGAATACACAAGTGGGCTTCGGTGGTTTAAAATTCCATCAGTTCTTCTGAAACAGAGCAGAGCTCCTGGAGAATCTCAGCAGAGCATCAGGCATGGTATGAGATGAGAGTACTATCCAGATGGATTTTGAAATTCCAACTAATGTTTGCTGACTTTAACTAATAAACCCTTTCACGGGGGGGGGGGGGGGGGAACGACACGGTAAAGTAACCCAGGGTAGATATAAGTAGGGGATTTTATTTATTTATTTTTAATATACTTTTTTGCTTTTATATGTGTGTATTGTGTGCATGTGTGTGTTCGTATGTGTGGATGCACATGTGTGGGCGTATTTCTGCACATGTGTGCTGAGTGTAGATACCATAGGACGGCATAGGGTTTCATCCACACTAAATCCGGAGCCCTTTGATTTGCCTAGTCTAGATAGCATAGCTTGCCTCATCTCAGGGATGAGGACCTCTCCTGGGTTTAAAGGACATTGCAGTTCATGCCCTGCTTTATGTGGGTTCTGGAGATCCAGACTCCCCCTCGCATTTAGCCAGCACTGTGTTCATTAGGCCATCTCTTCTGTGAAAGTTGGATATGAATGTTTTCAGATTATTGTAGCTTGAGGGTAAATACTACTAACACAGATAAAATATTAAAAATCACAATATAATGCTTAAGTCTAACTCTGAAATTGAACCAATGATGAATATTTCCATTAACTGTTCAAAAAAAAAAAATGCCTAGTCTGAAAATAAGCCATGACAACGATATTAACAAAAGTGATTAAATATTCATTGGAAACATAAAAATAGTTCTGCTCTCACAGGGCAAGTTTCTTGCTGTGGATATCACTCTATATAAATAAAACACTGATGGCCAGTGACCGACCAGGCAGGAAGTATAGGCGGGACAAAGAGAGAGGAGAATTGGGGAAACAGGAAGAAGGAGGGAGAGACACTACAGCCACCACCTGGACAAGCAACATGTAAAGACGCCGGTAAGCCACCAGCCATGTGGCTATGTATAGATTTATAGAAATGGGTTAATTTAAGAAATAAGAACAGTTAGCAAGAAGCCTGCCATGGCCATACAGTTTATAAGTAATATAAATGTCTGAGTGATTATTTTGTATGTGGATTGTGGGACTGCGGGGCTTAATGGAACCTGGAGAGAAGCTCTCCAGCAACAGTTTCTAATAGTTTTACAGTTTTATTATTGGGAAACAGCACAACACAGTCAGGATTTCCTTCTTCCACCCCCTCCAGGTCCAACCCTTTCCACTCAGCTCAGACCCTATTCCTGCTTGTAGTCCTGTCCTGTCCCATAAGGATCTCTTATCACCTTTATATCCATACTCATCTAGTTGAATTAACTTGAAAATAAATATGTTGCACATGGCCTGCCATTCTTAGGATACAGTAACTAATGGGCAGGATTTATATTTCTAAAAATATCATTCCAAATAATTTATATGTGGCTTGGGTTCAAAAAAAACATATTACACATGGATCAAATTTCTTTTTGTGTACAAAGGAAATGAAATAAAGACAGAGAAATGGGAAGTTTGGGAATGTATAAGTTAAAACTGCTAAGTTAAACTGATGTGTTTTTAAGCAAAGGCTGCACATGAGAGTGACATTATGATCTGTCGTCTATAATCAGAGATGTCTACAGAAAGTAAATGATGTTTTCATTCCTTTTTCCATTCTTGTTCATATTTTCCCTAAAATAAGTTGAAATGCTTTTCTAATTCTTTGTGAGGATTTCTGAGGTCAATGTGATTTTCAATAGTCTCAAACTTTAGTGTGTTAGCATCATAGTTTGTCTAGTGGTTAAGTTTTTTATGGAGACACTGCCCCTTGAAGAAGCCTGGATGAAAAGCTGAGTATTTATTGCACAGCACTTGAAGGATGGAAAGCTTTTCAGGAAGCCTCATCTTAGACCCTCAGAGCAACTGTTGTATTTTAAAAAATGGCTCATGGTGGTCACAGTGGGTGGGAGCTGTGGAGAGAGATACACCATGCACACCACATTCACATGTGGAGTTGGGGGTAAGGGAGAAAAAAGAGCTGAGGAGAGAAGAGGAAGAAGAAGAGAAGAAGAAAAAAGAGATGGGAAACAGGGAAGAGAGGAGGTGCAAGGTACAGATGCCACCTCCTGGGAAGAAAGAGATGATAAAAAGGAGAGGGAACAGGAGGGGAGGGAGAGATAGAGGAGGGGGGAGTTATGAGAGGATGTCACATGCACAGAGAAACCACATGACACTGACGTGTGCACATGACATTGTCAGGACCCTGAACAGACAAAGTATTGCCTGCATATTGGCCAGGTCCCCGTACTGGCGAGTCTGAATGTTAACAGCAACCCTGCAAGTAGGTAAGGCCATTTCATCAAAGACATAGAACAGAACAGGAAAACGAAAGCATATTTAATGACTTGGCCCATGTCACAAGAGCTATTAACAATACAAAGAGGATCCAAAGCTCGGGCATCAGTCCATTACCTATTTTGTTCCTGGAAGTTTCATTTTTAAATAGATCTTTGGGGTTGCGAGTGATTGGATTCTATTTCTAGGACTTCGGTGTTTTCACTCCGAACATGTTTTGATTTGATAATTGGCAGTGATATTATCGCTTATTGACAGCTCACTCGGTGCTTCTTAAGGCTTTTGTGCAGCTGTTTGACAACACGGCTTCATCACTCTTCCTGAACTGTCAAGCATCCTGCAAACCCACTTCTTGCTAGGAACATGCGTGAATGCTCGACTAGATTCTGTGTACAAAGGAAGCTCGATCGTGAACCATGGCACGCGAAGTAAGGTCAAAGATAGCCGAACCAAGTCACGTGTTACTTACACACTGCTGATTCTGCTCATTTTAATGGCTCAACACAAATGGGCAGCATACAGGTCCTTCTGAAACACACTCAGCAGTCTCTAAAAACTGGCTTGCCCGCATTCCTCAAAAATGATGACACATAAAATATGTCTGTCAAGAGGTGACAGTGGCTTCCAAGAGGACCAGGATGTGGATGGCATGAAGGAATGCCAGAGTCTGGAACGGATCTCCTCCCCAGTGTCTAGTTGTCTCTGAGGGACGTGAAACTGATGTCACAGCTGTTGGTCTAGTCGTCCAGATATACAGAATTCCGTGAGCTTCAGCTTTCATTCTTTTGAATACAGTAATAAATTGTTATAGCATTAAGAATGGCTTTTAAAATATTACATAAGATTCCTACTGAAAACGGTAATTAATTATCCCATTCTCCTAGCCAGGGATCACTTCTTGATATTAATTAACAGTTTCTTTATAATAGAGGAAACCTTTTTATTTCAAGTTTAACCACTGCATCTAACTCTTTTCTGCTTTCTATGTGCCTCCTTTTAATTAGCTGGGTTTGACTGTATAAAAATCTGTAACATTTCCAAAAGAGTTAAATATACTTTAACTACAGGCACTTAATGCAACACAACAGTATTTTTCTTTCATTTTCTAGCCTTTGACTGAAGTTTAGAGAAGGCTAACTTACAGTTGAAACATGTAAAAGTTGGCTCAACTAAAAATAAAATTGGCATGGCATTTCAGTAAGACAATGATTGTAAAATGTTCTTCCTTGAATATAAAGACAAGACTGCTTACAGTAAGTGAATAGCCAAACTATCCAAGAAAATGGCTATACCTAAAAACGTGAGTTCAGTTTCCCCTGTAAGGCTCAGAAGATGAGGCCAAATGCATTCGAGCTATCCAGACAGCTAAGCAGAGAACATTAGCAGCTTCCTTTCCAAAAGAGGCACCTCCCCATCACCACACATCAAAGGCCAGATGGAGCAAAGCCAGCATGCAGTGAATAAGGCTGGCTGCTACTATGGGTTCTGGGGTCTTCCTGGCTCGGCACTCTTAAAACAGCTCGCCTCCTCTCGGGACTGCTGGCCTTCCACCCCTATTAGAGAGATTAGTAAACACATTTAAAGACCCCCTGCAAGATTGTAAAGGTTTCAGCTACAGAACCCATGTCTGAGTTGTTTCTGTGTGCTCAGCACCAAGCTCAGTGCTGTGTTCCCAACTGTGAGGCGTCTATACTTGTTAACACACTAGAGCCTTGTCAGGAAATGTTTGCCTTTTCTTCCAGAGCTTCACCAGGCTCTGCAACAAAGCCAGTACCAAGAGAAAGGAAAGAGCTCCACAGCACTGCAACACTTGCAAGGATCCTCATCAGTCAACGATGATTCAATATGACTTAAGACAAGTGGTGTCTGTGCCTGGTCACTCCTAACTCCTCCTCTCCTGGAAGGTCAGAGGAAATGACGGGCCCATCGAGACTTCAAGGACACTGGGAGACAGTTATTTCAATAATGTGAATGTGGGACTCATTTCTTTTATTTTTTTTTATTTTTTATTTTTTTGGTTTTTCGAGACAGGGTTTCTCTGTGTAGCTTTGTGCTTCATGTCTGTCATGAACTCTCCCACACACCAGTTTCAGAATTTCATGTTTTATGATGTTGATTTCACATAGTCATACTCACGAAGAACCAAATTCTGGTCTTTATGCAGACTCACGGTTGCTGTTAAGTTAATCAAGAACTGTGTTTATGCATTTAACAACTGAATCTGCTACAAACTTACTTCTATTGCTTGAGGAGTATGGTGATTCTGATACACAAAATATTAAGAAAAAAGGTATTTGAAGAATCTAAACCCATGCTCAAGCCTTTTGAAAACAAATGGACAATTCTTTGATGGATTAAAGCTGAAATAATCATTCTACAACTCACTCTTCTTGGACCTGAGGAAATGGTCCTTTAAGGACCTAGGCATTTGCTGAGTCTTGAAAAAACAGAACAAAACAAAAATCAAAGCAAAACGCCTCACCCTCACTTGGAGGACCACAGAAATTTCCCATAAGCGTGGGGGTGGGGAGGGCTTGGTGCCGCTTACCCATATTTCCTGCACAGCAGCTGAGCCTTCTCAAGATGGTGCAACAAGAAACTTCAAGTGGATAACTAACCCTCTACTCAAGATCAAATGTCACTGCCACCTTTGCGCTAGACTGTGCTCAGACTTTTATTCAATCAGAAACACATGTGAAATCTATGAAGCTTCTCCCCAGAAATAATCATGTATGCAAAAAAAAAACAATGCTATTTCAGATCTATTTCAGATAGCCATTAGTACTCAATAGATCTATTGGTTCATGAGAAAAATCTGTGCTCTGGATCATGGATCAAGAAATGATGACTTCCTTCACCATGATAAGAGTATCTGATTTACCATTTTCCTTCTCACACACCCCAGATTAAAACAATAAATTGTGTTCTAGAATTTTATACATGCATACAATGCAATATGATCAACCTTCCTCTGATGTCCCCATCCAGCTCCCTCAGAGCTCCTTCAGGCACACATGCACACCCAGTTTCATGTCTTCTATATATAACCCACTCTACATGGGTATGGACTTGCTCTTTTGTCTTTCTCCCCCATATGTACATGATTTTGAAAGATATATATTAGTACAAATGTCTGAATTTTACAGCAATTTCTTTAAATGCCAAGGAATGAGTCATACTTTCAAAAAGTAGGCAGGGGTGGCTCATCCTATTATGTTTCCTGAAGTGCATGCCATAGATTCATCACAGGTGGAGAAAATTACCTGGGCAAATCACCCAAACTGGCTATTGTTAGAATAGCCATTGTAAATAACCAGGGAAACACTCTTCATAGATATTAAATACCATACTTTTAATTGTTGTAAAAATAAAATTCCAACTTGTTTTTTTCAATGCAAAGGAAGTGTTACCCTGGACTCAGATTTATCATTTAGAAATATCACAATTGCACTGAGAAAATTCAGCTTTTCCAGCTTCAGACTCTCATGTGACCTCAAGCCATGTGTATCCTTGACAGAGAGGTGATAATTAACCCACTGGTAATTTACAGGATGATAGGCAAGCTGAGGAGCTATAGACAAGTAGATACATTTCTGTATTTTCAAAATCCAAACTCACAAAATGATCAGATATTAGTGATCTTTCAAATTGATAATACATTGGCCATAGTCATCTTTTAACTTTCCTTCCTAGTAAATGTCATTGGGTATGACTAACAAAATCTCAATTCACATTAAAATTCTTAACATTGTTGTTCATGAGGTATTCTAGAAAATATTCTATTTGTCCCTCTTTTAAATTAATTTTCTTTTTCCTCCATTTTTGTTCATTTTGTAAATTCCCATTCTATACTAAGAAGAAAAGATATAAATATAAGCCGGGCATTGGTGGCTCACGCCTTTAATCCCAGCACTCGGGAGGCAGAGCCAGGCAGATCTCTGTGAGTTCGAGGCCAGCCTGGGCTACCAAGTGAGCTCCAGGAAAGGTGCAAAGCTACACAGAGAAACCCTGTCTTGAAAAACCAAAAAAAAAAAGATATAAATATATAAATATATCTTCATAATGCTTTTAACCAAAACAATAAAAATAACATTACGATAAGATGAAGTCATTCTATGATAATTTCCTTCCTAAATTCCTATATAAGTTTGGGCCTGTTTCTACCCCTTGAAATTACCCTAATTGCCTTATGACATTTCTTTGTCTCAAGGTAGAATGGTCACCATTTTGTCCAGAAATCCTTACATTCGGATATTTTCAATTTTAAATTATAGTAGTAGCAGATTTTAAGGTGACCAAAGTAAACACAACATTATCATATACATTAGGATATGTGATATTGTGAAATGAAAAGGCCACATTCTTTTTTTAAAGGGGAGAAAGAGAAAAATGATAAAGAAGGGTTTATTGAATTTACTATTTGATTTCTGTGCTTGGGTTTAGTAATTTCTAAATTACTTGTGTTTAATAATTCAAGGGGGAAATTGAAGTTACAAGGAAAAAGTTTACAAATTCAAGGGCTGAAAATGAGGAAGAAAGGCTTATAACATAAGAATGAGTGGCTATGGCAAAGGGATAGACATCCAGACCAGTGGTGTTCACCTATAACTTGGTTGTGTAAGTTTCCTCCAAGATTAAAACAGTCTATCTGGCAAGGCAGCTCCTCTTTAACAGGGAGGTAAACAACTCCAAAGAGCTTCAGGAAGTCCATGAAACTGACTACATTCACTAGGCCACTCCCTGCCAGAGTAAGCAATAAAGCTGCCAAGAGTCAGTCTCAGACACAGCCGCAAGGAAGACCACCAAGACCATACCAGCTGCCTGGAAGAAGCAGAGCTTCCTAGAAGAGCTTTAGCCCCGAGTCCCTTGCATAGGACATGCTCTGTTCTGTTGAGCTGCCTGCAGGCTGTGCAGTGAGCTCCAGGTTTGCAGCTTTTGTGAGCTGTCACGCATGCTGGGGTGGGCTTTGGTGATGCAGATGTCTTTGAGCCATCTCTCCTCCTGTAAGTAATCCCTCACCCATATTCCTATAAGGAACCCCGATAAAAGCTATTGATTCATCAAGTTGGACTTTAGTTGTATCCATACTCTATCATGGGTTCCCTGTCTGGGGTTTAGAGTGTTACATCTCCCTAGGAAATGTTTTGTCATAAGACCTATACCCTATGCTCATGTCCAGCTGACACTTCACAAAGATAACATCATGTCAAGGAAAGAAAAGGTCTTCAGCAAATGACGTTGAAACAACTCAGCTTCCACATGGAGAAGAATAGTGTTAAGATGGGCTATACTTCATTAGTGCAGCACTTGACTAGAAATATACAGTTGACTAATATTGTAGTAAAATTAGAGGGAAAATAAAAGAGACAGGGGAAAAGATGAAATGATTTGAAAGCTCTTAAAAATCCTAAGAGGTGCAGAGTAACACAGGGAAGACAAAAAAGGCCTGGTGGATGACATGGAAGACACACAGTGTGAAGACTTACCCATCATCTGACAGATGCCAATTTGGATTGATATAAAAAAAATAAACATCAGTGGATTATAACTGTCCACGGGAGCTCAAAGCACAAATGACATTAAATACCTAAACCCTTTCCCCAATACCAACACCAACTCTCTTGACAATGGTCTTGGAAATGTATACTCACTTGCCTTATATTTTCTACAAGGGACAGAAAAAAAGAGAAAGGAAGAAGAAACCTGCATGTATTTGAGAATTCCAAATCCTCTGAAATGGTAAAAGAATGAAATCCCTAACCTAGCCATTCTACAGTGTCCCTAGTTCAGGAGGTAATCATTGTGAAAAACGTTTTCTGACAGAAATGTAAAGAACAGCTAAGCACATTTAAAAGGCAAATTTCTCTTTTTGCATTGCCTCTAGAGATATTGAGAATTACACTGTAGATTTTATGAGGTTTGGCCAAATTAGCGGAGGATTATGTGAGTTCAAAACTACAATCAGGGCTGTTATGGTTTCAGTATAAAGAGTGTTCCCAAACAGCTCAGGTGTGCAATAGTTGCTTGGCAGCTGATGGGCTATGAGAGATAATTGGATCAAGGAAGGTCTAACTAACCCACTGATGAATTTATACCTAAAGTGAACTGGCCTGGTTTGAGGAAATGGATTACCAATGGAGTGTTTTTTAAGAGTATATTGTGTACCAGCCCCTTCCTCACTTTCTTTTTTTTATTTCTTGACCTTCACGAAGGGAACAGCCTTCTTCACTCCATGGCTCTTCCATGATATTCTGCTTTACCATGACCCAATGCCAAGACAGGCACATGGTCATGGACTGAAATCTCTGAAACCATGAGCCAAGATAAACTTTGTTCCTTATGATATTTTCTCAAGTACTGTTGGCACAGTGATGGGAAATAATCAGAACTCTGCAGAGAAGAGGACATTGTGCCAAAGTACCAGAAGACATCACAAAATGGTTCCAGAGGCAGATTCTACAAAGGCTGCTTCTCTTTGCTTTTACCTCATCAGAGAAGCTGTTGAAACCCTCATGATTGTGAACACAAAAACTGAGTCAACAGAGATTCTGTAGGAAAATAGTGCTTCTAGGTCAGCAAGGTGAGAACTTTTGTCAGAAGACAGGTTTCTCAATGACACTGCAGCCCCAGGGGCTGTAGGTAGGATGACTCCATACCCACGCAATCATGTGTGAAGAAACATCATAGACAATGTCTGAATCCTAATTTTTTTTTTTTAGAGAATAATGCCTCAATTTGGAGGAAGGGTCAGGGAATCAGGGTAGTTATGTGGTTTTGACACAAAGAAAAATACATAGCATGCAGCGTAATGCAGAGAAATAAAATTCTGAATTTTGAAGGCACTCTCTGTTGGGCCTTTTGTTCATTCTGCAGCAACCTTTACTCATTGCATCACTTGACATTTGTTTCCTCGGTGAAAAGGTAGATAGAGCTGGAATATGAGTCAATTGAATCTATAAATACATTTTAAAATTCTAGGGGTAAAAACAATAGTTTTGAAAGTCAGGGTATTTTGATTTGCAAGAATCAAGCTTCTTTGACAAATAAGGTTTCTCAGCACTGGAAACCTGACTTACACATAAAGAGCTGAACCCAGATCCATAAATAGAAGTTGAAAAGAGAGTGGCCTCTTCAGTTTTTCTAACTCCCTAGAGGAAAGAGATTTGTAGGCCAGTAGAAGAGAATGTTCAGAAATGGAGAGGAAAGAAATTACATTAGTTGTCTCTTATATAGTTCTCTAAGAAATGAGGGTTCTGTATCCCATCTCCCATAAAGAGGCAAGCCTAGGGCATGGAAAAACTGTTATGTCTGCATTTCAGAGATGTGTCTCCTCTCCAAAATGTAGCCCAGAGACAGCTCAGAGGTAATGAGGGAGGCCCCATCCAACACAACACCAGAGCAAAAAAAATAGCTACTGCTGATGAAAATATACAAACAGATGAGCCTAGGAGAAGGTTGGCAATGTCATTGGGTAGCACTAGAGTATCCTAAAGGAAATAGATTCTGATTCTTCTAAGGTAGCAATTTTCAACCCAGGTGTCATGACCTCTTGGGGGTCTAACAACCCTTTCAGAGGGGTTACCTATCAGATATCCTGCATATCAGATACTTACATTACAATTCATAACAGTAGCAAAATTATAGTTATGAAGTAGCAGCAAAATAACTTCATGGTTGGGGGTCACTACAACATGAGGAACTGTATTGAAGGGTTACAGCATTAGGAAGGTTGAGAACCATTGATCTAAGGTCATAAATAAAGTTGAAGGTGAGACTTCTACTATGACAGAGAAAATCCCAGAATACTTGGACTGGCCATCCAGGATTACTGGTCACACAAACAGATACAATGGGCAGACAATACTAAGGAATAGAACTTCAATCTTCATTAGTCCTGTAGTCTGGTTGGAAACTTAAACACAATCCAATAAGAGGATGCAGGGAAAACTTTGGAATTGCCTGAGTACATTAACACATAGTTATGCATGACTTTAATGTATTTTACCTACATATCAGCAAATTTAGTACTCTGCTACCTGATACAAATGAAAAATCAAGAAAATGCCCCCTATTTTACAGAGAATTTAAGTATTCTGCAAACTCAGGTGTTAACCTGTGAACTGCCCACCAATTACATGTGCTTTCTAATCTAATAGTATTTTAAACCCAGTGTTGTGCTGGGATTATTTTGTGCAACATTTGTATATTCTTATTCTAGAGATTACACCCGCTCACTTTACTTCCCCAAACAGACCCACTAGATATTGGTTTCACTTGATCAATCTTGGGAAATGTGTTGCAAATTAAAACATTTACTCAATGTTCATAGTTTGGTTTAGAGCTGAACACTTGACTAATGGATAAGCAAAAGGAATAGGCATGCTACGTTGGTCTTTTTTTTTTTTCTCCGTGTAAGATGAATGTTGGGCTTAAGAAGAGGAGTAAGTAACCTGCTTTGCTATTAGGATCTAGGACAATAAAATTACACATTACAGATGCTCAGTGGGTAATCATGACCGTAAATCTTGATCATCAGTTTGGCAGGATTTAAAATCGCCATGGAAACACACTTCTGGGTATGTCTGTGAGGGATTTTCTAGACTTGGTTAACTGAGGTGGAAAGTGGAAAGACAGAGAGATACATCTTAAATGTGGTCCACACCATTCCATAGAGCGGGGTCCTGAACTGAACACACAGGGAAAGGGAACTGAGCAAGGGCAGCTTCTCTCTGCTTCCTGACGGGGGCAGCAATATGACCAGCTGCCCCCTGAATCAAGGCATCTCTTCCCTGCCATGATGAATTCTATCTAATGGAATTGAAAGCCAAAATAATCCCTTTCTTAAGTTGCCTTTTCCTGTTTTTTGGGGTTTTTTTTGTTTGTTTGTTTGTTTTATCACAACAAAGAGATGGGTAACTCATACAATAGTCATGGGTGGCACTGGCTTGAAAGAAAGTAAATTTAATAAAATTGGTGCCAATGACTTGTCACTGTTTTGTATTTTGCCATTCAAATAGTACGTGTAAATGATTTTACCTTTTCCAATTCATGAAATGGATGAAATGGCTACATCCTGACATGAGAAAAGATGAATTTAAACACTGACCACACATGCAGGATCTGGGGGGCGGGATGTTGCTGAATGTTATGTAATCTGCAAATGGCTTCTGAATTCTATCTGTAGAAGTACTTTGACATTCTTTTACCTCTGGATCCTTTAAATACTGCTGAGTCTTCTGTGGTGCTAAACTGTTACAGTATGTGGGGAAAGGCTCACATCCTGTGAAGAACCTGTAGTCAAGGACTGCTTTACTGAGAGTATGAATTCAAAAAGCATCTTCAAACTTGGGGATTCTTATAAAATCGAAATGAATTGTTGTAATTTAAAGTGTTTATCAGGGCAAGGACTAATATAAAAACACAGCTACCAGGAGCTGTTCTTTAAATGCCTTCCTGGATAGACATGAAACAAAAGCATCTTTCTCCTTAAATTTTTCAAGTATTATACACATCTAAACACATAATATACTATAGCTAAAACTGACAGGTTTTGTATTTAAATGATTCTCTAGGCAACACTGAAGGTCTTCATGTATTGTTTATATCTACCTTCATCTAGCATCCTTCTGTCTTCTTACCTAAGCCATGTTATGCAACATGGGTATGCATACAGTCTCTATTCTCTGATAGTTCTAAATGAAACATCAACCAGTACACAAAGAAACAACTAAACAAATACAGGATACACAACTAAATTTAACACATAATAAGTAGAAAACTTACTAGCAATGTGTAATCATAGGGCTTAGCAAAGTGAAATTAACTTCTAAATAGGTCAGCCCATAGAAAACAAAACATCTTAGCATCTCCCCAGCTCGTTTCAAAAATATACTAACAAAACATATGTGATTTTATTCCTCTGAACTCCCCGTCATCCTGATATTTCCATTCTGAACACATTATCAACATTGGAGAAACACCAAAAGCAGCCTTACAGAGTTGCACAGACTGCCATGTCACTAATCTCTCTGGAGTGCCTATGCATATTGGTTTCTGTAATTTTTTTGTTGTTGTTTCTGGGAAAGTATTAAAAGCTGAGTGAGACATGATTCCAATACAAAACATTATTATTTTTATTATTCCAAGAAATTCAGCAATCTATATGCACATGCCAGGGTCTAGGAATGCTTTTACAACCCTGAAACAGCCACAGATGTTATTATTGCCTGTTCTTTTGCATGTGAATTTCTGAGACTCGCCTTATTTCTTAAATGTGGCATCTATATAATGGCAAAGAGACTATATCAAAAGGGAAACTCGCTAAGCCTCCCAGATGTTCACCAGAGGTGACATTAAACAATGGATTGATTGACAGATTAATCCTCTTTTCTGTTTTGTGGGAGACATCATATATAATGGTTGAATTTATTCAATACACATAGTAGAGAGTCTTGTAGGTCAGTGTTACAAGTTTGGTAGGTGCATGTTAAGGGTCTAGCTACCACAACATAATGAGAAGCTGCTATATTTTTCTTATTTTCTTGGTAGATTGGCGTATCTCTTTTAGTCAATATCTTTACTGTTTTCGGTCAATCCACACAAGAGGACTGGTTCATCTTTGTCACCTTTTCCTCCTGAGCTCCTAGTAGGGGTTCGGGTTCCATCTCGATTTTACCATTCCGCCATACATTTGTCTATTTGAAGATCTCATAATCTGTGCCTTAGACTTTGTTTCTGGTTTTTATGTTCATGTCAGCAGAATGTAGCATTGAAGACTTCATCTCCACTGTGCAGTCAGATGAGATGGGTTCAAACCTTGTTTTTCCAGTAACAAGGCTGTGGAACATACATGTTTTCTCACTCATAGGTGGGGGTTAATAGGACTTGCCTACAGCCACGAAGAAGTGAGACGTGTTTATCACTGACAATGTACCTGCCACAGAGAAAACTAGGCAAAGCTAACCATGAATTCCCTTCTATTTCCACCCCCCTTATTCAATTATATTACTTTGACAAAATAAATCCAACCATACTCACCAGCTGAGGAACCAATTCATTCACCCCATCCACCCCTTGCCACAACATGGTGTTCTAGCCTTCTGGCATACTCCCTGTGCTTCAGCATAGTGGGATTAGCCATGTTTT
The DNA here is from genome assembly GCF_004664715.2 of Peromyscus leucopus. Classification (NCBI taxonomy): domain Eukaryota; kingdom Metazoa; phylum Chordata; class Mammalia; order Rodentia; family Cricetidae; genus Peromyscus; species Peromyscus leucopus. Next base: position 32,232,105 of record NC_051085.1, on the reverse strand, counting down.
ACATAGGTATGTGCTCCAGACCTCCCCATGTTGCTTATGTTGTTCCCGGTCACTGAAAGAGCCTATATCATTCTCCACCTAGTCATAGTCTATACACCCCTCAAGATTCAGTTCAAATGTCAAGTTTGTAGTGAAATCATCCCTTAAAAAAAAAAAAACCCAAGTAGACAGAATTACTCCTGTGTGTATTTCTCCATAGGCATTTCTTCTTTTAATCATTTAACTTTTTTTTCCCATTTATTCTACATACCGACCATGGTTTCCCCTCCCTACTCTCCTCCTGTTCCCTCTTCCCGACTCCCATCTAGCCTCCTCCCTATCCACTCCTCTTCTGTCTCCATTCAGAAAGGGGCAGGCCTCCCATGGACTTGAAGCATGGCACATCAAGTTGAGGTAGAACTAATATCCACCCCTTGCATATAGGCTAGGCGAGGTGATCTAGCATGAGGAACAGGTTCCCAAAAGCCAGCTAAGCACCAGGGACAGGTCCTGATGTCCCTGCTAGGGGCTTACAAAGAGACCAAACTACACAACTGTGAAACACATGCAGAGGGCCTAGGTCAGCCCTATGCAGGCTCCCTAACTGTTGGTCCAGAGTCCACATGCTCCCATGAGCTCAGGTTAGCTATCTCTGTGGGTTCCTCTGTCATGACCTTGACCTTCCTAGCTCCTACAATCCTTCCTCCCTTTCTTCAGGACTCCCAGAGCTCAGCCCAGTGGATCTCTGCATCTGCATTCATCAGTTACTGGATAAAGGCTCTCTGATGACAATTAGGGTAGCCACCAATCTGATAACAGTAGATGGCCAGTTCAGGTACCCTTTCCACTATTGCTAGGGGTCTTCGTTGGGGTCATCCTATGGATTCTTGGGAGTTTCCCTGGCACCAGGTTTCTCTCTAACCCCTAAATGCCCACCCCATCAAGACATCTCTTTCTTTACTCTCTCCCTCCCTTCTGCCCCCAACCCACTCCCTCAAGTTCCCATCCTCCATCCCCACCCCACCCCCAGGTTCCTTAGGGGATCTCTTCTTTTTCCCTTCCCCGGGGATTCTGTGCATCCCTCTTTGGGTCCTCTTTGCATTTCAAAGAACAGTGTAGGAGTCACACCACTGCCCAGTGTTATCATTACATGCTTCTGATTTTTTTTCCACTTATTCTTTATGTTCTATGGACAGAAATCATGTCTCAATGATCTGTACATCCAGACAGCCCATCATCCTCCTTGATATTTTCTCAGAGCTGAATGAAGATTTAAAAGAAAATAAATGGATGAAGATTTAAAAGAAAACAAATGGATGGCTGGCATACTGCCTGACATTCTGGATGATGATTCTTTATCAGAAATCATCTACAAAGCTCACATTTCAGCTTGCATTCCTTCAAAAAATCTTCCCATCTGCTTCAGCTCAATTGGCATCCTCTACTTTGAACTCCTGCACTATTTATTCTAGCTGTCTTACATCTGACAGTTATAATATATTGCGATATAATTTCAATTTCTTCTTTTCATATATCTGTAACAGCATGCTACTCAGAGCTTAACACCAGTAAGTTCTGAGTGTGTCTCCAATCCCTCCCTGCCATTCCTACACCTGCTTTATGATTCCAGAAAATTCTTTGGAGACATCTGTGCTTGGCTAGCTCCAGATGTGAATCCCTTCTTCTCTGGAACTGATTAAGTACATGGATCATCTCACCTCCCTCTACATGTTATTCATACCCTGCAGTTTGGAAGTCATGTTTACTCTCTCTTGTGTCTAATAAATAAAAGCAGCCTAAGCTTGACACACTTACTAAAAGTTTATAAAAAACATAACAGAATTCATGCCAAAGTCCCGTAATGATCTAGTTAGTTGCTGTTTTACACTTTATTAATTCAGAATGAGTGTGGATGTGTGTTCTCTGCAAAATGTGAGATAGGCATGGAGGCTCCTTCCTAAAATCCCAGAACTCAGGAGGGTGATGAAGGAGGACTCTTGGGAGTTCAAGCCCCATTAATACAGAGTAAGATCTTGTCTCAACTAAGAACCAAAATTAATAATAATAAGAAGAAGAAGAATGGTATGCTGTATGATCACAGATTTGTATTCAAGGCTCATTACCAAACAACTAGAAAGATAAAGTAATTTCGTTCACGTCCCAACCATCCTCAAATTGCACCATAGCAGTGCATCTGGGTTCAGTCTTGGAGTTCCATGGGCCTTTGCAGAACCTGTGGCACCCTAGTGTCGCTTCATGTCACTGGCTTCTTCTCCACTCTTCTCAAACCTCACCTTCTTTGTGATCCTCAACTTCTCCTCCTTCCTGGAACATGTTCTAGAAATTCCAAACTGCTTTTTAAATGACTCACTCAGGTTTGGGAGAACAATTCTGATCTCTGCTGTCTTACCTCTCAGCATCAGTACAAAGCCTCCATTTGTATACACAAAGGCATCAAGGTGACCCAGCAAATGAAAGCAAGTCCTCATCTATAGGATTTATTTCCCGTATTAGCTGCTGTGTTTGCACCAAAGATTTCATTACATATGCCTGCTTTATTCTGCTAACTAGACTTTAGAAACCTTAAAAGACAAAACATTTTATGGCACTTTAATCTCTCAGTGTAATGTCTGTAAAATACTCTTTTATTTAAATAGCTTCTGTGTGGAAAAAAAGATAGCATGAAATAATCACCACTCTCATCTCCAACATCCCTAGGAGAGTTTGCACCTGTGAATGGAGACCTACCTGTGAACGGAGACCACAGCAGAAGGCGCCATGAACTGAAGTTCAGCCTTCAGCCTGTGCACTCGGGAGAGGGAAGCTTTAGCCCACTGCTCAGCCTGGTCTTCATCCCAGCATTTCAGAGGGCGTACCATGTACTTCTTAAAAGCAATTCCCATGGAAACTCTTAGCCTCCGTGAAAGTAGTCACTGAGTAGAGGAGACACTGTATTCCTCTTCAAAGCACATAGCGAAATGGGATGGGATAGAAGATAAATTTTTCACAAAGACCTCTAAACCTCCCTGATTGTGTTAACCCTGCTCAGTGAGTCGCTGATATAAAAACTTTCAAGATACAATTAAACTCGGGCAGAATTTCTGAAAAACACATCTATTCCATGAGGTGACATACATCAGGCATACGTAGATAAATGGTAAGTGCTAGTAAATGCATCTGCATAGCAAATTCAGTGCCTTCTTTTAGCTCACCAGCACAGGTGCATAAACTCGCTGCAGGTCTGTTTATAATGGCAGAATAATGAGGTCTCCAGGGTCCAGGAGAAAAATGGCTGGACCTGTCTCTTTGAGAATATACGCCGAGTTACTGTGAATTGGTTTTGCTTTGTGCAATGCTCAGAATAAGAAGAAAAAAATCATTTCACAGTAATTTTTCCCAAATGGGAGTATAGTCTCTCAGCTATTTTTAGTTCATTGTACTGAAAACCAAATACTGTTTTATTAATGTCTGTTTCCAGTGGAACCAGGCACCTGTTAAAAGTTTATTTTTTTGTGAAGTTCTTCTTTAAAGGCAATGGTAATAAACATATGCTCCCAAGAGAACAATCGACTTTCATACTGAAGTCACCTAATGAAACCATTCAGCCTTCTTGAAGCAAAAGCTCTGGATCCCTTTTTAGATCATTTTCCTCTGTTTTATGAAGCAGATCAATGTGGACATTAGAGAGGAAATCACAATTCAAGCCCAGACCACTACACAGTCATTAAGAGTGAGGAAAGAAGGCAAATAGAAAAGAAGATGCTTTGTCTTAAAAACTAAACAAATAAACTGACAGGTCTGTTACCTTACAGAGCTTGTCTGTGCTTTGTAGACCACACAGCCCATCCCCTTGGGTTTCTCACGCAGGCCCTGTAGGTGCTAACTCAGAGCAAGTACTCATGGTGAGCTACCGATTTGTGCATATTCTTCTTGTGTGGCTCAAAGAATTACTTAAATTGCATTACAAGTGCCAATAGTTGCTTTCAAGTCTGTAGAGAATTCAGGCTACATGATGTAGAGAGATTTCAGGGACCAGCAGAAAACATTTTCTACTCAGCTTTACTAAGAGTATGAAAACTAGAAAAATAAGGTGGTGTGGTACCTTGTTTCCTCTTCCTAGAATGTTTCTGCTCTCGAAACCTGGGTAACTTGCTTCCTCCTATTTTTCAAGTATTATCTTGCATGTCACTATCTCAAAGACATCATTTCTAAATAGAGGAAATTGCAGTCTCCCATTCCCCAGCACTACCAAGATTACTTCATTTTTTTCTCCAAAGCTCTTAAATCTTCTAGTAAGCTTTATGATGTAACTTTGTCTGTTTCTCTATATGTAAACTCCATTAAGGGAGGGATTTTTTCATGTTTTCTTCATTTATCTTCTTTACTTGCAGATCAACAGCTCATTACATGTTCAAGAAATCTGTGTAGAAGAAAAGTAATTACATATATATGTACACACACACACACACACACACACACACACATATATATATATATATATATATATATATATATATATATAAATGATCATATAAACTGATAAAGGTCTTTCACTGTGGTACTTAGTAGGCCTCAGTTCTATGATGTTCTTTTGACTGTCCTAGGCATGTTAAATAAATAAATAACCCAAGACTATTCATCCCTTTTTATGAATTCCTGTAAACTGTCCTGTGGGGCCACATACCTTTTTACTAAACTAGATAATATAATAAATAAGATTCTTCTAAGCAGAATGACAGTATATATAAATAACCCAAGTATAAATGTATATTAAAATGGAAGACCAAAGTTGAAGAAAATATGAACTGGAGGTGGTAAAATAAGCTCCTTCAGTGATGCAAGAAGCCAGCATGAAAAGCCACACAGTCACATCTGACAGCTGCCCCCTCCCAGCCACTGGTGTGTGGCTTTGGGAGAAGAAACAACAACTAAGAAGAAGCAGGCTGAAAAGAAGGAATAAAATCCTGTGGTCCCATGTCTCTACGCAACGAACAGCTTTGAGTCTCCACCCAGAGCTGAGTGTCTCCCTCAGCCTTAGGCGCAATCTCAGAACTTGTAGCAAACCTTAGAGCAAAGATTTTAGGTTCAGAAATCGTAGAATCCCAAGGATTCTAATAAATTCTGTTTCCTGCCTTTGGGCAACAGGATGCAGGCACAACACATCACCCAGATCCTATGACAATCTCTAAAAGATACAAGGCCTCAGGTAAGATGGAGTTAGAGACTTCATTCTCATAGTATCAGAGAAATCAGTCTCAAAGCTAGAAAAACAAATGTTATTATTTCCTATGTGCCAGGCATGAGTATTTTAATACAGTAATTAATTGAATCCACACAACCACTCAATATGATAGGTATAATTATTATTGCTATGGATTGAATAATATCCTCCAAAGGCTCATGGGTTAAAAGCCATGTACTGTTGGGGGTGGGGGTAGATGTTAGGTTCCTGGGTATGTGCCCTTGAAGGGGACTTAAGGACTTTGGCCTTTCCTCTCTTCTCTGCTTTCTGCAGCCATGAACTAAACAATTCATTCTGCCACATGCTTCTAGCCATGCCAACAGTGCCAAGCAACTATGGACTGAAACGTGCCAAACTGAGCCAACGTAAACCTTCTTTTCTCTTAGGTTATTTTAGGTATTTTGTTACCATAATGAAAAAAGTGGACACACAATTTTATATTGAAAACTCCTGGAAGCAAATGCATCTTCAAAGTCAGATGATTTTTAGAATTTGTTGTTGTTTTTGTTTTTGTTTTTCAAGTTTCTCTGTGTAACAGCTCTGGCTGTCCTGGAACTCAATTTGTAGACCAGGCTGGCCTCAAATTTACAGAGATCTGCCTGCTTCTGCTTCCCAAGTGCTGGGATTCAAGGCATGTGCCACCATGCCTTGCGATCATCAGATTTTAAAAAGGGAACAAGATACTCCATAAAAGGCATAAAATGCACATGTCCAGGAGAAACACACAGTATTCAAACACATGACACTGAAAAGAATGACTATGCATACAAAGCGGGAAAAACTAATTGCATAAATAACTGATATCACTTAATGTTAGGGACATTTTGACCCAGACAAGCATATGCCAAATTTAGAGAAATTAAAGTTTGTGGAACACTTTGGATTTGGGACTTGTGAAAATGAGATTGGAACCAAGAGTCAGTGACACACAATGGAACTAAAGCAAAGAGACATTCAGGATACAAGTCTCCTCAGGTCAAATCAGGAGAAAACAATGGGAAATAGACACAGTAATGGGAACTAAGAACAGAATGTAATGCTGAATGTTCAACTGATAAAGCCACAGCACAGTCACTAATTTGGTTAATAGTTAAGCAATGTTAAACCATAGGAACCAGGACTATAGTCATGAAAAAGATGCATGGAGTCCACCCTGCAGCCTCCAGCTTCCTTGGGGCAAGAAACAAATAGCTTCCATTCCCTGGGGCCCAAAGAAAGCACTGGAAACCTACCTCAGATCTATTTCCTATAAGTGGGCTAAAAGAAATTTAAAGCCCAGACAATCAAGACAGCGAAATGAGCATTAGTTGTTTTTTGTTGTTGTTGTTTTGTTTTGTTTTTAATCTTTTTTCAGTGTTAATCCTGCCTCACTAGCCAACTGGAAAACTAGGCAATCCTTTAGTCCAGGGAGGTGTGGACTTCAACCTCTTCCCTGTCACCACCTGCTCCTGCACCATTCTGGCTCTTCTTGTCATTCTTCCTCTTCACAGGGCCCGAGTAGTCGCCACATGAGAAGAACAAAAGGAGAAATCAATATGACTCAGGAAATTTAGATGGACAATGGAGGATGGGATGTTCACCACCTACATGTGGACACTGATATGGCACTGGCAGTTAGCACACAGGCATGGTGAATAGACCTGTCTTCAAGACCTGGTTCTGTGACTTCTCCAAGAAGCTCTCAGTCTTCAGGCCCAGGATGTAATCCAGCTTCATCTTGCCTTTATCCAGCACTCCAATGTGAACACATTGTCACAGCAGGGCATGGCCTTCAAAAAGACTCTGTGGGTCCTTTATGTCCAGTGTCAAGCAGCTCCTGTGTGGCCTTGCAGATCTTGGCCAAGGTAAATTAAATTCTCTAGAACTCACCTTTGTTCCAAATCCCACATTCTTCAATCAGCTTCAGTTCCTGGTTGAGACACAACATCTTGAAGGTTCTCCATGGGATCACATAGGTTTTAACAAACCCAGCCCCTGGCAACTGGCATGCTGACTCTTTAAGGCCTACTGTGCCTATCCACTGAAGGCCCATGACAGAAAGGGCTAGTATTTTTGTCTTGATCTTTCCACTGAGAGAGTTTAAGTAAGGCCATAGCTCAGATTTAGTCAATCAAATACTTTCTCTGCTACAGTCCAGCATTCACTCTGTAAACTATTTCCTTCAGTCACCTCTGAAGGAGTCATGAGTAACTTCTGATTCACAAACTAACATGCTAAACATTATTTTTCTACTCTGCTGTGCCATGATGAGTGGTTTGTGGTGTCCATGACAACATTTAGTACTTCCTCCTTCATAGCCTCTTGTACAACACCAGCAGTACAATTTCCCTTTGGTAATAAGAACTAATTACTAGTCTGTTGTTTCTCAGACTGTTGTTTCAATATCTTAGAAACAATCAAACAGTCAGCATCTTCTCTTTAATTCAATGCAACAAAATCGTTTAAGACAAGAGAACTCCCAACCAGCTCACAAACCCATGAATGCAGAATAAGAAGCAGGAATGCTTAATTATTAAGTGACTTGAGAAGTCCGCTAATAAATCCATTCTTTGGTCCCCATCTTCTATATTATGACTGTGACTGAACAGTGCAAACATTGCTGATATAAAGTATATGTTACTTCCTTGATACAGAACCTGTCTCCAGAATCTCATCACTCCCATCAAAAATGAAATCTCATTTTAATGGCAGCATTTCCCACTATTATCTCAGTTTACACAACAAGGATCAGCAAAATTTTCTATACTGTTATTCACATTATAACAGAAAAACATCCACCAATAAAATCCCGTGGTTGAGTTCCATTCAAATTTTATCTATGAACATTGACACAATTTGCATATAGCACAAGATAGACTTTCAACACCTTAGGAATGTAAAATGTATTAAGTTTCTTCAGGCATCCATATTGTTGAGTTATTGTGGTAAAGATTTCTTGTAATAGCTAGGAGACACAATCTCACAGCTCATTTCCTGGTCTTTTGGCTCTTACTGTCCTGCATGCCCCCATCCCTTGCTCCTTGAGCATTATGTATAGGACATCACCAGTAGATATGCAAACTGGAAAAGGGAAAATTTGAAGGTCTGCATCCCTAGACAAAGAACCACAGGTAACTCAGGATGCTGAGAATGGGAGTCTTATTCCATAGAGGATACTCCTAATTGGTTATCCAATACCAGCGCTCAGCCTGAAATCTTATACATGCAACACTAAATGGACTCAGCAGGTTGTGTGTGTGTGTGCGTGTGCGTGTGCGTGTGTATTTGAAGGAAGCCAGAAGTTTAAGAAGGAATTAAATGAGGGCATAGGAAAGTTGAAGAAAAAGAAAGGAGGGAAATGATGTAATCATATTTTAATTTGAAGTGTTAATAAAAATCTTATGAAGTCAAAAGTCACTGAAACACAGAAAGCTAGCCATAGACCTCCAAACTAAGATTTGACTCCCTTCACACTAAATCCTTAGACTAGAGCCCCAAGAATTGACCATGCTTCTGCTCTTCCAAAAGAACTGAAAAGCAGCTAGAATCCTTTTGATTTGTTTTATCTCTCCCTCTTCAAGTGGGGCTCAGTTCTCCTCTTAGCCATTCTGTGGAATTAACTCTCTGTAGAAGTAGGGACTATCCTCACAAAGAGTACCCAATGAGGAGATATGCTCTGGAAGTGGGGAGAAAACATGGGAAAGACACCACTTCTCTCCTGCCAGCCTCAGAACACTTATAAGTGCTTCCCATTGGCCAACTCCCGCTGGAAGCCTAGAGATTAGGGACCAGCCATCAGCCTTTGGGATAGAATGAGGCAGAGCAGGACTAACTAAGTGAACTTGAGAACAAATCAAGTAAAAGGCACATGCCAATGCCTTTCTTTTTTTTTTTTTTTTTTTCCGAGACAGGGTTTCTCTTGTGTAGCTTTGTACCTTTCCTGGAACTCACTTGGTAGCCCAGGCTGGCCTCGAACTCACAGAGATCCGCCTGCCTCTGCCTCCCGAGTGCTGGGATTAAAGGCGTGCGCCACCACCTCCCGGCTTGCCAATGCCTTTCTTTTAAGGATAGGGAAACAAGCAGTTAGCTGTTCAAGGTCACATGGCAACAAAGATAAATTCCCACCACGTTCTACAGCTTCTGGCACATACTTTCAAACATCTGGTAAGTTAGCAAAAGGGCAGCTCTCAGTGCTTCTTGAAAAGAGGACATCACTTGGTTCCGGAAGAAGAGATGCCTAGAGCATCCATAACAAAGAGAATATCAATGGGAAACCCTAACTCTAGGTTTGGGAAATACGGCTCAGGAAGATAATGTCAATTTTTAATAACTGAACACACTATTAACATCATATAGCTCTAATACAAACAAAAATATGGAGTTGGATGGTAATGATAGTTCTTCACCTTCATCTGTGGGCGATCCACATTGACAAGCTGATAAGAAATGAAAAATATGCATTTTAAAAGAGAAATTTAATAATAAAAGTTGCCAAAGCCATGCATCTTTCTTTTGTCTGCTTAATTTTCCATAGACCAGAAAAATGAAATAATATGGTATGATTGTGTTTCTGTTCATTTCTCCTTCACGTCACTGCATTTTATGCTTTGGTATACCTTAATAGTGATGTAAAGGGAAATACTTTTAAAAATTGAACAGTGATCTGGCACTCAATTGGGAGAGAGGAGTCCAGTTTTTAGAACTGGACTTCCTGACTAAAGGAACTGGCCAATGCTTAAAGGCAAGGGAATTATCCAGCAGTTATATGGTTCATGTTTCTCCGAGGTGGCAAGCAGGTCATCTCCGGCACATGGCTGTCATATCTGCAAGAGCTGCTGCCTATCTTCAGATATCAGAGATGGAATCACTCTCTTAGGGGCCTGTACAGGAAAGGGCCTCGAGGCTCTGTTTCCTAACTTGTCTTCTTCTTTTCTGTGGCTTATCTTACACAGAATGTGGGCTCTTCTGCTTTCTCCCATGGAGGTTTAGCCATTCACACCTGGTAGCAGTTTGAGATTTTCAGGTTACTTAATGCCTAATAACAAAGCATCACATCTATTGGTGGGTTTTTTTTCTTTTATTATTCCTGAAATCCATTTCCTTGTTTCACTTGGTACCATTTCACATGGTAACATCCTGACTCCATCTTTTTTGACTTACCGTTCATCTCCTAATTGCTATCTCTTATAGCACGAATTTCTAAAAGGTCTTATATTAATAAAAACAAACCTGGAGCCAGGTATTGAGGTGAATGTTGAAAGATCAGAGAGACAGAACAGGCCACAGCTAACCTCACCTCACCAACTTCTCAGCTGAACTGCTGCTAGAAGCCTAAAAGCTTAACCAGGTTCTAGTTCCTGGTTTTCATGCCTTTTATACCTTTCTGCTTCCTGCTATCACTTCCTGGGATAAAAGGCATGTGTCACCATGCCTAGCTGTTTCCAATGTGGCTTTGAACTCACAGAGATCCAGATGGATCTCTGCCTCTTGAATGCTAGGATTGAAGGTGTGTGTGCCACCATTTTCTGGCCTCTATATCTAGTGACTGTTCTGTTCTCTGACCCCAGATAAGTTTATTAGGGTGCACAATATATTGGGGAACACAATATCACCACAATCTCCCTTTCAATCCTCCTTGCTATTTTTGTCTTTTTTTTTTTTTTTTTTTTGGTTTTTCGAGACAGGGTTTCTCTGTGTAGCTTTGCGCCTTTCCTGGAACTCACTTGGTAGACCAGGCTGGCCTCGAACTCACAGAGATCCGCCTGCCTCTGCCTCCCGAGTGCTGGGATTAAAGGCGTGTGCCACCACCGCCCGGCGCTATTTTTGTCTTTAATATGTCTCTACTATATCTGGTACTGAGTTTTTTAGTCAACCTGAAAACTGGCTTAGGTCAAGCAATATTACATACCTATTTTGGGGCAATAAATAAATAGTTATAATTGTTCAAAAGGCTAGTTTCTGATTTCCAATGCTTCTTTTAGTTATTGATAAATACTACTCTTTGATCCCATTTAGCATTTCTAGAAGCAGTGAGTTCATACAGAGAAAGAAGAGGAAGAAAGGAGTCTTGTTAGATGAAGGAGATATTTCCGGAGCTTAAGATAATCCACTGATGAAAAAGTATGAGTAAGTATAAAATTTGAGCATGCATCTCATTATAAAACCAATTATGTAATATACAAATACATAGGTAATAATATACAGCACAATTACATATCTAAATTACAGAAATGAAGACAAAATAATTTAGAGGAAAATTATCAAAGATAACAGCAGTCAAAAATATAAAACATCTAAAATCCAGTTAGCAAGAAAGAGATAAGACCTACATATTTTAAAAATCAGTGTGATGCCACTAACAAACAAAAGGCTTACACACACCATATAGGTCATATTCTCTGACAGGAAAATCAAGTATTGGAAAAATATCAATTGTTCTCAACATGAAATTTCATGTTCTCAAATTTAAAATTCAATTAAATATTTCTGGAAGTAAAAAATAATAATACTCTGCTTAGTCACAGGAATATACATTCTAGAAAACCTTACAAAGAAGGAAAAACTAGTTTATTAAAGCATGTCACAAAGCTTTCATTAATTTTTGCACTTTTATTAATACAGACTAACATGGAATTTGATAAAAGGCCCAAATATATGTGGGAATGATAATCAATAAAAAAAACAGATTTAAAAGAAACTGTCAGTCAAGGGAAGAGGAATCCTGTAGAGGGGGGGCCTTACATTTGACAGAGAATTGGTGTCTAGAATATACAAAAAAAAAAAAGAACACTCAAAAAATGAAACATCAGTAAAGCAAACAAGTCAATTAAAAATGGGTCATGGAAGTGAACAGAGAGTTCTCTCAAAGAAGAAACACAGTGACATGGAAGTACCATAAGAAGTGTTCCACATCCTTAGCCAGCAGGGAGATGCAGACTGAAACTACTTCAAGATTCCATCTTATTCCAGTCAGAATGGCCATCATCAACAGCACAAAGGAAAACAAATGTTGGCATGGTTGGGAGAAAATGGGAATCCTTACACTTTACTATTGAGGGGAGTAGAAATTAATGTAGCCCCTTGGAAAGCACTCTGAAAATTTATAAAACAAAACAAAAAAAACTACCATATGATCTAGCTATATAATTTCTGGGTACACCCAAGGGACTCTATATCATGCTAACTGAGATACCTGCATATCCATGTATACTGATGTTCTTCCACAATATCTAGGAAATAGAATCACCCTAAATATCCATCAACTCATGAGTGGGAATTGGAAAATGTGATACATATTCACAGTGGAATTATATTCAGCTATAAAGAAAACAATAAATGATGAAATTGTCAGGGACATGGATGCAGTCGGACAAAGTTAAACTGAGCGAGGTGATTGAAACCCACAAAAACAAGATGCTCTCTTGTTTGTGAATACTTCTCATTTGTGAACACTAGCTTCAAATCCCAAGTTATGTGTGTTTAACTTGAAGTACCTGTAGAAGACAGTAGAGTAGAACATTGCCAAAGGAAGAAAGAAGACCTTAAAGGGATGAGAATAACCAGGCATGGATAAAAAGAAAGTAGAGAAGGGAATTTGGGGGAGTGGAAAAGTTTAGGCAAGGAATGGAGTGGGGTATGGGAAATGAGGTGGGGAGGATTAATCAAAGCTAACAGAGTATGAAAATGCTATATAGAAACCTACTACCTTGTAATACAATTAAAATATAATTTAATGGAATTAATAGGGAGATACCCTGTATGACCTGATGCTGTTTCTCCTGGAAGCCATGGGTTACTAAACAAAATAGGTGTGAGATGCCTGTGATGAGCTGAGTGATGGTCAAGAAACCTAAGAAGCCCCCAAACAATACAGGTACTTAACCATTCCATAGGTTGCCTACCCAAACTAGGTGATAAGACCCTATTGCTAAGACACTACATACCTTGGTGCAAGATACAAAGGATTCAACCAAGAACTGAGCTGGTACTAGCTTTCATGGTGTTAAAAGGTACTATGCAGGCTGCTTATGAAAAAAAAAAAAAAAAAGGACATCGATGGTGTTACTCAGCTGTGAATTCTACAAACTTCATTAGCAACCCTCCTGGCTAGGTGAGTCCACTTATGCAATAGTGGTAGGACTATTATGAGAGTAACCAACTACTCTAATTGGATTTGAGGCCCACTCCATAGGGGAAAACTCATGCCTAGAGTTGTAAGTATGGCCAAAAACACATGGCTGAGGAAATCATAGGTCTTAGAGGAGAGCTTAATACTATTTAGCTAAGTTGACATAGCATTGAATTATCTTCTAAACATCTACTTATCTCCATAGAAGGATGACATTCCCAGCCTTAACCAGAGAAGTGTCTCTTTACAGCGAATGGAGACTATATCCACTGTATGTATTAACTGAATGCTGTTCAAAGTGCTGAGAATAAGTGACAGTTGAATGGCTGATATTCAGCCTTAAACACGGTATTTATACACCCTGGTAAAGCTCAGGGGACACCAGGAAAGGGGGGTGGTGGAAAGAATGTAATTGCTGGAAGACAGGACTTGGAAATACCATCTTCCAGGCATGGCAAAACCTTTGCATTCACAAATTGAAAGCAGCTCTGTTACAAGCACTGGGTCTACACAAGACTGACCCTATATCAATCATGAATGGATGAGGAAGGAGCTCCTGGGACCCTACCCTTCCCTCTCTGCTGACCCATGGGCTACTAGTAGATTATGGAAGTGGGGGAGTCATTCATTGTCTGAAGTTGTGTACCCACTGGAGAGCCACCAATCATCTTTTGTCAATGTTGTTTTTCTTAGTTCCTAACTTCCATTGCACATATATTTTCATTTCTGTATTTTCCTTCTGTTATTACAGATGTATCTGAAATGTGTATTTACTTCTCCCTAGTAAGTTCAGACAGTGAGATGGGTGGTGATTTTTCCATAGTGTGCCACATGCAGTCATCTCTTAATATCTCTAATGGATTGATCCTAGGACCCTTTGTAGTTACCAAATCCTCACAAATTCAACTTTGTTGTACAAGATGGCATAGCATTTAAAAATAACCTAGGCAATCCTATCATGAACTTTAAGTCATTTATAGATTACTGAAATTTAATAAAATACAAATGTTATGCAAAGTTTTTATTGTTTTGTTTAGAGATTGGCAAGCGAAATGTCTGAACATGATCAGTAGAGATGCTTTTTTTTTTTTTTTTTTACTGGCTTTCCATCTATGGTTGACTAGAAATATGGAAGTGGAATTGAATTCACAAATGCAGAGGGTTGACTATACTTTGGGACTCCTTCCTTCCGGTCGAGCATGCATCCCTGTTGGGAGCCTGGAGACTAGCCTGAGCACACATTTTGCTCCACTCTTTCCTATGTCTGCTAACACTCTGCTAGATGGTACTGTTCACCTTGTCTAAGATGCAGGTATGCCCCTCTGCTCGGTCTTCTGTGCCCCATGACTGACTGCATCTCACTCAGGTAAGATGTTTGAAGCAAGGGATCACTCTGTGGTGTTAAATGCAATCTCTTTATCTGACATATTTCAAAGTCTTATTTTTCACAAGAGGTTATTTACTTTGAAATTTTCATCGTTTTGTTTTATTAACTAGGTGAGAAAATCAGAAGTTCCTTGAAGACTTCCACTGTCTGCAACACGTCTAGAAAAGAATTTAAAACAGGACTGATACAATACAGCCTCCACGTTTTAGGATGAAGCTCTGCTGGTAATAGATAGGGTGAAAACAGGGCAACCTGGAAGGAGAGAAACCATTTTGAGGCTATTTCACAACTATGACAAAGTGCAAAACCAAGCCATAAAAGAAGGACTGAAAGAGAAGAAAAGGAACAGCAGAATTATCTGAAGTCTGAAATCATTGGAAATAGTCCTATAATCTCAGCCTTCACTAGGCTAAGGGAGGATGATCTTGAGTTGGAGACCAGCGCTTTACTACATAGTGAGTTCACAGTCTTGTCTGAGACATACTGCAAGACACTGTCGAAAATCCCTTGAAAATGAGTCTCGAGAGAAAAATGTGTCAAAATGACTTTGATGTTTCCAGTTTTAGTGATGTTGTGTTCCCATCAACTAAAGAAATGGAACTGAAAAAGAAAATGAATTTTTAGATGAAAAATAATTGTGTGGCTGGTGTGTGTGTGTGTGTGTGTGTGTGTGTGTGTGTATGTGTGTGTGTGTGTGTGTGCATATGTGGGGGGAAGGAGGGAGAGAAGGAGAGTGGAAGGAGGGGAGAGAGAGAAAAGGGGGAGGAGAGAATTGGGGGAAGGATGGAGAGAGAGCTTCCTGGCATTTAGGCCATTTCATAACTGTCCTTGTAGCCTCAGCCTCTAACATGTCTCCTGAAAGGGGCTGAATACATAAATGTGGAACTGAGTTTAATCGGGTTATTGATTGTTAGCTGTTGGTAGGAAGGTCATCCAGGTGGCAATGTGTGAAGTCAGATTGTCACTTGAGAGCTCAAGATAAGGTTAAAGATGTAAACATGTTTGGTGGTGTCAGTACACATGCTGATTCCCATGAGCTGCGTTTTACCAAATCAAATACATCGATAACATATATTGATTACTATTTATAATTTTATTCTTATGATTTCCATGTGTGCCTAATACATTGTAACAATAAGCAAAGATTGATTTTTCTAACTCCTCTCCTATGTCTTTAGCAGTGTGTATAACACCCAAGGATTTTTTTTTCACCCAAAGATAATTTGGATAGACTCTAAAGAGATAGCAAATCTAAATAACAATCTAAATTTCTCAAATATTGTGAAAGTAACTCAAGGGCGTTTAAAATAATAGTCAACTCTAAGGTGACTAGTTTAAAATAGCAGCTAAGTTTGGAGAAAGGAGAATATGCAACATTATGTATGTGATGTTCTAAACTGGATTTAATTTTTCAAAGGTGGTATCTACACATTGGTTTTTAAAAGCTAACTAGTTATTATTAAATTGCTATGTTATTATTTAGCCAGAATTTGCTGTGTTCTGACAAAAGCAAAACATGGTTTCCATTTTTCAAGAATGCCATGTGCTTCCTCTCCTGAACTTCATTATTTTTTTTTCCTTCAGGAAGCACTTAAGGAGGTGTTTTAGAATGAGAGTACAGAAACATAGCTTTCTTCACGGTTTCCTGTGGTCATCTTCTTTCACAGTTTTCCGTGGTGCTTGATAATTCAACACTTAAAACACCTCAAGGGATCTCGACCTCATAACTCTGCCGTGTTCCCTGCCTGGAGACACAGCAGTTGTTGCCTTGGTGACCAAGCTTGAGGAAGGGGACATTAATTAGCCAGTCAAGCACCAAAACACTTAGGATGAAGGAGTGAAGTCCACAAAGGAAGCATTCACAAAGGGCTCTTTTCTGTTTCCTAATTGATGCCCCCATTCTTTCATTTATCATTGAAAAAAAAAGAATACAAAAAAAATAGAGTAGTGTAAAAATTGTCCCATGCACCTGTCACCCAGTTGCAAACTGAACACACAGAGGTCTGACTTCTAGCCATCAGAATATTTTGAGGCAAATCTCAGTGATTTGTGATTTTAATATTTTACTTAATAAGTATTTCAGTATATATTTCAAAAAGATAATTATTAAAAAAAAAAAAAAACACAATGTGAGGAGAGCTGAGCTCCGGAGTTCTGTTGAAGAGAGGGAGGAGGGATTATAGGAGCCAGGGGGTCAAGGTCATGGTTGAAGGGGAAACCCACAGAGACAGCTGATCGGAGCTCCTGGGGGCTCATGGACTCTGGACGGACAGCTAGGGAGCCTGCCTGGGACCGACCTAGGCCCTCTGCATGTGCATGACAGTTATGTAGCTTGGTCTGTTTGTGGGGTTCCTAGCATTGGGGTCAGGACCTGTCCCTGTCTCTGGTGCTTGAACTGGTTTTAGGAACCTATACGGCAGTCTGGGTTGCCTCACCCAACCTTGATGCTGAAGGAGGAGCTTGGTCCTGCCTCAACTTGATGTGCCATGCTTTGTTGATGCCCATGGGAGCCCAGCCCTTTTCTGAATGGAGACAGAGGAGGAGTAGATAAGGGAGAGGAGATATAGAGGGGAGGCGGAGGAGGGGGTGTGGAACAGGAGGAGGGAAGAGAGGGGAAAATGCAATTGGGATGTAAAATAAGTGAAAAAAATCTTAATTAATAATAGAAAACATAATGCATTCCTATCCTCATGCTTCCCCCTGACAAATGACTAATATTCTTCACTGTCATTCACTGCAGAGTTCAAGTTTTATTGCCTATTGCAATCTGCCTTTCTGGTTATCTTTTACCACTGGATGGCTTTGAATACAGAGCCAAACAAAATACACATGCTATATTTAGTATTCATGCCTTTTAATTCAAATAGTCCCTCCTCTCTTATTTTTCTACTGGCAGCTTATTAAGGAAACCAGGTCATTTGTTCCTTTAGGTTTGGGATATTTTAAGACTTTGCTGCAATGTTTCTACCACATCCTTTAAGGGATTCCTGTAAATTGGTGATTAGATCAAGAAGCTTTCCCTTAATTAAGGCTCAAATTTGGGTGTAGAGTTTTGTAGAGGTATGTAACATCCGATCATTTCTATTTCAGAAATATTAAGAACTACTGAGTCGATCCATTCTTTCATGCAAAGCTTCAAGCCATTTAAAAATATCACTTTATACTCATAAATTTTAATGTATAATATGTTTCAATCTGTTGCGTTGATGCTCAGATTTTCCCATTTGGTTAGTAAGAACCTTTTCAAGTTGGCTCCTGAGTCTTTCTGAGGGATTCCGACAGCCTGTTGAGTTCCTTATTCTTTGAGTAATATATTTTCCCATTCTTAACCAGGGACCAGGTATGTTACCAAGGAGCCTGGATCTTTGTAATATATAAACATCTAGAGACTATGACTTGGTCATAATTTGACTTTTAATGAGAAATAAATTAAGAAATGTCAGCCACAATTACTGTTTGAGGTTTTCAATGTATCCTTCTGACAATGTGGGCCATTTATGTCTGCTACTCCCCCTGTCTGGAACATTCTTTCTCTATCAGTCTTATCTATCTCTTCTCCCTCCCTTACAATCTTATCTGCACTCATCTTTCATATATCAGCTCAAACTCCACCGTACAGGAAGGCTTTTTCAGCCTTGACACAACCAATTTCTGCTGCTGTGCCAACTTAAGGAGTCCTTATAGTGCTTTATACACACTAACATAGTGATTTGATGAATTCTTTATTTTCATGATGGACAGTAACATCCAGGAGAACAGAAGTCCACCTTGGACTTTTCTCATCACTGTGCCCTGATCTCCAAACAAAAAACAGAGCTAAACTAACACTTCATAGTGGGTTGATGAGTCTGCTCCAACATGAATGCCTGATCAGAATCCAATGACACCATTCTGATAAGAAAAAGAAATATAATACACTCAGATGTCGATTATAAGACAAGCCAGAGACTGGAATTGAACAGCTCTAAGCAGAGGAAGGACAGCAGATGCCAGATGTTACTGGGTACCAGAAGTCAAAAAAGCAAGGAAGTATTTTTTTTCTCTAGCCTGATTTTGAACTTCTAGCCTCTAAAGCTCTGAGAGAATAAATAAATTTCTGTGGTTTAAGCCATTGGATTCCTAGCACTTTTGACAGGAACTCTTAAAAAAACTAATATAATTACTATTCTATTATACAGTAGATTAGGAGGTGACTGCTTAAAGAATTGGTGTGTTGTGTTCAGGTACAAAAGTAGTTTCTTCTGTACGTACTGAGAGTGCCCTCCACTTTGTGCTAGTTCCTTGTTCCTCCAAATTGAGAGCACTCACCCTTTTAGTAGCAGCCTCGGAGGAGGATCCATCTACACAGTATGGGATAGCGATTCCTGTTCAGGACTCAGTGAGGGATCTTTCTGAAAGTGCTGGTATAGTGGTAGTGAATAAATGATGGCAAAGAAGATATGGTGCAAAGAAAGTGCAAATCATAACAGAACCATGGGAAAGCCTGGTGACTTGGAAATGCTACCAGTCTTACAGCCCTAGGAATGAATGTCATAGTCACAACACCCACTCAACATACATTTAGTCACTTATTGCTCCTGCTATAATATTTTAATTCTCTTTACAGCTCTCCTTGCCTAGGTTTTCAGTCATGGAACCAATATTCCTTTCCTTCAATCTTTTGTCCTTTTCATAGAACTACTTCTCATTCATCGTACTTCATTCCTTTATTCAAAGTACCTGAAACTGCTCTAACTGAATGCCCAGTAAATCACTTTAATCCACAGAGGAGTTAGTTTTGAAGTTGTATTAATTTCCAACAACTAAAAATAATAATAAAATAACTGCTTCTACAGTACAATAAAATATAGGCTATATATCATTTAACATAGACACTAAGAATGAAAAATACAACAGCTACTCAATATTTCAAATCAATGCCACACAAGACAAGCTCCAAGTAGTGAAATTATGGTTCCTTTATTTCAGAGATAGTCTTGAGGGCTTTTTTGAATTGTCTATCTTTTTTTAGTGAATAATCATTAAATAACCCATGTTTAATCATCCCCCTCTTATCTCATGGTTGCATTGATTAAGAGATTTACATCCCATGATAGAAGTACTAATTAGTTTGGAATCATAAGACTGGAATCTGAGCCATGGCTCTGTTAGTTCTAAATAGCATGCAATTGGCCAGGTCATTTAAGCATGCTAGGCATCTAAGTACATAGGCATCAAAGGTCAGTGCCTGATACATAGTTCACATTTTGTAAGAATGAGATTGTAATTGGGTATAAGAGAGGGCACATGAGGAATCAAGAGCTGTGGGAAACATGATATAACTTTCTAATGTACACTTGATCCAATTGTTTAGGTTTCCCCAATCTCCTCCTCTAAAGAAGAATTGTTTCCTAGTGCCAAGAACACTTGCAAACATTAAAACATTTGATTTGTAAAGAGAACTTACCACCAGGCTTGGCACATTTCAAGTGTTTAATAAATCTTTTAATATGCTGGAGGAATACTTTCATAATTTCAAACATTCCACAGACTTCGCCTGTCTGAAATATTATGTGACTGGATTTTAAATAACAACAAGTTAAAATGTGGGCTTTATAATGATAATGATGTTAACTTTACAAAATGTAAGTAAAGTATGTTATTGCTGGCAGATAATATGTAGGGGATCCATACAATTCATTTCATTCTCTCTCTCTCTCTCTCTCTCTCTCTCTCTCTCTCTCTCTCTCTCTCTCTCTCTCTAATAATACTATCAAAACTTATTCTGTAGAACAAATTGGGCACATTCTGAGATCCTTTTTTTTTTTACTCTGAGGTATTGGAAATGAACTCTTCTGTTTGTTTCCCATTTCTTAATATTCAGTAGACAGTCATTCAACTTGAAATCATAGTCCCTATGAAGAAAACATGATATATGAGCATCCAGGTGAAAAGGAGGCTATCAGAAGCATTTGAAAATACAACTTGGAGATGGGCAGTGGTGGTGCATGCCTTTAATCCCAGCACTTGGGAGGAGGCAGAGACAGGTAGATCTCTGTGAGTTTGAGGCCAGCCTGGTCTACAGAGCAAGATCCAGGACAGGTACCAAAACTACACAGAGAAATCCTGTCTCGAAACAAAACAACAACAAGGACAACATGGATACACAAATGTTCTAGAACCAGCAATGCTAACTCCAGGAAGGACAAAGTAATGTGAGCAGATGCCATGACATTAAGGGTCACTTTCTTAGCTAAAGGTGCCATCCAACAGTGGCAGAGAAGATAAGGCCTTATTTTAAAAAGCACATGTATTCTCATATCTGTGCAATCATGAGGGGGGAAAAGGTGAAAACATTACAAAGTTTGTAGGCTATCTTTTATTCCTTTTAAATTCTGTAACTAACCCAGGTATTTTGATAGCTGAACAAAAAGAATATAATACAGCCATAGAAAACTTGCCTCATCAGAATGTTTTTCTATCTATTCTGGTGCGATAATTTGTCTAAAGATGACACAGTGCAATGACAAATGTTTTACATTGCCCATTTTTAGCCTTTGCTTATGTATAAAAATAATATAAAATATGCATTGGATTGGCAAGGCTGACTTTCGGCAGCCATAGGCATAGCATCAAAAAGTATAATTATAAAATCACTCTAAGACTATTTTGTCATGTAGTGTGGCAGGTCAATAATGGATGATTTAATGTGAGAATTATTTTAGCAACTGGTTATGCAAATGTAGACATTTGTTGAAGTGAAGGTTAAGGCTCACAGAAAGAATGGTTAACACTCCCGGTAACACTGCTCTGTATTCTCAGCCCTCAACATATAAGTTTTTCTTCTGAGGATTCCGGTTCCTTTATTTTAAAAGTATTTATAAAATTTCACAGGAAATACATATTTTAAGAAATCACAACAGAAAAAATATATTAATATTTAAAACATTAGGATGCCTCCATTCTCTCTCAGTTCTGTTTGTTGTGTATTCTCTGTGTTGTGTGTGTATAGGTGCACACATCTCACATATGTGGAAATAGATACAAACAAAAAAAAAACAGAAATGTTTTTCAAGTTTATGGAGAATACTATGATACAAAGACAGGGATTTTTCTTAGTAGTGTAGTGTGTGATTAGCATGCTAGAGGCACCGTGTTTTGGTTCATGTACCCAAAAAAAATAAAGAAAAAAAAAATCCTGATACCACGATTTTTGCAATAACTAAGGAAAGGTTTTCTGAAGTCTTCAGAATCAGGGCCATTTCACCCTAATTTTCACATGGAGTCTGAGTTGGCTATATGATGTTAGTTCTAGAAACATGAGTTGCAGCAATTTATAGTTCAATGTTGTCCAGCTTAGCATTACACAGTTATAGTTATTGAAGCCAAAAATTGGCATCAACGGGCAAACTTTAAAATTAGAAATTCAATTTAAATATTTACATCAAATTTGAGCTAGGTTCTGAAAACTTACCCAGTGTGGAAAAATCCATTCAAATTCACAGGCAGGCAACTGTGGAGCTTTCTGGCCTGAGTGAAGAGATTCCCCCCTCAGTGGAGACTATCTGAAGATAGGCATTCACAGTCCTGTGATTTTGACACTGTTTTCAGCCCTAATTGAAACTAGGAAATGCAAGGAAGTGTGATAATGAAAATAACAAGATCAATCAAGGGTGTGGAAATCAGCTAACCTTTCCCTCACAAAATTCATTAAAACCGAAGAGTAGCTTGAGCATGTGGCATGATTTAGGGTTTAATGTGAAAAGATGTCACATAGCCAAAACCGTGCAGCCAACAAGGGAACACACTTTACCTTTCTGTGACTCAGGGACATGGAAAGAATGCTTTCTGGTGATGAGTCCAGCAAGACAGACCCCCAAAACAAAAACCACAGAGGTGAGGTCCGATTAAATTGCAAGACCTAGCTCATGAAGTTATGGGTATCCCATGAGAAAACTATAGCATATATATATATATATATATATATATATATATATGTGTGTGTGTGTGTGTGTGTGTGTGTGTGTGTGTGTGTGTGTGTGTGTGTATCCACCATGACACCTACATTTACTGAAATGCTCAGTAAGTGGATGCAGCCGGAATTAACCTTCATTCTAACCCTAAGTAAAAGGCATCATTGGGCCAGTCTCTTCATGGAGACCAGTGCTTTTTTCTCAATGATCACAAAAATGGTTGACAATTGGGAGCATTTTTTCTATAGCATCAGAAATTTTAGAATTAGCCTTCAGAGATGGCAGAAAGTTAGATTTGTGTCTGCGTGCACCAGAGAACTGCACAATAGGTTAGTAAACGGTGTCCTGGCTGACAATGGGGAAGAGGAGGGATGCTGGAGTCAGCCTACTTGAACACAACTTCCACTTCTCCTACGGTGCAACTGTGGACAAGTTGCCGATGTTGTCTGTGCCTCAGTCTCCTCACTTTTGAATAGCTCCAACTTCATAGGGTTACCATAGGATCGAATAGACATATTCATGCAAATTCTACAGGAAGGCATCTCCCACCTTGGTATGCTATATGCTGGCTGATAATTTTATAACAGTGATAAAGATACTACTCACGCCCCCTCCACACACACCCCAAACACCAACATTAGAAACACCATAGCTCAGGAACATGCCCTTTGCCACATGTCACGGTTCCTCCTAATCTCCTAAGATGAGTTGGTACTTTGTACATTGCATCTAGTTCTAGACTCTGAGGACAGCTTCTACACAAACTGCTAGTCACCTGTTTTAGTGTTCCTCCACGAAGTCTGATGGCAACCCCACTGCTGGGAGCCAGAGATAGCTGGTAATGGGCATAACTGAGTCTTTTCTTGCCATTTTGTAAAGATCATCTGAAAACAATTACCACGTTGGCACCATCTTTAAGAAGATAACTTTTTTTTTCTGAATTATTGGACGAACTATGTTTACCAGTGGCACAGTCTAACCCAGATGGGGCTTTTCTGAGTATGAAATAAACCTACCCCCCCACCAAAAAAAAATTAGGGCACAATAAGCCTATTCTCTCTGAAAGCCAATAAATAATACTTTTAATTCACATTGATTAGTGGATTTGGCAGACAAATAATTATGCTGTAAAACTGGCACTACAGAAAAATCATTATTCCAATGAAAACAAGTAAGAACAAACCAATAATCAAGCTGTATGAAGGGGGAACTGTGTCTCATGAAGTCCCTTCCACTGTGAGGTGAAAACCAAGGACTCTGCCATTGGCTTATTGGAAACTGGGTGCAGTTCTCCCACAAAGGGTCTTTGTGGCGGCTGAATGATATTATCTCCATCAATACAGCGATTCTTTCACTAGATGGATCCCATAAGCCATGTAAAAACTGTCTGTAGCGCCTCCTTAGTGCACTGTGACAGTGAAGGTGACAGTGGCCTAGAAGGGGGGTGTTTCTGTCAGCCCCTCGTTGACATCCTCAAATGTCCATACAGGA
The DNA here is from genome assembly GCF_004664715.2 of Peromyscus leucopus. Taxonomy (NCBI): domain Eukaryota; kingdom Metazoa; phylum Chordata; class Mammalia; order Rodentia; family Cricetidae; genus Peromyscus; species Peromyscus leucopus. Next base: position 32,207,947 of record NC_051085.1, on the reverse strand, counting down.
AATGGCCCCTCTCTCCCAACATCGGGGAATTATTTTTAATTTCAGCTAACAGGTTTGTATAAAGTATCCCTGTTTTTCCTTTGTTTTATGGAATCTGTAAGGAGAGTTTAAAGGGAGGAGCATCATAGAACTGAGAGAGAAGACAAGGAAGAGGCCAAATTAAAGAGGGGGAAAGACAGGAGCTCTGAGGCAGAAAGTGGTCCTACCCAGCTTGGTCTGTGAGCTGCAGCAGCAGAGCCAATGACTTCCCTCCCCAGACTCAGTTTCTTCAGGAATACAATACCATGAGAATATCTACCTAGCAGTGTTTTCAGCGCTAATGATATATGTGAGCACCTAACACAACTATATAAATACAATGAATAACAGCATTAAAAGTACCTCACAAAATGAATCTTCTAGGCCTTCGTGTGGAACAGGATGACTTGCACAGGTAACCTGGGACACACAGGGTGTCTAACTAGGGGGAGAGATCCTTAGATGGAACTCAGTCAGATGAGCCCCAACCCCATGACACCATCTTCACCTCCCACCCCACAGTCAAGCAGCGCTGTGGTCTTTCCCCTGTTGCCCAAGCTATCGCAAGGAGAGGAAGCAACAACAGCTAATACTCTGTCTGTGGAGGCTTCCAGGAGGTTTGCAAAAGTGCTCTGCTAATTGCAAACTTCCTGACAGGTCTGAAACCATCCCCATGACGATTGCACATCCCTTTCATAATTGCTTACATCCAGAGAACTTGCAGAGCTAGAGCAGGCCTGTGCCTATAAGGTGAGGACATGAAATGTATCCCTGGACTGGGTGGGATGGAGAAAATCCTCTGTTTCACTTTACCCATTGTGACTGTGGCAGCCTCTGTACCTAACCACAGAATTGAAGGCAGAGAGTGAATAATTCACCGAGAGTATGTAGAAAAACAATGATGTGTATCCCAGGTTCAAAACAAAACAAGAAAAAGAAAGAAAGAAAAAGAAAAAGATAATCCATGAAACCAGAGAATGAAGGAGCACAACCTGGACTCCATCTCCATCTGTCTCCTCTGCTCCATGATAAGCAGAAGGTGAGTTCAGTCCTGCCTCTGGCAGGGAACACGAGGCAAAAGGAAGGATATCTCCTATTTGCTTTCTAATTGACTTAAAGAAGGCCCATGGGAAAGCGAACTGTGCAGGAGACAACAGAGATACTTTGATTTCTTTACATCAGGTTTAATGACTCTTCTAGAAGAAAATATCCTGGTAATTTACCTGGAACTGGGAGACTGATAACTCTACCTGCTTCTTTTGGGTTTGTGTGTGTGTGTGTGTGTGTGTGTGTGTGTGTGTGTGTGTGTGTGTGTGTGTGAGAGAGAGAGAGAGAGAGAGAGAGAGAGAGAGAGAGAGAGAGAGAGAGAGAGAAGGTTTCTCTGTGTCTTGATTCACCACTAAAGACCTCACCCTGTTCAGTCTTCCCTTCATCTAATAAATATCTAGGAATTATCCAAGACAAGGCAAAAAAAAATATGCCACACAGTTCAAAAAAGTTATTTTTTTCCATCAATTTTAACAGAAAATAAGCACTCATCAGGAAGCATTCCTTGAACTGGGTGGTGGTACACACCTTTAATCCCAGCACTCGGGAGGCAGAGGCAGGTGGAGCTCTGTCAGTTCAAGGCCAGACTGGTCTCCAGGACAGCTAAGACTACACAAAGAGACCCTGCCTCAAAAAAAAAAAAAAAAACATAAGGAAAGAAAGGATGGAAGGAAGGAAGGAAGGAAGGAAGGAAGGAAGGAAGGAAGGAAGGAAGGAAGGAAGGAAGGAAAAGAAACATGCCTTAAACACATCCACAGTGTGTTAGGCCTCCCTGCTTCCCTATGTCTTTCCTGACAATATAGACCCTCATCGCTATCTAATCAAGAATCATAACTTAAACCAAACAATTTAGTTGATGTAAGTTTTGTGCTTCATTATATTGATTAAGAGTTTACAGTTTGAACACATGTTTTTAAAAAGAAAGGCAAGTAGATTGGACTTCATCAAAATTAGAAAGCTTTATGTATCAACGAATGTTAACAGAAAGAAAAAAACAACCCATGAGACTCATATGTGATAAACTCATATGTGATATACAAAATGTATATGTGACATACAATTGACATCCAGAATATACAAAGGATTTCTTAGAGTTAACAGCAGTGGGGAAATATAACACTTTAAAAATAAGCAATGAGCTGGGCAGTGGTGGCGCACGCCTTTAATCCCAGCACTCGGAAGGCAGAGCCAGGCGGATCTCTGTGAGTTTGAGGCCAGCTTGAACTACCAAGTGAGTTCCAGGAAAAGGCGCAAAGCTGCACAGAGAAACGCTGTCTCGAAAAACCAAAAAAAAAAAAAAAAAAAAAAGCAATGAACTTGGATAGACGGTTCTCCAAAGATTTATAAATGGCCACTAAGTACATGTCTTTGTACACATCACTATCCACACTGTGATGTCATTAGGATATCTGCTAACAGAAGAAAAGTTCGATGAAGTTTATTCACTGACAACACGTTGTGATTTACTGGGGATAAATGTAAAATGCTCTATCCACTATGGAAGACTCTGAGGTAGTTACTCAAGAAACTTAAGTTAGAGCTATGTAGTCTAGCAGAATCATTTGTGTGTCTATAACTAAGAGTAGTGAAAATAAGGGCTCAAATGGACCTGTGAATACCAGCATTCATAACAGAATCATTAGCAACAGCTAGAAGATAAATGCAACCCAAGGGTCCATTTGCACATGAACAGATAAATAACATATGCAGATATAAAATTTTTAGTTTTAGAAGGGTCTTATATTGTACCAAGATTTGCCTAGAAATTTTGCCAATCCTTTCTTGTATCTCAAGCCCTGCAATTTCAGGTGTAACCAACTAATGGGTCTCATGTAGTAGCATATTCTTTAGCCATAAAAAGATCAAAGTCCTGATAAATGCTACAACATGCAATATTCTGAAACGTTATATTAAGTGAAATAAACCAAACCAGCTCCACAAAGGCAAATCTATGATTCTACTTAAATGAGCTACCTAACGAGATTAACCTTATAGAGACAGGAAGTATATTGATGGTTTCCAGAAATGGTGGCAAGACAGCAATGGAGAAATACTGAGTAATGGTAAGGTTTCAATTTAGAAAGATAAAAAATACTTGTAGAGATAAACTGTGGTATTGGTTCTTCAGTACAGTATGGATACACTCAGTGGCCCTGAACAGTATGTTAAAAAATGGTTATGATGGAAAACTTTAGGAGGCATGCAAGTTGCTCCATTAAAAATACTAGATTTGCCAGGTGGTGGTACATGTCTTTAATCCCAAAACTTGGGAGAAAGAGGCAGACAGACCTCTGTGAGTTCAAAGCCAGCCTGGTTGACAGAGTGAGTTCTAGGACAACCAGAGCTACATAGAGACCACTGTCTAAACACAAACACACACACACACATGTATGTATGTATGTATGTATGTATGTATGTATGTGTATATGCGTGGTCCAAGCGTCAAAGAAAGCACCACTGCTACACCAAACACTGACTGTGATGCCTGTAACACAGTAATTTAGCCTTTATGTTTCCAATTTTCTCATCTGCAAATGTGATAAGCTGAGTGCTTAAGTCATAAGGTTGTGAATTTTATGTGAGAGAGTCAAAGGAAAATCATGGAACATAATGAATGTACAAAATGTAGCTGAGATTATAGATAACATTTTCTTTGCTATGGTAAGCAGTCTTTGACATCATAGGAAACAATATCTCTTCCTTTCCTGCATCCCATATAGAACATTGTCTGTGTATCACTAGGAACGTGCTGATTTTTGTATCCCTGCACAAAGATGAGCCCATTGACTCATAATCAGTGGTTGTTTTTCCAGCGCCGAATATAAATCAGTATTGATTCCTTCATATTCCTGAAAAGGGCTACTTGAGCCAAAGACATACATTCACAGAGGCCTGGCAAAGTATTGTCTTGGAAAGAATATAATTCATGTTGCTATGATCCAGTGCAAGGGGAATCAAAAGATACCTTAGGTCTTTCTAATCAACCTGAAGAACTAGCCACAAAGTCCAAAAGCACATAACTGGGACAACACCATGGAAAGAAGGCAAAGTGCATTAGGTGTCAAAACCTTTTTGCCTACCACTGACACAAACTGAAATGCGACACAGAGGACACAAGAAATAAACCCTGGAAGAAGCTGGGGACCCCCTACCAAGTGCCAAGTTAAACATATAAGGATGCTGTTGATTTTGAGTCTGAGGCGTGAGTTATAGGGTCTTTGCTAATTCTCTCCATTTTTAATGAAACTATTTTAAAATAAGTCTGTACCTTGAAAATGCTATGATAAAATATGAACATCCATGCTCAAATAGAACGAGTGATTTCTGAAATGTACAGCATTTTCATGAGCTTTGCCTAAGACGAATTTTTAAAACCTTGGATTATTGCTGACTTCTGAAATAGCCTTCTATCAAAGTGAGAACAAATTCTTTTAAGGATTATTTCTCCAGCAGTTTGAGTGACTCTTCTCCACAGATATCTTTTTCAGAACCCACACCCTACGGCCTCATAATTCCATTAAATCAATGCACAGCTGGGCAATTCTTTCTTCGCTCACATTATAGTGATCCCCAGGGAATTTATGTAAATCTATGGAAATTCATTTTAAAGGCAGTACTCAGAATGGATGCATCCTCATTAACCAAACGATTATATCTACAAACAAGCTAAAAGCAACATGCTGGAGAGCTAAATTAAACTTTTCATCAGGAAAACTAAACCACTCGCTTGCTTATTGAAGCTTTATCTAAATGCCACCAAAACTGTAAGACAAAAAAACTTTGAAGAAGGCCAAATGGTATCAGCGGGAAAGGTGGCTTCTATCAGATTGCAGGTCTGCCCACCTGCCCCTCTTATGTTCCCATTGCCTTGACTCCACTGTGGCAATGTTAACAGAAAAGACAGTAGCCTTGTAATGTGTGGACTCTCAGGAAAGACTTGGATAAAAACAAAATGGAATGACCTTTTATGTTCTTCAAAAGACACTCAAGTCAACTCCAAGAAACTTCAAAAAGACTGGAGTTAAATGAAAACCCAGGCAATCACGTGCTGAAAGGAGGCTTCCTAGTTAACTTGCCTACATCCAGCAGTTTCTTTACTTACTAGCTGATAGGATTGCCCCAACTTCAGGCCCTTTCCTTACATGTAACTGAGGGTAATAATAATTCTTGACAGTTTTATCAATTTCTCATGTGAAAAACTATACAAAGAACTTAGCCTAATACTTGGCACATGGTTGGCATGTAAATGCCTTCATGTTGGGGCAAAAGTGGAAGTAAGAGAGCAAAGCTGTAGAAATGAAGAGCTGTCTTAGGATTTCTATTGCTGTGAAGAGACATCGTGACCACAGCAACTATTATAAAGGAAGATTATTTAATTGTGGTGGCTGGCTTACAGTTCAGAGGTTGAGTCTGTTATCATCATGGTGGGGAGCAAGGCAGCAAGCAGGCAGACATGGTGCTAGAAAAGAAGCTGAGAATTCTTACATCTTGACTCACCGGCAACAGGAAGTAGTTTGAGACACTGGGTGGTATCTTGAGCATATATGAGACCTCAAAGACCGCCTCCACAGTGACATACTTCCTCCAACAAGGCCACACCTACTCCAACAAAGCCACACCTCCTAATAGTGCCACTCCCCTTGGGGGTCATTTTCTTTCAAACTACAAGAGCTAACTGGAAGGCAAAATAAGGAATTCCCGCACTTAAATGTTTTGGAACCTCTACCATAGCAATTCTCAACCCTTGGCATTGAATGACCATTTTACAGGGGTCACCTAAGAACATCAAAAAACACAGATAATTATATATGATTCATAACAGTAGCAAAATTGCAGTTATGAAGGAGCAATGAAAATAATTTTAGGGCTGTCAGTCAGCACAACATTGGGAACTATATCAAAGGATTGCAGCATTAGGAAGGTTGAGAACCACTGGTCTAAGTGAAATCAACTGAGAATATGCTGAGGCCGTCTCAGCAACACCTGCTGAAGCTAGTCACAAGAAGAGGAAAGACCACACCACACTCACAAGGGTTGTCTGATACAGAAGGCAATGCTGAGCACAGCCTCTTTAGGTTATGAAATTTAGCAATGCAAATATAGCATTGATAAGAAGACAAAGTAACAAAAAATACTGCTACGTACTATAACGTTAAGTCTACAGGGCTAGATCTTTGGAATCCCATTAGCAGTAATTACAACATCAGTGTTAATTTATTAACTGGCTAATTTATTAACTTACTCATACTTAAGTCTCTGGGGAAATAGGTTTCCAGATCCTATTCACTATCTTAATTCAGCCCTTTGCAAGAATATTTGGTTCATTAAAAACTGGGCTTCAGGCACTGGGGTGTGGTTCAGTGGTCAAGAACTTGTCTTGATGTGTAAGACCCAGTGCTAGGAAAAAAAAAAAAGAACTCAGCAGCTGCTCTGCATAACTGGGTCATAGTTCACTGGAGCTCTTGTCTCCATCTATTTTCACTGTATTTCTTCTTCATGAGAAAAGTAACCTTTTGGAGTAAATGTGACATTGTATTCTCAACTTGCCTAAATCAAAATAAGTTTATTTATTCACAAACCTGCATTTTCAGATCCTCTTTTCTCAAGTAAAATGTATAGAAATCCAGTTTGATTCCCATCTGAATGCTATCTGATCTCACCAAAGAGAAACATTTAATGATAAAATATATTTTAACTCCATGTAGTCCCCTAAACTGTGAAATCACCTTAAAAATTGATTAGGCACTGAAGTCACACCACCATGAATCTAATCCAACAGAAAAGCAAAAGCATGGTTAGAAACCCAATAGTGGTAAAATAAAAAATTAACATAAAGAATATAGGTCAGATATCTAAAGAAATAATGAAGATTCATAAGTGAGCAAAAAGATAGTTTTCCTAAAATATGAAGCAATGTATTTTTTGTTATTGTGGTTTTTGTGAGTTTTGTTTTTGTTTTATTTTTTGAGGTTTCTCTGTGTAACTTTGGCTGTCCTGGAACTTGCTCTGTAGAATAGGCTGGCCTCAAACTCAGAGTTTTATTAAAAAAAAAATAGAATAAAAAATATACTAATAAAAACAACCATAACAAACTTTTTTTAGAAGGGTTAGCTTGCATATTAGATAGAGCCAGGTAGAGAATTAGGAAATGCAGAAGCCTCTCTGCAAAGATTATCCAGTGAATCAGACAGGAAAAGGAATGTAACACAGGAAAGAGAGCAGTCACAGAGGAAAAGATAATGGCAAATGGTACTCCATGTAACTGATGAGGAACAAATTATCGACACTGATGAAAAATTTAAAGGCGATGAAAGTAATAATGTGACAAAAAATATTACACTTTGGTACTAGCACTGGGAGACGAAATGGTCCAAGGCATGGTGGTATATGCCTGTTATCCAAGCACAAGTCAGGAAGAGACTGGGGGATTGCAGAGATCAGGAGTTCAGGGCTGTCTTCAACTACATACTGATTTTAATGTCAGCCTAGGTAATGGAGACTGTGTCACAATTAAAAAGAAGAAAAATTTAAATGGAGTAGTAGGAGAAAAGGAAAAGGAGAGGGCTGTGGGGGTGGGATTGGGGGGGCCAGGAATGATGAACATGGTTTAGACTTTCAGTTTAAGAAGCTGGGGTATAGGATTCAGCAACATAAACAGAGAAGCCAAAGTAAAAATAAAGAAGAGATTGCCAAAATAAAGAACTAAAACCTCATATAGGATAAACTGATGTGATCAGACGAAAATGGCTTTAGATCTTGGTGCCTCATCCCATGGAGAAGAGGGATCTATTGACCCTCTTGGAAATCTGCAGCTGCTTTCAGCAAGATTACAGCAGAAGTAAAGCTATCATAGATGTATATTTAGGCTTTTAGAGGACTTGTAGCTTCTATTTTCTGTCTTTTGGAACAGTCTCGTAGCATTGGTTGCAACAAAAGGAGTATGACTACTACTCTTCAGAAGGGGACATGAGGAGCTCTGTGCTACATGGAATGAGGGAGCTAGGTTCAGCCCTCCACATGTCCTCACCAAAGCCCCAGGCACAGCAACGAAATTGTCTTAGACTCTTTGAACCTAATAGCATCTGAATGTCACCAGATAGACATAATCAATGCCACATGGAGCAAAAGAATGATCTGGGTCTTTTACTTGAGTCCTTGGCCTACAAAATCATGAGAGGTAATGAAACTGTGTTTATGGTAAGCCACTAACTTTTCCTGGTAGTTTATAGACAGCAAAAGACAAAAGGAGCAATAAACAAAACCAAAAGTTGATTTATTTAAAACACTGACATCAGTGTACCATCTCTAGTGACAAGGACTAGAGATACAGCCCAGTAGTATTCTTTGCCCAGTGTGTATCAGCCCTGTGTTTAGTCTATAGCACTGAAAAAAAAAAAAAAAAAAAAAAAAAAAAAAAAAAAAAAAAACCTAAGAAAAAGTAAAACAAAACAAAACAAAACAAAAAACAAATGTAGAAAGGCATTTAAAAGGTAAGCAAGTACTTAAAAAACAAATGGGTACATTTCTAGAAAAAGTACAATTTACCAAAGAAAACTAGTTAAAAAAGGAGAAAAACAGAAAACCTGAGTAAATCTATAAGCAATAAGGGGTCAAATAATTAATTTAAATAATCTTCCATTTCTCCTCAAAAAAGCAAGAACAGCAGCTTCTACAGTAGTAGAAGCAATTCTGCCATCACACATGAACTCACACCTCTTCCAAAACAAGGAATAACAAAAGCCCACACCGTTTTACAGGAAATTTATCAGACATTGAGTCATAAACAAGAGATAAAAATGCATTTTTTCTGGAGAAAAGAAAAGAGAAGACTTCAAACACATTTTTAAAAGAACATATGATTCTCATGTCAAACATTAAGGAGGGGGGGGGATGGAAAATCTCTCTGGAAAAACAGCCCGAAAATTGTAACAACAGTGTCATTAAGTTGAACCCAGAAGTGTAGTGAGTGATGCCATCATGACTGTGTTGAACCAACGTGTGAAAGCGTCTTGCCCTTGGAATTTCTATCACTTTGAATTTAGCCCATTAACTTTTAAGAGTTGAAAAAAAAAGGAAAAAGAAAAAAAAAATAAAATTGCAGCTATGAAAACCCACACAAGATCGATACTAAATTGGGCCTGTCAATACCCTACCAGGGACTGAAAGAGAAAGAGGGAGAGTAGGGAGGGAGAGGGAAGGGGGGAGGGGAGGGGGAGGTGGAGAGAGACATTTTATTCTGTGGTGTAATCATTTGTATGGAGTTCGTGATCTCACCTCTTTTCCTACAAATAGCCCCAATAAAACTCAATAGTCCACAAGGAAGAAAAAAAAAGACATGAAAGCAGAAAGAAGTTTAATTAAAAGAAGCCTCTCTTTACAGCAAATGGTGTTTCCTCTGAGATTGGAACACCCTAGGAAAGCTCATTAGGGCAGAAAGCAAACAGCTCAAAATAGAGCAGATTCACTAGGCGCCCCCCTCCCAAAGAGTAAATAGTCAAGACTGTTGAGAGTCACTTTCACAGAAGAACAACCAGCCCAGCTTCCTCAAAGAGGTTTAGACAAACCAACTCACCTGTGAGGACACTATCCAACTTGTTGGGAAGCCTATAGGCTGTGCAGTGTGTTCCAGGTTGCCTACCAGCTTTCAAGGGCTGTCACCCATGATGTGGTAGGCTTTGGTGATAAAAGTGTCCTTGTGTCATTTCTGAGCCTGTAACTGAATCCGTACTCCTGAAACTTACTGGTTCACAAAGTTGGACTTTGGTGGTATTTGGACTTTGGTCTGTTGTAGGCTCTCTGTCTAGGGTGGATAAACATTATATGTATGTTGCATTTACCCCAAGAAAAAGTTGGTCACACAATAAATGGATAGCATCAAACACACATACACAAAAAAGTAGACATGATGCAGAGATTAATAGATCCTGGGGAGCCTAGCCCCATAAAATATATCTACACTACAACTCCTGCATCCATGGTTCAGAAAACATCACTAGCGAGAGGAAGGAAAGATTCTAAGAGCCAGAATACCAAGAAGTCTCTCCTAGAAACGGTAGCATAATCAAGACTGGAAGAATGGCAGTATCAATAGACAAGCTAACATTAACACGAAAGGGTTCAACCCCTAGACAAAAACTAACTCTAGGCAACTAACGACTGCTGAGAGAGAGAGAGAGAGAGAGAGAGAGAGAGAGAGAGAGAGAGAGAGAGAGAGAGAGAGAGAGAGAATGAGAATTAGTCTCAACCAAGGATAAACTCCCTTACTGGTTGTAAGATGCAAAGTGGATTGACCCTGAAACTGTACACACACAAACAAAAACCGGACTAAGCAGGTTGTGTTGATAAATATTTGTGCAGGTACATATAGATATACATGTATGCAATAATAATAATCAAAGAAAACGAGGCTATCAGCTGGAGAGGAGGTACGGGAGTGGCTGCAGGGATAATAATTGGGAGAAGCTGAGAAAAAAGTGGGGGGTGATTTAACTATTTCAATTAAAAACATTTAAAAGGTAAATTTTAAAAAGAAGGGATATGAGGAATGGGGGTGAAATGATTGAGATACATTATGCACATGTAAGAAAATGCCATAATGTAATGTATTATTGTGTATAATAATATTCATAATATACATCAATACATTTAAAAACATAAAATTAACTTGCTAGGTATGTAAAAAACATTTGATAAAGTATTCTCTGAGAAAATAAAAATAATACTATATATTTGCTGGACAAATTGTTATATAGCATTTAGAATAAACTAATCTCATAAATTTAAAAATAAATTTATCATCTTGAATAAAAACAGCAAGTTTTTATTCCACGGTAGTATTTTAGAAAGGGTCTCTGAATCAACCTGTAACTTAGAAAGTAAAGCAGGAATTCTCCTGCCTCCGTCTCCTCAGAGCGAGAATTAAAGGTGTGCACAATAGGACATGATATTTTTTTTTATCTGTACTCACTGAAAAACAGCACATATTTTCTAATTTATTTTATAAGATTATTATAGAACGATATCAAAGGCTTTAAGTCATAATTGGTAAGTAAAGCAGTATAATGATGACATTAGACCGTGGAGCAGAATTGTAGAAACCACATATAGAGCTGGTGTATTATTACCTGATAATAGGGAGAAGGCCAAGAAGCAATGGAAATCAGGTTATGAAAAGAAAGGGATGAAAAACCAACTGGACATTTTTCAAATGAAGTTTAACTCCATTTCAACATGTTACATCAATATATACTTTAAAAAAATAAATAAAAAGAAAATAGCAGGAGAAACAGACAAACACGTATCTTCCGTATGGTTGCATGTGTGTGTGCTTATGTTAATGGGAGTGCATGTAAATGTGTGGGCACATGCACGTGAAACCCCAAGGTCAATGTTAGGTGTCTTGGTCAACCACTTTCCACTGTAGTATTTTAGAAAGGGTCTCTGAATCAACCTGTAACTTAGAAAGTAAAGCAGGAATTCTCCCGCCTCCGTCTCCTCAGAGCGAGAATTAAAGGTGTGCACCAGCTTTTCTGTCAGTGCCAGGGAGGGAACTCAGGTCCTCCTGTTTGCACAGCAATCACTCTCCTGGCTGAGACAGCTCCCCAGCACCTTGTGATCCCTGGATGGTACGAAACCCCAAACGGAAACCATAAGAGGATTAACACATTCTAGACATACAACTATGAGGTAACAAAGAACAAAGGAGAACTATGATAAAAAAACAAATGACTAAATGGAACAAAAGTTAACATTAAACGTGTCTGTCAGTTGCTACCTTTGTATAAAATTTACCCTTGTAAACCCATAAGAAACAAATCAAAACCAAATTGTTAAATTTAAAGTTTCAATTTTAAAAATCAACTTGAGTTGAATTGGCCTCACAAATGAAAAACTGTCCGATGCTGAAGGATCCCAAGTAAACAACACAAGTTTGTTTTAAATGGTATTTTTCTCTAGCAGTTTGCTATAGTTAAAAATTATGCTCATGCCTAGTAGTAGTTTAAAAAAAAATGAGTCTCACTTTTATGACATTATCAATTCATGTATTTCTGGGAACCATTTAAAAACATGTATTAAAGTTCTTGTAATTTAAAACCTTTTTTCTAGAAATTCCATATTCTAGAGTTTTACAGTCAAAATAATTCAGCATCTGTCAATTATACATCAAATAATTTGAATAAAACTCTCTCAACTAAAAAAAGTCATGCAATAGTTTAAGATTGTATATATAAGAGAGTTAAAATCCCATGTGTAAATAGATTCCCCTATATAAATATTAATATATACATGGTGTCAACAATAAACTAAGAATTGATTATGTAACAATAGCAACATGATTAACTAATTTAGATATATTAACACAATATAACTATTTTTTTAAATTTAGTTAAATAACTATTAATATAAAGACATGATCACATAATATTGTTATATAAAAAGAGTTAAGTTAGAAATCAATGCTCAGAGTATATTACCTTTTCATAAAAAAGATGATGCTTGAATATTACATTAAAACCTAACTTTTATGTGTATGCATATGTGTGCCTATCAGTATGCACATATGTGTGCAGGTAACCACATGGGCCAGAAAAGGGTAGTGGATCCCCTGGAGATGGGGGTATAGGCAGTTGTGAGCTACAAGATGTAGGTGCTGGGAACTGAACTCAGGTCCTCTGCGAGAGCAACAAGTACTCTTAACTGTGGAGCTCAATCTCTAGCCCCCTAAGCCTAAAATTTTGTGAGAAAGAATATGCATAATACAGTATAAACATTTGTTCAATCATGGTGTCAACCTTTATTTTCCTAGCCATTTTACATAATGCATCAACAATAAACATGAATGATTTGTATGTTGAGAAAAGAGAATGCGAACAAGATGGTAAGCAAGAATGATAAAGAAGATGGAGGACACTAGCTTCAGTATATCTAAGGAATGCTCTTTGTCTAAATGCATAGTAGCATTGCATCTGATTATCCCCTTTCTGGAATTCCATCAGATCTTCTGTGTACAGTTTTGACAGCATTGTATCACATACTTGATTTTGTTTTCTAATTGTTTTACTTTTCAAAGTAATGTCACTCAGCAAAGTTTTATAAATATTCTTATACTACTTTTGAACACCATGAATCTCTCCATACAGAGACATTTCAAAATGTTAAGTGAATTTAACTGAATCACTGTCAGAGCTAAATTTAATTTATAGTCACAAACTTTTGCCAAAAGAACAGAACTTGAAAGATGGATAATGTAGAATTGCTGAGGTTTAGCCGGGCGGTGGTGGCGCACGCCTTTAGTCCCAGCACTCGGGAGGCAGAGCCAGGCGGATCTCTGTGAGTTCGAGGCCAGCCTGGTCTACCAAGTGAGTTCCAGGAAAGGCGCAAAACTACACAGGGAAACCCTGTCTCGAAAAAAACCAAAAAAAAAAAAAAAAAAAAAAAAAAAAAAGGAATTGCTGAGGTTTGACGGAGCTGTGATTCTGGATAGAAGTCACTGAGCTGGGTCAAAACAAGCACTTGGTGGAGGTTTAAATTCTTCTGTTGGTTAACTTAGGGAAAGTCACCTGAATACATCAGATCATATGATATATGTATCTAAGACTGTTCTACCATCACAGTTCTTTGGTGTTGTAATTTTACAGTGTTTGTTTAGTCTTTCTTTGCTCTTTCAAAGAACTATATTTAGAAAATAGTGGAATTGACACAAAACCAAGGAGAAGTAAGAGAGTAGCCAGTATTGCTCCTCTGAGATTTTTAAAATAGTTTTATCTATCTGCTATTTTACAAAATGTTAGTATGAGTAAGACCTTTTCAGTTAAAAGTTGTTGTATTAAATTCACATAATTCCTTTTGTGTGTATAAAAGACATTTCCTAATTAGATAGGCATGATGCCTTCATTGAGTGAATTAATATGCATTTTACATATTCTGTAAAATACTATTCTCTGGGTTCTGTTTTTAAAATGATTCTGCAAGATTTTGGGAATCAAGTTAACACTTCAGCTATCATCACATGCAACTCAGTTGATTCAGAAACACACCCCAATCCTGTAAAACACTCTACATTTTTCAACATAAACTTAAAATTTCTCAAAACTTGAAAAATGATGTATGAATGGGGAATATTCAATACAGAACTGAAATAATAAAGTTGTATCCCATGGTAAATTTCTTGCAGATGATTTGGAAGGATTAACTATTCCAAACACTGGACTCTTTTCTCCCATCGATCCTTTGTTTTCACTCACTCACCATCCTCAACAAGAAAACCTTAATTCAGTTCTGCAAACATCCCTGAAATCAGTGCTGGGGCTACAACCTGTGAGCCATTAGGTATAAGATACACGCAACACAAAGTTTTCTATAAAAAGTTCATGTATGAAGTTGATAAAAAGAGGAGTATGAAGGGTCATAGCTCCCTTTATTAAGATGTTTAACATTAAACTGTGTCATACTCCACCATAGTCTCTGAAGAGCAAGCTGATTATTTCAGCGCCTTTTCAAATATAATTATTCCTGTCTCAATTCCAAAATTTAGTGTATAATTAAAAAGTACTAGATGAATGGAAACAAATAGGTTATATAGAGTCCAATGGAAAAGTCTACTCTTTCTTAAAAGTGAGATAAAATTAGTTTTAAGGTTTTTTTTTTAAATCTTAAATTAGCAGGCCCATTCCCTTGTTTTCTAATAAGGACTTACATTTACATGGTAAAAATGAGAAATATTTATTATAATGGATACCATATAACACGAGGAACATCACACAGATTAATAGACATATATTAACTTTTGATTTCACATTGAATGCAACAGAAGACCTTTAAATGAACATAGCTACATTGAGTGACATATCTGTATGAGTTTTCTGCATTTTTACTGAAATTGAGATTGAAGCATTAATCCTTTCTTTTTTACAATGCTACTTCAAAAGATAAACAAAGAAAGCCTAGCTAGATAGCTCTTATTTCAGTATTTTCTTTATGAGCTAGCTAGTAACCTACAATAGAACATCAGCAATTCTTTTCCTTCTCAGATTTTAAGGATGCTTTAGTTTTACTTAGATTTCTAATCAATGCAAAACATTTGGTATGCTGAGTTTTTCTCTGCTCTGTCCATCCCAGACAGATTCTTTTTGCCTCAAATCCCAGTGCACACATGTAAACACGATTACTCAAAACAAGGCAACAAGTGGGAGGCAAGGTTAAAATAAGGACTCAGACAATCTGACTCACAGTCCAGCCTTCAACCCTGACAGCCTGCTGCTTCTCTTTGTCCTCTTTGCTGTGAATCAAGATACTTGTTCCTTAGCAGGGTGTTTCTGCTGCAAATCCACTTTCTACCGCATTATGCAATGAAGTCAGAAGCCTGAGCTTGTGACATCAATATAGGTTGCTATGGTTACTCTTTCCATAAGTATTACAGGTTCAGTGTAGGCTCAGAAAAGGGGGACTGACTTCAGTCGAGAAGCAAACTAACAAGCATTCTCAGTTTAAATTACAATGGTAATTGGTGGGAAAATCTTTTCCAAATAAGCCATAAATTTCATATTGATATATTATCATTGAAATCATTTCTCTAATCTATTATTTTAAAAGAAACCTTCCACAACAGAAACAGCAATGACACTGACCTTCCCAAATAACACATCCACATATGATCCATGTCCAAACTAAATCTCACTGCAACATAACAAATTATACCACACACCCTGTCCTTACAGAAGTCATGTGTGTGAGTTTGTGTATGTGTGTGTGTACATTACCTGTTCTGCATAAATTCATAATAACACAATGAAAATCCAGTTTTTCTATCACCAGAATTGTACAAAGGCCTCAGAGTTGCATATAAGAGAGCCTTTTTTGAACAGAAGTCTGTTTTTAACAAAGTAGTTGTAAAGATCAACTTTTTCTTGCACAAGTTCATTCTTATTTTCCTAAAATATTCTCCTAATGCCTCAATTTAAACATTTAAATGTATTTACTCGTGGAGGTTTTATTTTAAAAGATTTTTATGGCTTCACATGTTTTAAACCTGAATTTAAAGCACATGATGCAATAATTACAAACACTGGACTCTTTTCTCCCATGGATACTTTGTTTTCACTCATTTACCATCCTCAACAAGAAAACCTTAATTCAATTCTGCAAATGTCCCTGAAGTCAGTGCTGGGGCTACAACCTGTGGCCCATTAGGTACAAGATACACGCAGCACAAAGCTTCCTATAAAAAGTTCCATGTATGAAGTTGATAATTATAACAAAAATGCACTGCCATGCGCCAGGCAGTATACTTAATTTTATATCCTTCTCATTTAATAACCACACCCACATAATGAAGGAGAGTGGTATTATCTGTACAAATAAAACTGAAGCTTAAAGAGGTAGAGTAGCTTGCCCAAAATGACATCGCTTCTTAGAAATATAGACAGCACCTGAATTCAGGGCTGAGTCCAAAATTTTACGATGTTTAAACAGATTACTATGATAAAATTTGAAAATTGTACCATGATAAAAACTGAGCAAGGTATTCCTCAATGAAGAATTCATCAGCACAAAAAGCATTTTATAATTTTGTATTTGGATTCCTGAATGCATGTGATGGCCTATTTTCCTATTTCTAACACTTGGCAGTATAATGTGTGTTGTCCTAAAGATACTGTTTTATACTTTGGAAAGAGCATGAAAATACACAATGAGGGAAATCGTAAGCTCCTCCACAGGAGCTGGAAATAGGTACACAAAAGAAGCAGCACAGACATCCAGTCTTCCACCACACACAAAGCACAACTCAATGAATAAAGATTTAAACATAAACTTAGAAGTTCTGCAAGAAAAGATAAGAGAGGCCTTTGGAGCTGAGGCCTGTTCTGAGGCACACTTGACCTTTAACAAGCTGTTTCTTTCTCTGACCCTCTGGAGAGTCTCACCTTTGCACTGAAGCCTCAACTCCCACATGAGACTTCATGGCTGAAGATGCCTTCTTCCCAAGACCCCATTCTAAAATGAAGAACCTTCTCTCCCTTTTTTTCTGTCTCTCTCCTGCCAGCGGCCAAGCTGGAAAGTTTGTCTGTCTTCCTTTTCTCACAAGCTCTAATTAAATGTTCCTCATGCTTCAAAATCAAGCAAACAAATGAAAAGGTGGGCATAAAACTCCTTTACATTATTCCTAGCAACGATTTTTTTCAATTTGACAAAGGACATGAGCAACAAAATCAAAAGCTACTTAGAGGAGAAGGTGAAGATATTTGCAAAATGCATATTCAATAAGCACAAATATCCAAAACATATATCATACAACTCAATATCAAGAAGAGTAATAATCCCAGTTAGAAAACAGACAAAAATACCTGGATAGTCATATAAAGACATATACATGGCCAGCCAGTATATTAAGATACATCCAACATCCCTAATCATCCAACATCATCAGAGAAGAGCCAAACAGGACTACAGTGAGTTATCGCCTTATGCCATTAGGAATGGCTATGAGGAAAAAGAAGAAAGATAACATGTGTTGGCAAAGATATGGATAAGAGGAATCTTTGAACGCTATTTGTGGAAATGTAAGTTGATGCAATCATGATGGAAAGATGTGACTGGTCCTAAAAAGTTAAAAATAGAACTAATATATCCTCTAACAACTATACTACTAGGCATATTTCCAAAGACAATAAAAGCTTTATCTCAGATAAATCTCCACTTGTGTTTTCATTGTAGCTTTATCTATAAGAGGCAAATACAAAAACAATCTAATGTCCATCAACAGATGAATGGATAAAGAAAAATAGCTGGGTGGTGGTGGTGCACACCTTTAATCCCAGCACTTGGGAGGCAGAGGCAGGTGGATTTTTGTGAGTTCAAGGCCAGCCTGGTCTACAGAGCGAGATCCAGGAAAGGCACAAAGCTACACAGAGAAACCCTGTCTTGAAAAAAAAAAAAGAAAATCTGGTAGGGATGGGTATGTGGTGTGGATACACACACATGCTATAAAATATTACACACACACACACACACACACACACACACACATATATATATATATATATATATATATATATATATATCTTTAAATGTCCTATTTCTTCAAAACACAGATGAACCTGAAGGGCATTATGTAAAGTAAGATAAACCAGATGTAGAAAGACAGTTTCACTCACATGCAGAAACTAAGAAAGTTGTATTCCTAGAGCCCCAATAGAAGAGTGGCCACCAGGAACTGAAGGACAAGCCATATGAAAACATACTGGTCAGACTGGGCAAATTCTCAGTCATAAGTCAACTCTAGAC
Source organism: Peromyscus leucopus (assembly GCF_004664715.2). Classification (NCBI taxonomy): domain Eukaryota; kingdom Metazoa; phylum Chordata; class Mammalia; order Rodentia; family Cricetidae; genus Peromyscus; species Peromyscus leucopus. The sequence continues at coordinate 32,189,599 of NC_051085.1, read as the reverse complement.
CTGGAGAGATGGCTCACTTGCTAAAATGTTTCCTGTCAGAATATAAAGATCTGAATTCAATCTCCAGTACCTACGTATGACTAGGTGCAGTCACATACATGTGTAGCTACAGAGCTGTAGAGGCAGAGACAGGAGGATTGTGGGGCTTGCTAATCTACCTGTCAGATAAATTGGTGAGTCCAAGGTTCTCTATCCCACACACATACGAAGGTGGGTAAGTCTAAGGCTCTAGAGCAAACATATTAACTATAGTTAATAACAGCATTTCGTGCACTTGGAAGTTGTTTAGGCATGTCATAAATGTTTTCATCACAGATATAAGTAATGTATATGTTACATGGATTGAGAATGGCAATGTGCCGGCTAGTTCTATGTCAACTTGACACAAGCTATAGTCATCTGAGGGGGGAAAATGACAATTGAGAAAATGGCTCCATAAGACTGGGTTGTAGGCAAACCTGTACTCCATTATCTTTCTTAGTGATTGATGTGGGAGGCCCCAGCTCATTGTGAGTGCTGTTACCTCTGGGATGGTGGTCCTGGGTTCTATGAGAAAGCAGACTGAGAAAGCCATGAAAAGCAAGCCAGTTAGCAGCGCCCTCCATGGCCTCTGCATCAGCTCCTGCCTCCAGGTTTCTGCCCTGCTTGAGTTCCTGCCCTCACTGCTTCTGATGATGAACTGTTATAAGAAAGTGTGAGTGAAATAAACTCTTTCCTCCCCAAGTTCTTTTTGGTCACGGTGTTTCACCACAGCAGTAGTGACCCAAACTAAGATAATAGCCATTTTTCATTATTCATGTACTTATAAACATATATATATACATATATATATATATATGAATGAAAACATTTCAATGTGTACCCCCAAATGTCACTTTATTTTGTCAATCATATCTAAATAAAGGTGAAAAATGTTGGCTCCATAACTTTTCATGAAAAGTTACTTCAATATTCTAGTATGCCCAAAACAGATATAAAATCTTCAGCTCACATAACAGGTTATATTGCAGATTATGCCACTGATGAATAAGCATTAATTCAGCAAATATTTATTAGGTCTCTGTAATGGGTCAGTTATCATACTAAGTGTTAGATATGAAATTACAGGCAAATATGAAATGTTCCTTCAGATAAAGGAGCACATATTTCACAATCAGAGAAAGAAGTTAATTAAATGGCACAATGAGGAAACATCCAATTGCAGAATTTTCATCCACTTAAAAATCTCTAACTTTCCTAATCCTATCCCATTCTACCTTGCATTCTAACTGAATGAAATCTGTTGCTTCTAACTCGCCATCCAGTCTGACTGGGGGTTCTAACCATTCTTCCATATCTGCCTTCCTTTCATATCTGTCTTCTTTCCCTCCTTCACGTTGTCACTAATTGTACCTGAACGCTCATCACCTCAGTCCTCAAATGTCACCAGAGCTCCTGTCATCACTCCCTCATCCAGTGTCTACCCTAACGTTTCCTAGAGTATATCAGTATTGACTATGAAAGAGCTACAGCATGCCCGCAGTGATACCGCAGCTCCGAGCTGACTCAAATACTTGAGAGACTTTCCTTACCAGAAGGTTACAATATAACTCTTTGGCCTGGCCTTCCCAGCACTTCCGTCTTTGTTCCATCCCACAACCTATCATTCCCCTGTAAGAATCACCTACCAAATCAAATGGATGACTTGTCTCTCCAAAGACACATTCGCTTTCGCTTCATCATAGAATTTCCCGTTCCTCTTCCTTGCTGCTTCTCAGACTTCGATACTCTAAGTCCCTTGGCTCTATTATTGGATGAACAGCGGTACTGGTCTATTGTTGTGGAGTTTGTACATATGCTTTATCTTCTCAGTTAGACTGTGAGTCCCTGAAGAAAGAAAGCTTCTAAATCCACCTTTGTACATATATATGCTGTGCTTACTAATGTTTATGCCTCATTGCAGAACAACCAAAGCTTACTCCATACATTTATAAGCTAAATATTCACATCATTTCCTGTATGAATGTGATTTCCTCTGATCATGACAGATTCACATACTTGTATTGTTTCAGTAAAAACTCATGAATAATAAATTACAGGGTAAGGTTTTGCTACCTGACTACACAGAAGAAAAAAAAAACATTTTCTTGAATTTTAAATGACTTTCAATAGGATATTTCAACTAAAGAGAGTAAGAACTGAAGCTTGTTTATATTAATCAAAATTCTTCCAGTTGCAAAGCATAGAAACTTAGCTTACAATTAGCTTAAGCAAAAATGAAAGATGATTCATTGGTTTAATTGGAAGGCCATGTGTAGATCTGGCTTGAGTCACAGCTGGATTCATAGGGCTTAATGGTATTAATAAATTGTACTGTCTTTTATCCAAGGGTTCATCTTATTTTTTATAGCTGTAGACAGGTCATCAGCATGTGCTAAAGACAAAGCTACGTATGATTTCAGTTTTATTTTAAACAAATTGAGTACATTGATTAAATAAGAATATTTCTACCTACATATATTTATTTTTCATCTACCACCACCCCAAACCCATAGTTTAGGGAATGTTTGAGGGGTGGGAGTGGCGGGGAGCAACTGAACCTTCAGTAGTTCATACACATAACCTACAACTCACTGTGCAAGGAATAAGGACACCCACAAACAAAGTCAGCCTGGGCACAGCATGTGCCTATGCCTCAATGGTAAGAGACACTATGGATGTGAGGAAAGAAGAGGCCAGCTAGAGGCTTTTACAAAAGAAGGAAAAATGTATAAGAAACACAACACTTTTCAGAAATGTAAGAGAAAATCAGGGAGGCTCTTTGGGTTCTGAATCATTGAGATTGTTGTTTTCATTTCCATCCCTCAAACATTTATTGTGCACCCCTATATGCCAGGTGCCCTGATAGGCACAGGAGTGAATAGAATATTTAACCTTCATAATGGGAAAGGCATATTTGCAGATAATTCTGATTTAAAAGATAACATGAAACACATCACAAAAGTGTGTGGTGTAGGATTCATAAACAATAGGCACGGTGACAATGTAAGCAGTGGAAGCAGATGACATGAAAATTTTGGAGGGAAAGGGACTGAATAAGAACAAACTATGTACAGAAAACAATTAGAATAGAATCTTATATCCATATTCAAGCTGTAGTTGATAAAAAATACAAGCATCTTAAGAGTAAATCCTAGGTCTTGCTTTAGGCAACAAAATATTAAGAATAAGGAAAATAGGGTAATAATAAATATTTTTAAACGTTCATTATCAGAAATCCATTGTCCTATGACCTTCCCATGTATTTTTGCATGTAATTTTCAAAGAAATTCTGTGAAGTAAGTGTAAATATTCCCATCTTACACATAAGGACACTGAGACACAGAAATGTTAAATAATTGTTCCAAGGAAATGTTATATTAGTTTCTTATCAAGCTGATCGAAGTCTATAATGCAAACTCTTTACCAATATGTTATAGAAAATATTTTTAGAAGTTACATCATTTCATGTAAGGCAAAGAACAAATTCAATTTCGCAGAACTTCTCAGAAACCCATGTTCTTTAAATGTGTAACCCTTTGCTATATCCAACTATAGACATCCTGCTATATCCCACCTCATTCCCTTCCAATCCATTATGCTAGCCAAAGACACCAGGAGAGGTACTGTTTGTCAAGACAGTGAATACGCAGAATCAGAAAAAAAAAAAAAAGAACATAATTATATCATATAATAGAGCTTTGCGCTAGCAAAAGAATCTTAGTGGTCCTGTTCTGGATCAATAGTTTGTACTCCAAAACAGAAATGATGAAGTTCTAAACTCTAATGCCTCAAGATGTATGTAACCTTGGGTGCTCAGTGGCAGAGTGCTTGCCAACCATGCACAAAGTTCTAGGTTCCATCCTCAGCACAGGAAACAGGCAAGCAAAAGCATATAAAACAAGCAAAAGCCCAACAACAACAACAAAGATACAACCTTACTTTCAAATAGTGTCTTTTAAAAGACGTAAAGTTCAAATGTGGTCATGAGAATCACTTCTAATCCAATAGAGGCAGCATCCTTCAAAGAGGGGAGCTTTAGGTGCAGATGCTGGATAGAGTAGAAAGGGGTCAGGCAAAGATGAAAGCAGAAACCAGGGTGATGCAATTACAAATCCAAGATTTCAAAAAAAAAAAAAAAAAAAACTACTAGAATCCATAAAGTGGCATAGAACAGATGTCCTCCGAGCCCTCATGAAGAGCCAGCTATGTGATACTTTATCTTAAACTTCTAATTTCCGGAACTTTTCAATCTTGTAAGAAAAATAACCTAAGCTTTTTTCAAGGCACGAGGCAAGGTCTAACACTTTCTTTCATGGGATGCTATGGCGTGCCACTGTACTAGCTCACAGAGAACAACTGCATGATTTTATGGCCTCATGGGAAACATTTGCAAATATTTTACATAGGTATTACATCCTGTGTTTTATTACACCTTTTATTAAGAGAAAATTATTTTTTTCTGAAAAAAATGTTTTTCTATCAAAAACCTGATAATAGATGCATAGGTGATCACACAATATTTTTATTCTTTGCATTCAAGACACATCTACACACTCAGAATGATATCTATCTATCAGCTCATTGGGTAAAGTCACACTAAAACATTCCCAAACATTGAGTTTTATTTTTAACAACCATCAATAATTCATCTAATGGCTAATTGAAGGGCTTTGATGAGAAGCATGACAGCAAAGACTTACTTGAGATTTTGTGAAAAAAACAATCACATGGCATAAATTTATAGTTGACATCTGTATTAATAACTATAACACCAAAGAATGTACAAAACTACAACACTGAATATTAATTATATTCTTGAGTAAATTGACAATGTGAATAAGACAGGTGTTTTTTTTAGAGTGGTAAAATGATTCCAAATAGTACTATAATGGCGTATATATGACCCTATGCATTTCTCAAAACTCATAGAATGTACACAATAAATCTAATTAGATGCAATTTTTAATTAAAATTATTTTGAAGATGGAGATGAGGAAAACCCAAGATGGAATGCATAATGTGTCCAAAATTAATTGAATTGTAAATGTATAAAATTAATAGAATTAAAGGCAAAAATCACGTCATCTCAATAAATGCAGAAAAAAGCCTTTTACACAATCCAATTTAAAATTCCTAGACATAGTAGGACTAGAAGCAACATATTTCAACATATTAAGGCTCTATATCACAAAACCACAATCAATCTTATACTAAATAAAGAAAAACTTGAAGCAATCCCATTCAAATCAGGAATGAAACAGGGCTCTTCATTAACCCTACTCCTTTTTGATACAGAGCTGGAAACACTGGCTGGAGCAATAAGGCAAGAGAGAGAAACTAAAGAGATACAAATAGGAAAAAGAAGTCAAATTATCCCTGTTCGCAAATGATATGATATGATACATAAGAGATCTCAAAACTTCTACCAGAAAACTTCCAGGAAAAAAAAATCAACCATTTCATCAAAGTGACAAGATAAGAAAAAATTATTGTACAAAAGCAGTAGCCTTTCTATACACCACCAGCAAGCATGCCAATAAAGAGATCACAGAAACACTCTCGTTTACAATAGCCTCAGAGACAATAAAATAAAATAACTTGAATTAAACCTAACCAAGGAGGTGAAAGACCACTGTAATTAAAATTTAAATCTCTGAAGAAAGAACTTAATAAAGACTCTAGAGAAGGAAGCCAACCCCTGCTTATGGATTGGTAGAATTGATATTGTGAAGATCACCATCATACCAAAAGTGCTCAAGACCAGCCTGGGCTATAAAGAGCAATGCTGTCTCAAAGTACCAAGGCAAAAGAAAGCACAAAACAAAACAACAAAAGCACTGAGGATATCAGAGCAAACTACAGACGTTAGCTAACCCGTCAGATCAGTAATTGTTCATCACAGTCGTGCAGCTATTATTTTAATAATAGTTAAACAAAGGTATGTGGGAACGTGTGATAGCACAAATTGTTCTAAAAATAAAAGGCCAGTTTTCAAAAGAAAAAGAGACAACTCCCTTATTAAGTCTAAACACAAAAATGCAAACCACCATAATCAAGCAATTTTTAAAATTTGGGTGAGAGAATAAGAAACACTGAGTAACCACCAGGGCTTGGCTAAAACATTTCAACACCAGTTTAGACTACACTGTGCTAATTCTTAGGGTTTTTTAACTTCAGCAAAGTGGCTATGCCTTAATCCACTGCTATTTCAGCTGGCAATTGCAACTCTGCAGTAGCCTGGTGGGAATTCTGTTCCCCCAGGCAGCAGCCATGTCCCAGCTGCTAAAGGTAGCTCTAACTAAATCTCCATTGTTCTATCTATGAGTAAGGCTCGAGATTCAAAGGCTGGGGAGAAAACCTGCAGGCTCAAAGAGACTGAGTAGCAACTAGCTACCCTTCTCTCCTTGCTGATGTCTCTGAAAGCCTTGTGCTTCTACTTAGCCACACCAGAAAAACCTGACAGACTCCAAACCCCACCCTACTACTTCCTGTGCCTCTCTATCTCTCCTGGATGCCCTATGGTGCTCTATGATTACTTTCTGTTGGCTAGTTGCTAAGCAACCTCCTGACCCAAGGTTAATTTTATTTAATTAATGCAAATACAAACTTGGGGTTCACAGTGTGATCGAATATCCCCCAACACAGTTCTGTAGCAGGAATCTTAAAAGTTCTTATTAATAAAATCAAACCCGAGGCGAGTTATTGGGGTCCATGCTGGTAGATCAGAGAGACAGAACAAGCCACAGCTAACCTCACCTGGTCAACTTCTCAGCTGGTCTTGTTTCCTCAGACTGGAAGTTTCTGTGTCCTCATCCCAATGGCTCTCAGCTGAACTGCTGCTGGAAAGCCTGAAGCTTAACCAGCCACATGCTTAACCAGCCAAATGCTTCTAGTTTCTGGTCCTCATGCCTTATATATCTTTCTGCTTTCTACCACCACTCTCTGGGATTAAAGGCTGGCTTTCTGGGATTAAAGGCATGTGTCACCATGCTTGGCTTTTTCCAATGTGGCCTTGAACTCATAGAGATCCAGAGGGATTTCTATCTCTGGAATGCTAGGATTAAAGGTGTGTGCTATCACTGCCTAACTAGTGGCTTTTCTGTTCTCTGACCCCAGATAAGTTTATTAAGATACACAATATTTTGGGGAACACAATATCACCACACTGTTCCTTGACTACACTGTGCTAATTTGTATCCTTTGTGAAATTCTTTTTGACTCTTAAACTTAAATTTTCAGTTTAACCCACTTGGAACTTTATCTGGAATGTTCAGCCTTCACCACACACTTCACAGGCTTTTATGTTCAACTAGTGGCCCCTAACCCTCTGAATACTCCATTATTCAACACTGCTTAGTCTATAGATGAACAGATGAATAAAATAAAATAAAAGCTAGGTCACAAATTATATTGACTTCCTAGGGACACAAATCCAAACAGACCCTTCTTCTTCCCATTGTGTCTCCTCTGCCTAGTTCTTTGTCTACGAAAGGCAGAATTCACATATGTAGGGTTTTTTTTTTTCAAGAATAGCTTTAGTAAACTTCACTATATGATAGAATTTATGCAACACTTGCTTTCTTTTAAAAAAAAAAAAAAAAAAGCTATAATAGGAATCACCAAAGCACATGTTTAAATAAATTCAGGTTCAAAGCAGGTTTTACACAGCCATATGGAAATTCTTCTATCTACTCTCAGAAAGCTGTCCCTTTTCTTCCCACAATAAAATAAATGGACCTGGCTGGCTCGAGTCCTGCATGTGATCTAGACTGAGGGCTTAGACAGTGAAGATGAAGGAGGGAGATGGGAAGGACCTGCAGAAGCAGGTGACTGGGCTCGCTCTATCCTACAGTGTTTGAAGAGCTTTTTGCCTCAGTGTTCCTGTCTGTTCTGCTTCCCTCTGCATATTCTGTCACATGCCATGCTTCTCCCTGTAAGTGTTCTCAGGTCTTAAAAGTTTACTATCTAGGTAGAGTATAAACATAACTCAGAATCTTATGGTTATTTCTTATGATGCCCCCCACCTTTTTCTCAGTAAACAAACTTTGCCATTGTCACCTATGCCTTGGTTCCTTTTCTTGTTGATGTGATAAAACACACAGAGCAACTTAAGAGAGATTTGGTTTATTTTAGCTCGGAGTTGAAGACACAGTCATCACAGAAGGAAATCAATGCAGCAGGAGCTTGAAGCAGCTAGTCACAGCGCATCTGAAGTCAAAAGAAAATGAGGATGGATGCAAGGGAGCCCTTAACTCACTGTCCCTATTTTACAGCCAAGGATGCCCTGCCCACCAAATGGTCCATCCTCAATTGAGACGAGTCTTCCCACATCAATTCATATATTCAAAACAATCCCCCACAAGCTTATCTAGAGGCCCATCTCCCAGTTAGTTCTCAATTCTGTGAAACTGACAATTAACACCAGCTGTCACAGTGGGTGATCAGTTCTACATTCTCATTGTGTTCATTGAATAAAAGCGACTTTATCTAGTCACTACACTCTAGTGACTGCAAAGCCTTATGCCCAAATTGTAAAGTCACATTTGAGACTTTATCCCATCAAGGTTTTACCAAATGAAAATTCCAACAAATTGAGTATTAGAGAACAATGGAAGAAGTTAGTAGAGACCGTGTGTGTGTGTGTGTGTGTGTGTGTGTGTGTGTGTGTGTGTGTGTGTGTTTCTGATAGTTCATGAGCCTTGCACAATATTTATGTGCATGAAGACTTGCAGACTGTGATGGGTTTGTGTTGTGCTATGTTGCTTTTTTATAATGGGTTGGAAAAGTCTCTCATCTCATCTAGTGACAGGAGTTTGAAGTCATATATAGCTAACCATTCCTTTACAAATGCACCTTTTAATAAATTTATTTTTAACTAAAACAGACAAATTATTCACATTAATGAATTAATGCAATAATCTTCACTGGGGACTTGGTTGGGTTTGGTATCACCTAGAAGACATATGTCTGGGTGTATCTGTGAAGATGTTTCCAGGGAGGTTTAACTGAGTAGAAAAGGCCCAGAGTGTGGTGGCACCATCCAATGAGTTGGAGTTCTAACCAAAAAGTAATGTGCACCAGTATTGCCCACTCTGCTTTCTGGTCTGAACAGATGTAAGGAGTCCCACTCATGTGTCTCTGCAACCATAATGTCCCAACTGTCATGAGTACAACCCTTTCAAGCTGTGAGCCAAAATAAATCTTTCCACCTGAAAGTTGTTATTCAACAGGTATTTGGTCACAATAAAAAAAAATATAAATACTAAGTAATGTTTCAATACATAAAAATATTGCATAATACTTAAGTACAGTTAAACATACTCATCTCCTAAAACATTTATCAATTCTAAATGATAAAGACTTTCAAAATACTTTCTGTTAGTGTTCTAAAGTGTACACCATGCTATTGTCAACTCTGCTGTGTATAGGACACCAGAAGATCTTGTTCATATATAACTGTAACTCAGTAACTAGTGATCAGCCTTTTACATACTACTGTTGCCAGCATCTGTTAACCATGGTTCCAAAGTCTATGAAGTCAACAAGTTTAGATTCTTTGCATGAATGAGATCATGTGGTATTTGTCCTGTCCTGGCTTATTTCAATTTACACAATGATCTCTAGCTAGATCCATCCATGCCATAAATAACAGGATTTCACTGTTTTGATGGCTGAATTTTATTCCATTGTGTATATGATTACATTTTCTTTATCAACTCATCAGTTGATGAATACTTAAGTGGTTTCCATTTCTTGGCTCTTGTGAACAGTGGTAAAATGAACATGGGGGTAGAGATGTCTTGTTACTATAATGATTTCATTTGCTTTGGGTATATAGCCATATGTGGGATTGCAGGATCACATGGCAGAATGTTTTTAATCATACCGTTTTCTGCAAAAGCTGTGCAAATTTATATCCCCACAAATATTGTACAAGGATTCCATTTTCACCAGCTTTTCATCTCTTTACTAACAGTCATTTTTACTGTAGTTAGATGATAACTCATTGTGACTTTGATTGGATTTTCCTCATGATTAATCACTCTGAACATTTCTGTGTCTTGAGAAATGTCTATGTAGCTATATTCTCAATTTTTAAATTGGGTTGTTTTATTCATATCAGTCTTTTGGGACTCCTTATATATTTTGAATATCCATATCTCATTAGGTGAATACTTAGGAAATAGTTAAGAATAGAATTGTGTCTGCTCTCTACTGACTGCTTTCTGTGCAGAGGCTTTGCAGTCTAACATTCTATTCGTCTGTTTCCACTCCACCTTTTGCTTTTTTTTTGTTTGTTAGTTTTGTTTTTGTTTTTGTTTTTCAAGACAGGGTTTCTCTGTGTAGCTTTGTGCCTTTCCTGGATCTCACTCTGTAGACCAGGCTGGCCTCAAATTCACAGAGATCTACCTGGCTCTGCCTCCTGATTGCTTGGATTAAAGGCATGCACCACCACCGCCCGGATTGTTCCTGTGCTTTTGATGTCAAACCCAAAAGAACTCTTGCCTATGTCATTGTCTTAAAGGAATTTTCCTCTTTTGTCCTGGTGGCTTCACATTTTTTGTCTTACACTTAACTCTTGGACTCCTTTTGAGATTCTTCTTAAGCGGTGATAGATATGGGTCTTGTTTCATTCTTTGACATGTGGATACTGGATATTCCCAGAACCATTTCATGAAAGACAGTCATTTCTCCAATATAAACATGGTCCTGAGGTCAACTTTTCCCATGGGGCAATGCTGAGATAGAGAATGCGACATGTCTGTCTATTTTTATCTCCATCTCCAGATACAGCCCTTGTCCCTTTTGGCCTGATTTCTTGTCTTTTTTTTTTTTTTTACTTTGGTTCCTTTCCTTTCTCTACATCTCCCTGTTGCTTCCCCTCTGCAATATTTTTTTGACTTCTTAGATATCTTCCCTTGTGTCTGTTGCTTTTCTTCTTTCTTGCTCTACCCTGAAGAAGACAGAAACATTGTTATTTGTATTTCTGTGGAAAGTAACAAATAGTAACACATTTGATTTTCTAGCATCAAGATGTTATCCTTCACTTACCTTGGCCTTCTGGTTTTCTTTCTTCACAGGCAAAAAAAAAATTTTCAAGCATACAATGTAAAACCAAATAAGTCATATATAAACACATGAATTTTGTCAGATTAAATTCTTCCTGAATCCATGTAAGCTTCAGAATACAGTGCCATACGTCATATTAAGGAGAACAGTGTCATTTATAGATGAATCTAGCCTGTGATCTTTATAGAAAGAATATTTTATATGTGACAGAAAAGAATTTTTCCATTTTATACTTTTAACTACAATCTCGCTGATGTGGTTCCATAATTTTTTCTGTATACATGTTTTGTACAAAGGGACTCTGCAAAGAATAATTTTGTATTAATTCCATCCTAATAATATTGAAGTAGATTTTATAAGTTAAATCATAAAGTAAAATATCCTACTGGGTTCCATCTAAATTCGATTATGATTTTCTTCAATGAAACTCTCACCTTTAAATTCATTAAATTAAAAAATATATTTGAATCAGGCTGAGTTAAAATGAGAAAAGATCAATATTCTTTTTCAAGATGGGTCTCAATAAGGGATATTTTAACAGACTGCATTCTCATTTCAGAAGTTTGACAAATATTTATCCTTTTTCTTGTAAAACCACAACAAGATAACATATCCTCATCCCAATGAAACTCTTCCTTATTAGAAGATTCTACCACTCCTGGAATTATTTTTCACTTTTACCCCACTCCTCTTTTTTTTTTTTTTTTTATAGATAGAGTTTCTCTGTTTAACAGTCCTGGTTGTCCTGGAACTAGCTCTGTAGTCCAGGCTGGTCTCAAACAGAGATCCACTGGCCTCTGCCTCTGCCTTCCAAGTGCTGGAATTGAAGGCATGATCCACCATTGCCTTTATTCTGTTTTGTGGCCCTTTCTTGTACACTTTGCAATGGCCATCTTGCTGACAGCTTCGACTAGTCAAATGTTTAAGCCTCACAACCCTGACCAGAAGATTTATGTGGTTGTTGTTTTAAAAATTGCATGCATCCTTGTCTCAGCCAATGAGGGGGCATTCCTCTAACCCCAGTTATTCAGAAGGCTAAATTAGAAGGATCAACATTTAAAAGCCTATGTGGGATACAAGATGAGTATGCAAGCCTGAAGATCTTAATGAGACTCCATTTCAATGTTTAAACAGATGGCTTGAGCAGGATTATAGTGGTAGAGCAATTGTCCAGCACATGCAAGACTCTAGATTGAATCCTTGGTATCAGGTTTCATGCAGGTAAACACAGCTGCAGTGAATTTATGCCTTTAATGTTGAGTCCAGAAGATGTCTTTTGGCCACACGCCTCCCTGTCTTCCTGTTCTTCCATCCTCTCTGACCACTCTTCTATGATATTCCCAAAGCCTTAAGGAGGAAAATATAAAGGAACTATTTACAGTGAGCTCTCCAGCATTCCTTATTCTCTTGTGCCTCCATCCTCTTATGTGCTCCTAAGTCATTCATAGATTTGCACTAGAACAAGGGCTATCAAATTCTTTGCCCATAGTTATGCTCAGATATTTGCCTTTTTATTGTTGGGAGGGGTCCAAGAATTCTCCATATATTCTAGATATAAAATCCTTATCAGGTATTTTACAGACAAATATTATACCGTCCTCTCTTTTTAAGTTTCTGAGTAATATTTTTGAAGCACAAAATTCTGAATTTTGCTAGAGTTAAGTTTATCTGATTTTTGTTCATTTTTCATTGCTCGTGCTTTAGTAACATATTTTAAAAACTTTTGTCTAAACTCAAGTCATGAACACTTAATGCTTTCTCATTAAGCATTCTAACATATCAGCTCAGATTCATAGTTTTCATCAAACTGAGTTGTTATAATGGCATGACATAAGGATCCAACTTCATTTTACTTTTTTGTATGTAAGATTTCCTACATCTCAGGACCATTTGTTGAAAATACTATTCTCTGTCTTCTTGTCAATATTCAGTTGACCACAGATATGTGGATTTGTTGGAATCTCAGTCGAATCCCATTGATCTGCACATCTGTCCTTAAGACTGTTACAACGATCAATAACCATTGATTATTAGAGCTTAAGTAGTTCTTTTTCTGAAATGTTAAAACTGGAAGTATTTTCAGTTTCAGAATATTTAATATTTTTAAACATCTGCCTAACTAAATATTTTGATTATGTGGCCCAAGTCTACATGGTGATATTCACTGTATGTGTTCAGTATAACTTCATGTTTGACTAAAACCTATCCATGAAATCAGGAGTAGAGTTTTTTCAATTATGGTATCATACTGACTCCCAAAGTTTCAGATTTTGGAACATTTTAGATTTGGAGTGTTAGGACTTCGGATGTTTATTCTGTAGAAAACTTTCAAATCAGGAAATATGACTCTGCCAACTTTATTCTATGTTTAGAAGATATTAATATATATTTGGGGTTTCTTGTGAGTTTTCATTTTCATGTGAATTTTAGCATGTACATTTCTCCAAATTGGAGTTAGAATTTTGATAGCTACTGAATTACATTTATAGATCACACAAGGGTGTGTAGCCATCTAAGCAAAATTGGAGTCTTTCAAGTTATGAACATAAAAATGTTTTCCTTATTCAAGTTTTCTTTATTTTTAATATATTTTTTGTTTTTAGTGTAGAACTCTTGTACTTCTATGAGTAAATTTAATTCTAGGTATTTTATTTTTTTCTGTCTCAACTGTAGGTAGAATTTCATTGTAGGATTTTTTATTGCTGGTATGCAGAAATGCAGTTAATTTTGTATCTCTGTCTTGTATAAATAAGGTTAAACTTTTCTCCAGCTATAATATCATGTTTGTGTATATTCTTAGTATTTTCTACATGTGCAGAAATGCCATTGCCAAAGATACTTCCACTTCGTTCCATGTGGATGCCTCTTATTCCTATTTCTAATAGTCTAATAGGAGTAAGAGCAAACATCCTCCTGTTGTTCTTGCTCTTAGACATGAAACATTCAGCCTTTCTCCTTGACTCTGACATTAACTATTGGCTTAGTTCAGACACCCTTAAACAGACTAAGTAAGTCTCTGGTAATTTCTAACTTGTTGAGTATTTCATCCTAAAAATGGCATAGGATTTTTGTCAAGCCTCTTTTGCCTGAATGTACATCTGTGGGCCGTGTGCACTCCTGGTGCCTGAGATGGCCAGAAGAGAGGGCCAGATTCCCTCGACTGGAGTTATAAGGCAGCTGTGAGCCACTGTGTGGGTTCTGGGAATCAAATCTGTGTCTCCAGAAGAGCAGCCAGTGTTCTAATCCAATGGCCCATCCCTGCAGTCCCACCCAGTGCATTTTTGAGAATAACAAAATCTCACTTGATAAAACTGTTTACATTTTTAATGCATTCTAGACATTATTTGCTAGCGATTGTTGAGAATGTTGGTGCCTCTATTCATAAGGATTATTACTGAACTGTACTTTACTTTTTTATGTTGATGCTGGTTTTGGTGTTGGGGTATGAGTAGTCTCAGAATAAACTAGGAAATATTTTCTTTTTATTGGAAGGCAGGAAAATTTATATAGGATTTATGCTAATAATTCTTTAAATATTTTGTAGGATTCAGCAATTATTGCTTTCTAATGCTTTGTAATTAATTCTGTAAAGTTATTATCCTTTATCATATGTAGCCAGTAAAATCTCCACCCAGCTAGCTTAGCTTAGTGATCAGAAATTTCTTCTTCTTCTTCTTCTTCTTCTTCTTCTTCTTCTTCTTCTTCTTCTTCTTCTTCTTCTTCTTCTTCTTCTTCTTCTTCTCCTCCTCCTCCTCCTCCTCCTCCTCCTCCTCCTCCTCCTCCTCCTCCTCCTCTTCCTCCTTCTCCTCCTCCTTCTTTCTCTTCCTCTTCCTCTTCTTCTCAAGACATGGTTTGTTTGTGTAGCCCTGGCTGTCCTGGAACTCGCTCTGTAGACCAGCCTTTCCTTGAACTCATAGAGATCTGCCTGCTTCTGTCTCCTGAGTGCTGGGATTAAAGGCGTGAACTATACCACCTGGCTCAGAAATTTCTTATGTTCCTAGAATCAGCAAAGGTTCCAATCATTATCGAGAGGGTGTGTGTTCATGTAGGACTGAGCTTTCAGTATCTAGCTTATAACTCACCTTCACTTCTCTTCCCTGCTGTGCAGAGAGAGCTTCCAGGTGAGCTATAGACTTGCTCAGTTCTTTGTTCAATAGGCACAGGCCCCTAAATCTGTTCATGGCCTTCTAGAATCTCCAGTAATTTGTCAGTGTTTCATAGCCCACTGGAAACTCCATTTCCTAGGGGTTTTATTTTCATATAAATATTGTGATTTATAATTTTTCTCAATCTTTTAGCCATAGCCTCTGGTTATCATGAGGTGAAAACATCAGCCTGTAAATCTTTTCAGCAAATGGTTGTGAACTAGTAGCGCCTTTGGCCATGGGAAGGCTTGGGTCAGGCAAAGTAAAGACAGTCCTTTCCAGTTGAGTCTGAGAGGGACTTGTCAGGCAAGTCAGTCAGTGTTAAGTTTTTAGGAATGGAGCTTTGATATAACACCACAACTGGCCTGTTGTTGCTTCTACCGCTAAGAATGCGGGCCCTCTCTATGTGCTAACATTCAGTTTCTGAACTGGGAAGTGAGATACGATTATTTAAAACACCAAAAACCTTAATATTTGGACCATTATTTATTGGTGTTTTTCCTGAAAAATGTTTCCTGGGTTACTAGAAAACTTTGGCTAATTTCTATAGATATAAAAAAGTTTCTTCTGACAATTATGATGAGTATCATCATTGCTGCCATAGTTTTTTTTTTTTTGGTTTTTTTTTTTTGGCCATGTTAAACACATATTACTATTAATAATAATTACCTTATCAAACTGAATTAAGAAAGTATAATTAATTCACCAATCTTAGCACTAATTCATGATAAATAAATTTTTCCATAATAACAAATATACATTAAAATAATTATATTAAAACAAAGCACATATTTTAATATTTCAGCTATGAAAGTTACCACAAAAAAAGTGTGAAAGGAAGCTACACAAAATGAAAACCATTTAAAGAAGGTTATTCATTTTCCTGAGAGACTAATTCAAGGAAATGCTGCTCAGTGATAGCTACATCTAAAGTAGCAATTCCCTTAAGTTAGGATAAAGAATTATAAGTTAGGCTGCAACACAGTTCAACAGGTAAAAGCTTCTGCTGCCAAGTTTGAAGACTTGAGTTTGATCTCACCTACACATATTAGGGAAGGAGAAAACTGACTCCCACAAGCTGTCCCCTGACTGCCACAGGAATCCCATGGCATGCTTGCATCCTATAACACAAAGCCCCACACACATGTGTACACAAATATAAAATAGATAAAGAAGATTTAGGTTTTGAAGATTTTAAGTTACAACTAACACATAATAGTAAAAGTCAGTTATACAAGAACACTAAGTACATTGTATATATACATCACAAAAATTCTTACTACTGACCCTTTGTTACCTTTGAACTTAAATTTTCATATAGAATGACTAATGTAATTAAGAGGAAACATTTTTGTGGCTGTACTTTTATTGGCTGACACCACAAACAAAATACATCTGCTATATGGAGAAAAAATTCATAATGGAAAAACAGAATCAACTAAAGGTGTGAATATTTTATTTTATTTATTTATTATTTATTTATTTACTTTTTTGGGTTTTTTTGTTTGTTTGTTTGTTTGTTTGTTTTTGAGACAAGTTTTCTCTGCGTAGTTTTGGTGCCTGTCCTGGATCTTGCTCTGTAGACCAGACTGGCCTCGAACTCACAGAAATCCACTTAACTCTGCCTCCCGAGTGCTGGGATTAAAGGCGTCTACCACCATTGCCCGGCTCAAGGTGTGAATATTTTAATCTAACACAAAGATTCAGAAAATTCTAGATGTGAAAACAGAGTTGATATGCTAATTATTATTTCCTTTGCATTTTCTTTTACTAAGTTTTAATTTTCAATTCAGTCTCCCTGGTTGAATCAGACTAGTGGTCCTCACAGTAAACAATGAGGTAGATAAGTAAAACTATTCTAATAGTGTGGATGATATATTGTGCACCCCAAGAAACTTATCTAAGAGTCAGAGAGCAGAACAGCCATAATATTAAACATAGAGGTTAGGCAGTGGTAGCACATGCCTTTAATCCCAGCATTCCAGAGGCAGAGATCCATCTGGATCTCTGTGAGTTCAAGGCCACACTGGAAACAGCCAGGCATGGTGACTCATGCCTCTAATCCCAGAAAGTGGTGGCAGAAAACAGAAAGTTATTTGAGGCGTGAGGACCAGAAACTAGAGCTGGTTAAGCTTTTAGACTTTTGAGCAGCAGTTCAGCTGAGAGACATCCAGTCTGAGGAAATAGGATCAGATGAGGAATTGGCAAGGTGAGGTGGCTGTGGCTTGTTTTGTTTCTCTGATCTTCTAGCATTCACCCCAATACCTTGCTCTGGGTTTATTGTCGTTAATAAGGCCTTTTAAGATTCGTGCTACATAATAGAAACTGAATTCTAACCTAAATTAGAAAACATTTCTCTAACGGTGTCGACTAAACCTGAGTCAGTGGATTCGGTCAGTATTTTTAGAACTGTGGTAATTTGGAAATGTTTCACAGTGTAGAAAACAATGGCATTTAATGATGGTGCATGAGCACAGAAAGCAAATCAGAAGTGTGTTCAGAACCATGCCCTTCCTATAAAGCAGTGGCTCTCACTCTTCCTAATGCTGTGATACAGTTCCTCATGTTGCGGTGACCCCCAACCATATAATTATTTCCTTGCTGCTTCATAACTGTAATTTTGCTGCCATTATGAATCACAGTGTACACAGCCGATATGCAGGAAGATATCTGTTATGCAACCCTGAAGAGGTCATGGCCCACGAACAGGTTGAGAGCCACTGCTATAAAGCCTCCACGGGCTACATAGGTTTTAAATTGAATATTTTAGTTGGTATACAAGACAATATGTTTATTATCACACACACAGACATACACCCGGTGTGTGTGTGTGTGTGTGTGTGTGTGTGTGTGTGTGTGTGTGTGTGTAGATAGAAAGAAATTGTACCTTGCTTATATTTGCCCTTCTACCACTCTTCCCTGTCTCTCCTCCCTCTCTCACTGGTCCTGTCAAGCCCACAAACAGCTCCATTTCCACTTTCATGTTTCATGTCATATGTATATATCTATCATCAATTTATGTAAATATATTCACATGCAAGAAAATATGATACTTCATCTTTCTCACCACCATTACCTTCTCTTGTTCCTCATACCTTTAGTCCCTTTCCTCCATACACACAGTTCTCTCTCTCTCTCTCTCTCTCTCTCTCTCTCTCTCTCTCTCTCTGTGTGTGTGTGTGTGTGTGTGTGTGTATTTAATCTAGACACTATATGTGAAAGGAAATATGACATTTGTTTTACTGAGTCTGGATAATTTTTCTGGCTATAATGATTCCCTGCTCTATCAGTCCATCCATTTGCCTAAAAATGACACATTTTCATTCTTTACAAAGAAATAAAACTCGATTGTGTGTGTGTGTGACATTTTCTTTATTGTTTCATCTTGTGATGGATGTTTAGGTTGGTTCCACACCTTGGCTATTGTGAATAGTGCTACAAGAAAGCAGCTCTGTGAAAACAGCATTTAAGGAAAAGAATAGGGTCTGTCTGAGGAGGAGGAAGCTAAGAAAATGGTCCCAAGAAGCAGAGGAAAATAAAAGCAGTGCAATATTAAGGAAGAAAATGAAAGAGGTCTTTGTAAGACAGAAGAGGTCAATAATTGGCACAACATAGTCTTGCAGATGTCAATGAGTGTGGCAGTTCCTTCAGATATAGATCCAAGAGTGGTATACCTGGACAATATTGTAGTTCTATTCTTTTTTATTTGGGGGGGGGACACTTCCATATTGATTTCTACTCGCAATGCATGAAGGCTTTCCTTTCCTCAAATCCTCACCATCATTTGCACTCATTTGATTGCCATTCCCACTGGAGTGCAATGAAATCTCAATGCTGTAGATGAATCTCTAAACAGTCTTATTAAATAAGAAACACAGAGCCAAATGCAGGGTGCAAGCCGTAGAGATCAGAGCAATAGCCACCAACTAACCTTAGCTCACCACGTCGCCATAGCTTCCCAAGAGAGCCTCTTCCTGTCTAACCTGCACCATTATTCCCTTCCTGTTTTGCCTTCTCATTGGCTCTAAGCCCAGCCACATCACTTCCTTATCACTGCCTGTCTATACAGACCTCCAGGTCTCTATGGTTGGTACTGGGATTAAAGGCATGTGTCACCATGCCTGGCTGTGTCCTTGAATGCACAGAGACTCTGCCTGCCATGTGATCAGATTAAGGGTGTGTGCTACCACCGCCTGACTTCTGTTTATGGCCTGGCTATGACCTCTGATCTCCAGGCAAACTTTATTTATTAACATACAAATAAAATATCACATTTCAGCACAAATAAAATATCACTACACAATGCTGTTTTAATTTTTGTTTCCCTGATACCACCCCCTAAATTACACCCAGAGATGACCATGGCCATCTAAACTATAGTTTTGTCAAAAGCTCAGTCTCTTCTAAGCATTGGATTATCAGGACAGTGACTTAATCCTTAATCTCTGAGTTTAAATTATAACATAAACAATTTTACACAAATAAGCATCCTGTTATCTTCTATTCATTTTCCATCTTGTTTTTTTTTTTTTGGAGTTTCTTTGCTTTGAGACAGATTTTCACCTACAGATCAGACTTCCCTGGGATTATCTATGGCCATCATCCTGTGTCAGCCTGCTAAATGCTTAGATTACAGGTGTCAACCACACTAACCAGTTCTGTGTCTTTTGAATTTGTCTTTTCAACTGGCTAGAATCTTCAGTTTTGGAGACACATTCTCCTCTTCTCTCTTCATGTTGCTCAACTTAGGATCACACTTTGAGAACCATTGACTTAAATAATTAACCTGGTTTTACCTACTCTTTACAGCCCAAAGCACTTTATGGTATAACGGAAATCATGCAGCCCATTGTGAAAAGCAGAATTTTAGCCTAACCTTGTTTCCCTAAACTCTTTTCTTTCCCCTAATCCACAGCATATTGTACAATGTTGTGAATTTTAATTACTTGATGTATCTCATATTTGACTGCTTTTCCTATGCTAACATCCCTTCCTAGTTCAATTCATAGATGTCTACAGTAATCAAAATAACTTCTCATAAGTCTCATTCCCTTCCAGGAGCTCTCCATTGCACCATTAGATAGAGCGTCCCAAAGTGGGATTGGATCACTGATCATTTACATATGCCCTTTGCTGCCTGGGAGAGTACAGTATGGCCTCCCCCTTGGACTGCAGGTCTTGCTTGCACATGCTGCAGGCTCATTTCTGTCACGCCCATCCTGCACGTGTTATTACAGCCTTCCAGAATGCCTTCTCCTTCCTGGACCACCGACTCCTCCATCCTTTGGTGTGCTCTCCCAGGCTCTTCTGTCCCACATCCTGCCTTCCTCCCCTTTGTTTATGGTACACTGATCTAAATTTTAATTTCTGTGTGCATAATTCTCCCTGGGAGAAGTGTTCCCCTATCTTCCTAGTATGAATTTCAGATGCTTCCTAGAAGCACTCGGAATACTGCCACACCAACAACATTCATTTTGGTACATGGCAATCATCTGTCTGTTTCATACATTCTGGGAGACCAGAGGCCATATCTGTGTCTCCCTCTCTGTGAGTCCCACATAAATGACCACGTCTTTTGAATTACCATTTTTTTCTTCAATGGCATTTTCTTCATCATGTTATCCTCCACCCCATTATGGTCTAAAAATCAGAAGCTGAGTTGCAGGCCTCACATGGAATGCTCTATTTAGTATGTTAATCACCCCATATTTCCTACTTAGGAAAACTGGGGTTCAAAGGCATCAAGAGACTTCTCAGTTGTTACTGGTAAGAGATCAAGGTTTGAATACAGGGTAATAGAGTTCCAGCACTTCCTCCCAGTCCTCCTTCATTAGCAACTGCCTATCTTCCTTCCAGGAAACCGCTATCCCCTGTCC
Source organism: Peromyscus leucopus (assembly GCF_004664715.2). Classification (NCBI taxonomy): domain Eukaryota; kingdom Metazoa; phylum Chordata; class Mammalia; order Rodentia; family Cricetidae; genus Peromyscus; species Peromyscus leucopus. The sequence continues at coordinate 32,168,487 of NC_051085.1, read as the reverse complement.
CTTCTTCGTCTGCCCTCTTCTGAAATTTCACTTCGCAAATTATCCATTCAGTGAATTATAGGAACAGATTCAATTGGAATTGACTGGAGGATTTCTAATTCTCCCGTTGGATGTTCCAGTTCAGCCAGATGCCCCTCCACTGCTCTATCAGGGAAGAACAGGCCTGCATTAGACAGAAAAGGGATTTTTCCTGAGTACTTAAGGCAGCATGCCTATGCTGCACCCAAACTGAGAAAACAGTAGACTTCAAAAGCAAGCACAAGTACCAGGGTACTCCTTAAGTTGCTAAGTTTGAAAAGCATATAGAAAAGCAAAAATTAGAATGCTACTGTTGGTAAACAATAACTACCACTTCCAGGCCACCCTTGACCTCTTCTTCCCTTCTGCTACATATGTTTCGAGCCCATCTCCTTGGCAAAGACAAGATCTTTGGACTCAAGCATAACAATAACTGTTTTTCATCCCGGGATGCCTAATATCAAGTACAATTCCTGACATAATAGATGTTTAAGAAAATAATGAGGCAACGGTGCACGTAGGACAAAGAATAGAAAGCATGCTCTCATGCAGATTTTTCCCTCTGTAAGATAGTTCAAAGACAAATCGCATCAAATAGTAAAATGGACTTCAGTCTATCTGAAAGATAGCTTTCTTCTATTCTGTTGCCTCCAACTTTCTGAGGCAGAGGGATTTACATCACCTGCCACTCTGCCCCATATTCTGTGCACATCCTCCCTTGCTGCCATGAATAACCCCACTCACCTTGTAGTCACAGTATGTTATGATTCAATTAGTGCTCTTCACTCCAGGACAGCCTTTGTTCAGCCTTTCACTTTATCTACTGGCAAGCATTTTAATACTACTCAGTGTCTTCTGGTGATGAGGCCACAAACTCCTTCACACAGTGTAGTAGAAGACAGGGACAAGGTGAAGGGCAGCTCTCAGGGCCTGTTGGCCATCACTCATTCTTATATCGTTCCCAGGCATTGGCCGCCCTGGAGAATCAGTGTGCACACACCTGACAGCAGGCTGGAGCAGTCTGTTCTTGCAACTGATGAATTTGCTCCAGTCAGCACTGAGATACTGTCATCGTGAGCAGACACATAGCCACAGAATTGAAGCTTCCTGAGTAAAGAACGTCCTGATTATTTGAACGGTATTACTGAAATTCTTTCTAGGGCCTGGCGATTCAACCCTGTTTGCCCACGGCAAACATAAGCAGAGCTAAATCTTAAGGGTGTTCCTAGTTAAACATGTTGTATATACCATCTATATTAAGGTGAATATGTGGTCAGAAACCATGATTTATTTTATGTTGAGTCTTTAGTCTTCACATGGAATGCATATTGAGAAAGGGGATAGTTAAATAAGGCTAATAGATGTCAGGTGATGCATGCATTTTCTCCATAAGGAATGTTGTTTTGAAAAATTATCAAAACTTAAAACTTAATAGAGCTGAGGGATTGCAGGAATGCCTTAGTGTCCAGATATTGGAGTTGTACTGTATTTATATTGGCTATCTCTGAAAGTTTTATAAGCCACAGAAAAACAGTCCAAGGAATCTCTTATAAGTGTCACAGTATCCATCCCAGGCACAGGTACAAGCTGATCGAAACTGTAATGCACCATGGCTGAGGCACCAAACAGAAGAAGAGAAACTGGTCCTTAAAGTTTTCTCTATCAATGACACTTATTTTAATACCCTGGAAGACTCATGAAGGCTCAAGTCGCTAGAACACAGGTTTAGTCCCGCCCCTTCCCTGCTAAGTAGAGAATGAAAGGAACATGAATAAGACTATCCTAATAATAGCTTTGAATTTATTTCAACTTAGCATTAAGAGATGAATGACTCACTATCATGGGGGTATCAATATCTCCTTAATTCATCTCCAAAATGCTCACTGCATAGCTCAACATAACTCAAACGAACAGATTTTGAGTAAAGTTATTTTTGAATGAGACAAGTACTGTCACCACCATCTCCTCATGAAGACATACGATCTGATCGCAGTAGTGAAGCAATTCTAATATCTCACAGTTCAAAGAAGGCCATGTACACACTTGGCCTGGTGTAGCAGTCTGGGTCTTCTAACACCTGCCATTTTCATATCTGATAGTACTGTGATAACAACTGCGTAGAGAGTTAACAAGATCAGTGTTCATTATTCCATAGCTGTGCGATATGCTAGAAGGTGAGGGGAAATGAATAAATGAATTAGAGGTGTTAAAAGTCAGGGGAAGTGAGATAAGAAACACAGATAAATTCCCAAATGCACACATATAAAACATATTCACAAAAGAAACGTAAGCATGACTTACAATAAAAGAGGCTCTTCATTTTCCTCATGTTGCCTTCTCTCCACAATCACAGGAAATCCCATTTCCCAAGTGTGGGAAAATCAACTTATTTGGGATTGAATATATATATATATATATATATATATATATATATATATATAATTTAACAAGTACACCCCGCCCCCACTTGGATACCATCATAGTTCATGGACAGTCATGGGTACTCCAAGAACACCCAGTTGTTCTCGTCTCTTCTCTCATGCTAGACGTAGGCATAGGTCTAGGAAAACAATCGTAACAGGAAAAGAAATGAGGTACAGGAAAAGAGAGGCAAGGTTAAAGATTCTCCCTCTCTGGAAGATCTAGCCTCACCAGCTGCAGCACACAGGAGAGCAGGGCCCTGCACCAGGCCTGGGCAGCACATGAGAGCTGACTCTGTCCTGTAGGCTCAGATGAGCCAGTCCCGAGGGCATGCGAACAGGAGAGCTAACCCTGCCCCTTTCCCATAAGCCTGCTGCTGGAGAGGGCCCTGCCCCTCACCTGGACAAAACAGTAGAGCTGGCCCTGGTGATGTGAGTGTGGGTGACCTGATCTGAGGACCTGAGAACAGGAGAAATGGTCCACTCCTTGCAGCAGGCTGCACTGGACGAGCTAGCCTAGACAGTGCTGGAGAGCTCACAGGGTGGTGACAAGGAGGGAAAGCTGACAGGCTGACCAACCCAGCTACCACCCAAGCCCAGAACCAGGACTTTGAGTTTGTCCACCCCAACATCCACCAAATCTATGAACTGTTGGGACTTGTAAAGGGGATGAACCTACAGATCCAAAACAGCAGGATCTCCACGACACAGGACAACAACAGGACATCCAAGAGGAGGCCCTGAGAGAGTCCATTATCCATAGTGTAGCAGAAAACTTCTATTCATTGTGAGTCTGACAAAGACTTCTGGCAATGAACACTTACTTGCAAGTAAAGATGAATGGGACTAAAGGGTAAACTGTATGAGTTGGTGGGCCACACTACAGCCTCCACGACAAGGTTTCTCTCTCTCTCTCTCTCTCTCTCTCTCTCTCTCTCTCTCTCTCTCTCTCTCTCTCTTTGTTCTGTTTTGCTTGTTTGTTTTGTTTAGTTTTGGGTTTTTCTTTTAAATTTTGTTTTGACTTGGTTGGGGGTTGCAAGGGCAGTGGGTAGATTTGAGGGAACGGGGAGATAAGTGAGATGGGAATACATGATGTGAAAGCCACAAAGAATCAATAAAAGTTAAAAGTATTTTTAAAAGATTCTCTCTCTCTCTCTCTCTCTCTCTCTCTCTCTCTCTCTCTCTCTCTCTCTCTCTCTCTCTTTCTCTCTCCTTCTCTCTTGCTTTCTCTCTCCTCTCTCTCTTCCTCTATTGTAGTCCACCCTCCCTCCCCCAACCTCTTTCTTTCTCCATGGCTTTGTGTCTCCAAATTCTGCCAGTCTTTCTGTCTTTTAGTTTGGGATAGCAGTAAATGCACCTGCTTCCTGGTCTCTGCCCATCTGGCCTCAGCTGAAAGGTATCAGAACACCAGTTCTGGTCCCATTCAGTCTTGGGGTGTCAGAAAGGAAGGTCATTCAATTGGATTGACACTAATCTTCTTCCCAAGTATGTACACATCTCCAAATTGAATTTATTAGAATCTTCTTTATCCAGGTCCTTACCAAGCATTCACCAGTGCTAGGCTCCAAGCTGTGATCCTGTGCAAAGGACAGGCCACTCTGTACCTCCTGTCAAATAAGTCACAGACCACTGAGTCCACATGTCCTTCTGAAGCTCACTTTAAGAGAGGTGAATGACTAGATATTGAGTAGTTAGAAGTATGATGGGCCAATGATGCAACTTTTCAGCTTTATCTGATGCCATGTTAACTTTTCCTGGAAAGACTTGAAATCTCTCCCCAGGACATCAAGGACCAGCCAAAGAGACAATTTTAGTCTAACTTGGTGGAACAATGAATTTACCTAGGATTCTTACAGGAACACGGGTGAGGAGTTACCTATAGAAACTTAGGCTACACCACCCAGGAAAAGAAGCTTCTCATGCACCTCCAGAAATCTTTAACTTCATACATATCCTCAGGGATATATAAGTCCCTGCACACACACACACACACACACACACCACGGCTTTGAACTTGTGTAGTGCTGCCTTGTGAGTACTTCCACCCTGCCACAAGTGAGTTATTAGTAGGCCCAGTTTTGTGTCTGTGGCTAATCACAGTTGTCCATATGGCAATGGGCATGTCACACCCAGAAGATGGAGTTCTACAGCATCTGCATTCCCTCGGTAACTTTTAATTCATGTCCCTTTCCTTCATCCTCTTTTACCAAACACGGGGACCACTCCTACACACCTACAACCTTTCAAAACTGTTGCCCCATCTGACCCTTCTTCCCATCAAAAAACAAAACAAAACAAAACAAAAAAATCCAGGATGAATCCTCCCTAAAAAAAAAGAGGGAGAGAGAGAGCAGGAGGAAAGAAAGGGAAAGCGTAACAGAAGGACGGAGAAATCACAAAAATTGGAAATACTCTAGTCATGCCAAATTGTGATTAGTCACAAGAAATAGTGCATAACACTCCATAGCCATTTCTAACGAAATAGACTGAGAATAAACTCAGCAAGAACTTACTTTCATCTTCTCAGAATTTTCTAAACATTACCTCAGATGCTCTTAGAATGTTTTTTGGTGGTTTTTTTTTTTTTTTTTTCTTTTTTTGAGCCAGAAGATTCCTATAATCCAATGGAATCCATCAACGGTTTTCAAACCTTGACCAGATATTCTGTGCTACTTTAAGTCACTTGGGTTTGGTTAGGATCACAAGGAAAACCCTACTGTGCCTTAGTAATGCATCCCACAAAGTATAATGGTTATTATTTTTGTCTTGCCTTCTAGAATAAATGTCCAGATCTGAAACAAAACCATGGCCAACCTGTATTAGACTCTCTAGGGAGCCTCAAACTTGTACTCCAGGTACAGAAGCTCACCTCCTCCTTCTATTAAAAAACTGCTTGCCACTCATACATGTTGGGGAGCACTGACTGAGCTATCTCCCTAGTGAAGATGCCTTGAGGAGCACATTAAATAATAGTAAAAGCATAAAAGCAGTTTCAAATGAATATAACTGCAGTTTAGACTAGCTTTCTAAAATCTACTACACTGAAGTGGACAGAATGAACAACCCCTATTTGCACTTGGAATCACCCATGTCTTTATCCTAGAGAGGATCCCTGCAATGAGAAGTGTCTGAATCTGAAATGTTTCTTCTACCATAGAATGTCTGGATAACATATGTACATAAATCTAATTCAGTAAGCCATACATTTTATTAGTTGGCATAAATAACGTCCAAAGCACAAATTAAATTTGAAGACAATTGTTAAATAAGCTGGTCAGTTATTTCTCAAAACTGTTTATAGATAAGATGGAAGGGAATCAAAAATCCAACAGCCTTGATGTCTAACAAACTAACCTCATGATTGTGGGGAGCTGAGTTGCAGGGTTCTAAGTTAGTATAGTAAGACAGTCTGAAGTGAACATTGTAAGATGGTCTTAAGTGAATATAATAAAATGGTCTTAAATTTCTAGTTTTAGATTTTGTGCCCTGAGCTTGTTGGTATATCTAAGTCTTCCATGTGATTGAACTGACCCATAAGCAGCTGAGGTCCTTATCAAAGGACACAGGCTTCATGAACAAGCTCTCCTCACCGACTTCACATTCTGTGCAGTGTTTATTTTTATTTCAGGCCTTTTCCTTTGATCTACATTATCATTATTTCTCATTCAATGCTTCTCTCTGTAATACCCATTACAATTATTGTTATAAAGTTAAAATTAAAGGTAACAAACTTTAGACAAACTTTTTTGTTTATTTCTGGTTTTCTTTGTTTTGGTGTAAACATGGAAGACCATGCTATAATAAAAAAAAATAATTGAATGTTTTCAAAGAAAAGTCATTTTTTCTTTCTTGTGTTTTTGGCAGAATGGCCAGCAAAATTTATGATTGATCCACCTTACCATATTCTATTCATTTGCTTGGCAGAGCTGCATGTAAAGCAATGAAAATGCAGTTTAAAAACTTGCTGAAATGTCAGTGCCAGGATATCAAAAGACTTTACATAAATACAAATCTTAAAATTGTGCTGTAAGACACCCATTTGACATATTCACTTCCAGCTGCTAATATAATACCAGCAATGAAATAAAAAACACTCAGAAAAAAAAGCTAAACATGTCTGTAGGTTAAGGGAAAGTGGCTCTTTTTTAAAAAATATTTTTGTTTTCTTTTCTAGAATCCAGAAATTATTTCTATGCAGCTAACTTCAAAGCAACTTGAAGTCTCCTTAAAATGGCATGTATGGGACTCCAATGCTCAGTCATTAGCCCATGTTTGGCTGAGAGACCACAGCTACTTAAAGGGCTAGGAAGCAACCTCAGTCTGTACCAATCGGCTCTTAACCTCCAAACCACACTGCACATAGCCACTTCTTGCAACATAGCTTCAAGTGCAGAGCAATTCTCCAAGGAAGAATAAATTAAACATGCAGCCATTTTGCAAAGTGAGTTTTTCTTGCATAGCACTCTAAATATTTATATAATAGAGTCTCTGTAATACTCTCAGATTCTCCATCAAAAGCACAGAAGCCTACTATAAAGGCCTCTTTTAGTAAACAAATATAAAATGAAAGCTAAGAATCCACACCATGGGGCTAATTTATCTCACGATGCTTTATAAAGTTCTTTAATCTTCTTCCCACCTACCTCCAAAACATTACAAACTGAGAACAATGTTCTAACTGAAACATTATGGTGAGTTTAAGGGACAGGGCCTAGACAAATGACAAATCTGAATGAAGAATAAAATACAGAGACACAAGGTCTGAAAGGCACTGCCGTCTGCTCATAACTTTCGTGAGTAGTTGGGTTGTAGGCTAACATTATGGTGAGTTTAAGGGACAGGGCCTAGACAAATGACAAATCTGAATGAAGAATAAAATACAGAGACACAAGGTCTGAAAGGCACTGGAGTCTGCTCATAACTACAACTTTTGGGTTGTAGGCTAAGAGGCCAAGAAGAAATACAGTAAGCAATGATCATGGCTCATTTACAATCAGAATCCAGAGGGACAGAAACCTTTAGCAGGATGGACAGGACCAACCCTCGGGAAGGTTTTCCCAAGCTTGGAATGTGCTTGTGTAAGGGGGGAAAATGCCCCAGACAATTGATATACAGAGTTCAAAGATAAGAGGTCACATAGATTCATGTGTGTGGGGGGTACATAAGAGGCAAGTCGATAACCACCACGCAGAAGTAGAGGAATCTTACAGTGAACATGGTAGTTCCCATGAGCTGTGAGTTCACTCTCTTTGGTCCTTGGTTTCAGTTACAGGTGTCTGCTCTGGTATGAAAATATTAAATAAAAAAATAGTCAAGAAATAAACAGTGGGAATTATAATGTGTGATAATCGGGGTCACATGATAAAATTTCAATCCATCCTGCTCCATCCCACTCCTTTGAAACTGTTCCTTTGTTCGGGGTAGCCATGATCTATAACCTAAACATTCATTAGACAAACTGATACAGTGCTATCACAATGTTTGGGTTCAAGTAAATCAGCATTACATTTTTTATGTGTATGGGTGTTTTGTCTGCATGTATATCTTTGTACCGCCTGCATGCTTGGTGCCTGTGGAGGCCAGAAGGGCATGTCAGATCCCCTGGAACTAGAGTTACAAATGGTTATGCACTTCCTTGTGAATTTGGTTCTGTGGAAGAACAACCAGTAATCTTAACTACTGAGCCCCACATACAAGTAATTCTTAATTAATACTGGCCCCAAGGTCAAGAATAATGATAATGGTCACTATATTTAGTATGTTGTTGTAATAGTTGTATTATACTGTTATCTTTTGCTGTGGCAAGTTTTAAATTAAATTTCATCACAAGTATCCATGGATAGGAGGAAATATAGTCTATATTTAAGGTTAGGTGTTACAGTTTCAGACATCTACTGAGGATTGTGGAATGTACTGCTGATGGATAAAGATGTCTACTGAATCCACATTCCAAAAAAAAAAAAATTTCTGGAGTCAAAACCATGGATTCTAACTTTTACCTTATTGGTAATATCCTAAAGCATTTCTATCATATTTTTTAATTCCCATGGACTTATCTTTTCATAAACATTTGTCTACAGCCCAGACATCTATATATATATATATATATATATATATATATATATATATATATATATATATTATATTGATTTCATGTCATGTCAACCTAAATAGGAAGTGATGTATTAATCAGGGTTCTCTAGAGGAAAAGAACTGCTTGAATGAATATATACTGAGAGGATTAGATTGGTTTATGCAATACTATCAGGTTGTCAACAATGGGTATCTTTCCATTGCCGGGGCTGGGTGCCTCAGCAACCCTTGTCTGAGTCCTTTTTAGGACTAAAAAAGCCTAAAAGGACTGCTGGAGACTCACTAAGATCCATGATGGAAGCCCAGAGAGGCTGGGTTCCTCTATCAGTGACAAAACTCAGTAGCAATATCAATGGAAGCAGCAGAGTAGATGCACTCACTAGTGAGATGTGAAGGCAAGCAGGCAAGAAGCAAAACCCTTTTCTATCTGATCGCCTATCTAGGCCGCTGTGGTAGTGTGAATGTAATTGACCACTACCATCTCATAGGGAGTGGCACTATTAGGAGGTGTGGCTTTGTTGGAGTGGGTTTGGCCTTGTAAGAGGAAGTATGTCATCGTGGGGGCGGGCTTTGAGGTTTCCTATGCTCAGGACACCACCCAGTGTCTCAGTCGACTTCCTATTGCCTGCAAGATGTAGGAGGACTCTCAGCTACTCCTCCAGCACCATGTCTGCCTTCATGCCGTCATGTTCCCCACCATGACAATAGTGGACTGAACCTCTGAAACTGCAAGCAAGCAAGCAACCCCAATTAAATGTTTTCTTTATAAGAGTTGCTGTGCTCATGGTGTCTTTTCACAGCAATCGAAACCCTAATGATGACAGAAGTTGGTACCAGGGACTAGAGTATTGCTGTGATAAGCCTTACCATGTTTTTGTTTGGAGGAATTTGGTACTTTGTGTTTGGAAAGTACTGCCTAATGGGCCATAATAGTAGGAGCATGGAAGACAGTGGTGCTGAATGTGATTTGATGAACTATGGAGATCAAGAGGTTTCAGAGGAGAAGAATGTTAGTATGTAGCCTAGAGACTGGTCTTGTGATACTTTGGTGAAGAATGTCTGCCTTTTGCCCTTGTCCAAAGAGTCTGCCTGAGGCTAAAGTGATGAGTTTTGGATTAATTCCATTGGCAGAAGAAATCTCAAAATAGCCTGGTACAGACTGTGTTGCATGGTTATTAGTGGGAACTTTGATGAAGATTTATAATGAAAAGGAGCAAACTGTGCAAGGAAAAAAATATTTGAGGAGAAAAAGAGCACCAGAAAGTAGAATGGAGCTAAGTCCTGTGTTCAAGGAGATAAACAGATTAAGAAATGAAATAAAAAGGAGTGGTGACCTCAGGGCAAGATCCCACCCAGCTAAATTTCCAACTTGGGAAAAAGAATTTTAAAAAAGCTTAGAGCATGGGGCACACCTTTAATCTCAGCACTAGGAAGGGAGACTGGCAGATCTCTGAGTTTGAGGCCAGCCTAGTCTACAGAGCAAGTTTCAGGACAGTCAAATTTAGGCAGTGAAAGACAAAAGGCTGGTAAAGATGTAATTGAATGAGGGGGCTGTGTTCCAAGCCCAGAAAACAGCAGAACTTGGCAGCTTCGGCCATGTGTTTCTAGCTTTAGAGTTAAGGATAGAAGAAACAGGTTATGGAATTTGCCTCAATGCCTAAGGACAACCTCTGAGGGCAGGAACATGTTAGGGGTGTCCCTGAAATGGAGGCCCAGAGAGGCCATCTCGTGAAGCTGTGAAGCTGAAGCCTGGATTGATATGGAGAACCCAAGATGTTAGAGATGCCAGAGTTGTGGGATACCTGCTGAAGATAGCTGCTAGCAGGGAGTGGACCCAGTCCAAGAGAAAGAAGTGTGTTGCAGTCTACAAAGCTGCAGAGAGTTGGAGATGAAGAGAGCATTTTGACATCAGACACAGAGATGCAGAGTTTGGAGTTTTCCCAACTGGTTTTTGGTCTTGCTTTGGTCCATTATTTCCTCTCTATGCCCCCTTCCCTGCGTTTTGGAATAGAAATGTATAGCTTGTGCCATTATATGTTGGAAGTATGTGATCTGTTTTTTTTTATTTTTATTTTATAGGGGATTACAGTTAAGAGATTGCATGAATCTTAGAAGAGACTTTGACCTTTGGATTTTCAAACATTGTTGAGACTATGATAGACTATGAGGACTTTTGAAATTGGACTAAATGCATTTTACATTATAATACTGTTATAACCTTATGGGTGCCAGGAAGTGGAATGTGGTAGTTTGCATGTAACTGGCCCCCATAATCTTATAGGGAATGGCACTATTAGGAGGAGTGGCTTTCCTGGAGTTGCTACGGCCGTATAAGAGAAAGTGTGTCATTGTGGGGGCAGGCTTTGAGTTTTCCTATGCTCAGGATACTGCCCAGTGTCTCATTCGACTTCCTGTTGCCTGCAAGATATGGGACTCTCAGCTTCTCCTCCAGCACCATGTCTGCCTTCATGTTGCCATGCTCCCCACCATGATGATAATGGACCAAACCTCTGAAACTGCAAGTGAACAACCCCAATTAAATATTTTCTTTATGAGAGTTGTCATGGTGTCTCTTCACAACAATAAAAAAAACTGTTAGAATTCCTAGCCACTCCCCCATGACTGTGCATGTGCTGGCAAGATGCTTAGTCATCCCAGGGCCTTATGCCCTATGTAATCTGTGTGCTGTGTGATCACATAACTTGTGTGCAGCATGAACACGTAATCTATGTGCATGTGTGGCGTAGCTATGCAAGCCCATATGCGCATGTGTGTGGGAATCTATAAAAGCAGGTTTCACATATCCCTCCTCCTCTTCCTGCATGATCTTTCCACAGGCCTAAGCACATCCCTTCTATTTCCTCCCCTTAATAACTCTTGTAGTGGGTCTTGTTGTACCTCGTGGCTTTTCTTGCATGGTAAACAGCGCTGCTTAATGAGTGCCGCTTTATAAATAACAAAAACCCTAACTAAGACAGCTGCCTTCAGAAGGTATTGTCCGTATTTGTGATCTATCTTCCCATTTCAATTAATGTAATCAAGAAAATCCCTCACAGACATTCTCAGAAGGTAACCTTCATTTAGATAGTCCCTCACCAGTGTGCCCTATCTCTTAATTGATTTCAGATCCTCTTGAATTGACAGCTAAGGTTAACAATTAAACTCTGACATCACTTACTGTCACCAGATTTCATTAAAAAAAAAATTACTGGGCTCCAAACATTTCTGGGTTTGATATAAATCTCCTGGTGATCTTAACTAGCCAGAGCTAGCTGAGACAATGAATTAATGGCAAAAATTCATGCTCCACTACTTTCTGCCATTTACCTGCTCTTATCTTCTAATCTTCTCTACGTTTTCCTGTCTCACTCAGAAGTGCTTATCAATGTCACTGAAACTTTATGTCATCAATATTGAAGGCTCTGTAGTGAGGAAGGAAACAGTGCAAAAGCACATGTTTTCATATTTAGAAGATGTATTTTTATTTGTGTGTGTGTGTGTGTGTGTGTGTGTGTGTGTGTGTGTGTGTGTGTGTTTATGCCATGTGTGTGCAGGTGCCAGCTGAGACCAGATGAGGGCATCAGATCCTTTGGACTTTGGAACTGGAATTGCAGGCAATTTTGTATCACCCAATATGGGTACTAGGAAATAAATTCAGGTCCTATGGAAGAGCCCTAAGTACTTTTAACCACTGAGACATCTTTCTAGGCCCAGAAGCACACATTCTAGCAATAATTGCCAACTTTTCTTCTATACAAATAAAATGGTGTGAATAATATGTCTTTGATATCATTATACATATTAAATTTCTTAGAGATCTTATGAAGTAATTCAAGTCAAGCTTTAAAAACCAATAGTAAGCATGAAAATTCTTATAATGGGATATGCTTATATATAATACAGTGTTTACAAAATTAATATACACCTGTATTCTTAAAAATTATTCTTTAGTGATGTGACCCCTGGTAGATCAGGCATACTCCAGGGCATGCCCCACACCTAAGAGCAGTTGAGTAACACAAACTGGACTTAATGTGAATAGGGAGAAAAAGACTCAAAGTTGGGTGGGTTGGGAAAGTGGAGAGGATGGATATGGAAGAAGTAGAAGAGGGAGGTTAATATGATCAAAATACATTGTATGAAATTCTCAGAGAATTAATAAAAAATATTTAATTTTTATTATTTTAGAAGAAAATATACTAAATTCTTATAGTTACTTTGAATAGTAATGTTACGGCTTGTTATTTTTTTCATAGTCTTCTGTAAATATTTTGCTGTGTAGAGGAAATGTTTTTTATATCAGTAAGAAAAATGTAAATGCTCTTACAAAGATGTCTTAGGGCCACACTCAGCAAAATTGTTTTTGTTATTAAGTGACATCTGGTTAGTCTGAAAGACAACAAGTGAAGACATTCAGGATCCCCTTTAAATGTGGAATAGATGTGGCCCTACTGCAGCTGGGATCTGTGTTGATGTCAGTGGCCCATGTCACCACTCAAGGCCGTGAGGTGTCTGTGATCTGTACTGCAACCTGAGGACATATTGATGTCTATGAACTGTGCTGCCACCAGGAGCCATATTGATGTTGGTGGAGGCTGCCACCAAGGGCCATGTCTGGGTCTCTTGTCCTACTGCAACTGGGATCTGTGTTGATGCCTACAGTCTGTAATACCACTGAAGGATATGCAGGTATCCATGGTCTGTGCTGTTGCCGGGGGCTCTGATGGGGTCCATGATCCATGCAGCAGCAGAGGGCTTTGTTGATATCTGTGGTATGTACCACCACCAGAGACCATGCTGAGGTCTGTGTCCCATCCTGATGCCAGAGACCATGTGAATATCTGTGGTCCATGCTCTCACCAGAAACCATGTGGAAGTCCATAATCTGTGCCCTTACTGACTGTGAAGGTCAAGGAAGTCAATTTTGCCATGTTATTGATGACTGCGGACTCACAGCTGAGAAAGAGAAAAATGGAAGGCTTCTGTGATAACCCCTACCCCCACCCCACCCTCCAGAAAAGCAACAGCCTGGACAGAAAGGCCATCGAGGAGAACTCTTTAAAAGTTGTGATGGAGATACTGAAGCACAGCTCTCCACAGTTGAAGGCTTCTGGTGGGGATATGAACGAGGAAGGACTCAGTTTTCTTTAAGGGGCTGGCCACTGGGATTGTTGACCATGCTCCAGTGAGTATATGGGTAACACAAGTTGGACTTGTTTTTGTTTTGTTTTTGTTTGGGTTTTTTCTCTTTTTTTCCCCCTTTTCTTCTTTTTTTTTGGGGGGGTGGGGGTGGGGGAGAGAGGTCCCAAGGGTGTTGGGGGCAGACCTAGGAGTGCTGGGAAGTGAATATGTGAAATTCACTTCATAAAATGAAATCCCCAAATAACCAATAAAAATATTATGGGGAAAAATGTGGAATAGATATATCACTTCATGAACCTAAGCGATTTCATTCTTTGAGACCTAAGGATGCATTTTATTTCTCCTTGAAAAACTCAGTCAGTCCCTCTCAGAATTTCAGTATATATACCCCTTAAAAGAAATACATTAGGATAAAACAAGGAGAGAAAATGGGAAGAATTACAAAATACAAACTGAAGAAATTACTGGCTTTTTGAAAACATTTTTAAAACAAACTTTCATTACCGAGGATTTATTGAAGTTACTTAGTTATGGGACTTGACTGTGATCCTCTAAAATTGAGTAAATTGATGGTCTGAGAGCCACCTTTTTGAAAAATGGCTTTCCAGAGGCATGCTATTTTAAGATACTATCACGTATATGCTCTATACTTACTGGTATGTTTAAATGAATATCACAAGTATTGATAATGCAAGGTATCAATCACAACTTCTTTGTCTAATCCTAACCCTAACTATCCATGAAGTAGACATCTTCCATGCTTTGCCTAAATCTCATGGGCAAATTATTAAGTAAGGGACTAGCAGAATGTCTTTAATATATGTAATAAATATATTGTGGTAGTTTAAATGAGATGTCAACCATAGTCTCAGGCATTTGAACACTTTTTCCCCTATTGGACAGTGTTGTTTGGGAGGTTTAGGAGGTGTAGTCTTGTTAGAGAAATTATGTCATTGGAGGTGAGCATTAATAGTTGAGACAATTTTGCCATTTTGAGTTTAGGCTATCTTTCTGCTTGAGGTTCAAGATGTGGGCTCAGTCTTCAATTCCAGATGTAGTGCTTGCCATGTCTTTGTCCTCTGAAGCCGTAAGCCCAAATAAACTCTTCCTTCTGTGTGTGGCCTCGGTTGTGGTGTTTTATCACAGCAATAGAAAGTAGCTAATACATAGATTCTAGATAAAATAATGTCATCAATTCATTTATATACATAGTCAATGAAAACATATATCTTTTATATGCCAGGCAATATGTTAGCTAAGCAATGAGATGAGTAAGAAAAAAATCCTACCTATAGGTACTTCCCATTCTCATACACTCAAGAAACTAATAGAAAACCAAGCTACATGGTTCCATATTTGCCATGAGCCTTAATTATATAATTAATGCTATTATTTTTTTTAGTTTTGTAAGACCATTGATCTTAATTAAAAAGAATCATGCCCAATTTGTTCTTTCCCATCTTTCCTCCCTCCTTGTCTGCCTGCCTTTTGTTATATTGTTGTTGCTTTTTGTGCAAAACTTAATATACACACTAACTGTATAGCAGCTATCCCCAATATGTGGTTATTAAACAAATGAAATGGGGCTAGGAGAAATGTGTGTTTAATTTAAAAAAATACAACTAGTTTCACAGATTTAGTGATTTTGAAAATGTAAAAAATGGCCTATTGATGATTTTCCTATTACTTACTCACTGAAATCTTTGAATAAAATATATTAAAATCAATCTCATCTTTAAGTACATGAATAAAACAAATAACTAATACTTATTCCAATGAAACTAGTAAATAAACTAGCAAACATTTCAAGGTTCTGAACGTGCTTCACACCCTCATAGAACACTTGTGTTGCACTAAATACATTCGGTTTGTTGCTCTACTTGTTGAAACACAGCAGCCTGCTGCTTGTCATGGAACATCTATGTAAAGAAGAGCGGCATAGGCTTTCCTCTCAGTAGTTTTTTTTTTTTCCAAGACAGGGTTTCTCTGTGTAGCTTTGGAGCCTGTCCTGGATCTTGCTCCCTAGACCAGGCTGGCCTCGAACTCACAGAGATCCACTTGGCTCTGCCTAACGAGTGCTGAGATTAAAGGCGTGTGCCGCCACCCCCTCCTGGCTTCAGTAGTTCTTTATAAGGGTCAGTGTATATGAATGCGTAGTTCAGGAGAAAATGTACTGTGCATCACTCAATAATAGGTTTATGTATTATATGTTGACTATACTGTATAATAGAAACTGATTGCTCATGTCTAACTTCTGTCATCAGTGGTAATGGAAGAAATTACTGTCTTGTTAGTATAGTTAGCTTCAACTTATTGAAAACAAGTACCGCATTTATAAATTTCATTAACAGATCCATTTTCATGGCCTTTTTGATGTATACTATTCAATGAGATTATCTGGTATTTTAAGTATAAATTCTGTGTATGTCTTATGCATACCCTTACACCAGAAAACAACTTCTTTTAGACATGTGGCTATAAAACCAGTAAGAACAAAATGCATTATTTCTATTTTTCCTTTAAGAGTAGAAAATATCAAAAATTTCTTCTAATTTAACATGAGTTCAAGTTAGTATTTTTATTTTCTAATTCAAACTGGCCCTTAAAATATTTTAAAGGCTCTGCAACTTCAGGGTTACCCAGCCTAGGTGAATCAGTGAGTTCTAGGTTCAATGAGAAACCCTGTCTCAAAGAATAATGTTGAGTGAGTGAGGAAGACACTTGAGATTAAACTCTAGAATACATATACACATGTACATGAACACATACACAAAGTCACTCTTGTCATCTTACCAGCATCCTCCTTACATGTCTCACATAAAATTGCTTTGAAATAAATAGTAATATCAAGCAATATAATGTGTAGAAGAGGTTATAGTGGCAAAGGAGAAGAAGCAATATAAGAGGAAAGGGTATATGCAAAGCGTCAGAAGAAAATTACCCTCATTCACCTATGATACTGAAAAACAGAGGTCTCAGAACCCATCTGAGGCAGGATGGTAAAAGATGAGACTGAGGAGAATGACAGATCATGCCAGTCTCTTGGGCTCCTTACTTGGTAACTGGAGCACCATAACCAGGATTTGAAGATCAGAGGGCAATGATGAGCTAAAAAGCTAACCTCTTAGTTTGGGTTGTTGTATTTTGTTTTGTAAGAGAATGTTCATGTTTGTGAATTATGTAAGCTATAATATACAAGCAACTAACTTGAAAATGACTTTGGGGGAAGAAAGATGTTCTTTGTGAGGGACTCCCAACAAGTAATCAGGTAATGGTTTCCAATAGAAAAGAAACAATATTGAATAGTGAAAAGCTCTTTCTCTTAATCCTCTAACCATCCTCTATTCCATTCTGAACTAAAGCAACAGCAACAAAAATCTCAAATGCCTTTTAGCTTTGTTTTTTTTTTTTGTTTTTTGTTTTGTTTTGTTTTGTTTTGTTTTTTGGATGTCAAACTCACTATGGATTTGACTTTGAAGCTCTGATGTCCCTGCCTCCACTTCTGAAGTACTGGTATTGCAGGTGTGCGTCACCATGCCTTGCTCTGGAACACAATCTTTTCGCAGTATTCAAGGGATATTATCTGTGAAATAATGTATCCTCCTTATTAGGGACTCATAATGTATCCTATCTAATTATGAATATCATTTTAGGGGTCAGGAAAAGCCTCGCTGGCAGACAATGGGTAGACTTTGAAAGTGATACCTCCAGTTTTGTCCAGAGTTCTTCCTGGCTTCTGTTCCTCCAAGGTATAACAGCCATGTTGCAGGTTCCTGCTGCCATGCACAGAATAATCACAACAGTGTGATTTCACCCTAATGAAGGACTAGTAACCCTTGCAACTATGTGCCAAAGTAAATCTTCCTTCGTGAGTTGTTTCTGTCAGGTATTTTGAAATTAATATGCAGAATCTCCCTGTATTGCCCAGGCTCCTACTTCAGGCACCCAAGTACAGACTACAGGCGTGTACCAATCCACCAAGCCAGATTTTCTTTTTTTTTTTTTTTTTTTTTAATTAAACTTGGGGTCAAACAGAGCAAGTCACTATTCACACATATCCAATCCCGTGGATGCAGTTTTCAGTTAGCCACCTGATCATCCACTCTTCTCCATGCCAAGAGCCTCTGATCAGGGCATAACTGAAGCATCCCACTTCCCCCCCTTCTATAAAGCTTTCCTGTCTTTGAGTCTCTGCCAACACACAGCTAATGGATGCCCATCCGAGCTCTAAGTACACAGCCCTTGATTATTTTTACATGGCTGCTCTTCATTTATCTCTACATGCAGCAGGCATTGACAGTTTTCATTCTCATTATCATTTATTGTAATAAAGTCATTGGCAAATTTGCCAGTAACCTATCATTGTTTAATATGTGTTTATCATTTATTACAATCAAATCATTTAATAACATCATTTTGTCATGGAAATTTTAGCTGCACTAGTTGCCTTATAGAACTAGATATGGCTAAGATGAAAATTGAATTCAGATTGCTTATAGAAAACATGCACAGGAGCTTCATACATTGTTAGTCAGAAATGAAGGTGAACTTTTCAATAGTAATTCATGCTATAAATTATAGATTCTGAGTCTTGCATGTAGAGATGAATCATTACTAAAGGGGATTTTATGTGGTTTCTAAAAAACATGACTTGTAAAAAGCCTTTTTACAAAATTTGCTTAACAAAGGGGTGTTAAATCTAAAAATATAATTTATCTTATTACCGCCAAAGGCTTTCATAAGTGGTAGGAAACACAACAATACTGGAACAGTAGGATACTATCAGTCAATGCAGGTTAGAAAGTGCCAGAGTTCTCAAGACAGCTGCTCTGTTCTTACAGTAAGCTGTTTACGAAGTCTGTGACATGGAGACATTTTAAAATTCAAACCATGAATCAGAAGAAGTCATTTTGAAGACAGATAAAGCAACTGGTAAATTCTAATTTCAGTGTTTTCTGCTTTTTTTGCCGATAGCAGCAAAACCATTTCCAAACTGCAGCTGTTTATCCCCTGTCTCCTTCCCTGGATGCAGGCAGTCTTCAGTTTTTCCATCTCTGCTCAGTTCAGTTGTTCAACCTTTATCCTCCCATTATTCCAGCCTCCTCCAAAGTAGAGGTGTGGGCTGCATCTGTCAGAGTCTGCACAGCAGCCTGAGCAAAGAGTTCTAAAATGCAGATGATGGAGCCTTTCAGTCAGAATATCAGGGGGTGGAGCCCAAAGAATGTAACGGTTCACAATCATTTAGGTGGTCCCTATGCATATCTGATGTAGAAAATTACTACTGGTCTACCTCAGAAATCTCAGTATATCTTAGATTTACAGATAGGCTAATATGCTAATGAGAATATAATCTATATTTTCTTTCACTTTGCTCCTAATTTGAAATCCAATTGGTTTCTTTGAGTTTCGATAAGGTATTTATTAAGTCTGTGTTCAGCCTATAAACATAAATATACAGTATGAAACACTGAATGGACTCACTAGTTGTATTGTTTGTTGATTCATTTAAATATATATGCATTAGGATCAGGAGTGTACTCTATCAGTGAGCAACACTGGATGGATGCACTCCTCATTCCATTTCTCATATTTTAGGTCTAGGGCTGCTTTCACAGTACAACTGTATAATTTAGTACTTATGGCAAAAGTGGCATGTATTGAAAGGCCTAAAACGTTTACTAGTAGCTCTTTACAGAAAAATCTAGCTGGCCTCAGGTCTAAAGCAATTTATCAGACAGTGTAAAAAGCAAAAGGTCATCTGGCCAAATGAAGTGGGCCCTAGCTAGCAACTAAAAAGAGGTAAAGTAAGTATGTTTCCATTCCATTGGGCTTTCTTAAATTCTCCCCAATGGTCACTTTCCTGATTAGTTTTAGACCCCAAGAGCATTGATCTCTAGCAAACTTAAACTCTCTTAAGTGTCCATGAAACTTTCCATTCTGGCTTCCTCTCTCATCCTTCCTTATGCCATGTCTATATACTTAACACACATCTTTAGCCATTTCTAGATGTATGTGACATGTTTCCATACATAAATTGTAAGCTCCTAGGTAGTTAAAAATAAAACAAAAATAGACAATGACCACATTCCCTTATACACATGTTATTATTTCTAAGCCTTAAATACTACCCTTATGCAAGCATGCTAGCAAAAATTGAAGATGACAATGTACCTTATAGTATCTACTTTATTTCTCAGGAAAAAGAAAATACATCAATATAAATTATGTTTACACATTTGACTGATTACAACTATATAAATTTTGCTGGAGTTGAACCCATTAGATGGATTGTATGGTCTGGGAAATCAACAGATATCTAAGAAAATATGTGTTCCTCTGGTTATACTAGCTGAAAAAAGGAGAACCCACTGTGTACTTGGTTTTTTGTTGAGTTTGTTGGCTTCTTGTTGCTGTTGCTGTTGCGTGTGTGTGTGTGTGTGTGTGTGTGTGTAGGCCAGAGGTCAACTTCAGGTATCAGCTTTGGCAGCGTTCCTTAGGAGCCACCCACTGTGTTGGCATTACAAGCTAAGCGTGTGCCATCGTTTGATGTGGGTGCCGGAGATCGACGCTGGATCCTCATGCTTCCATGGCAAATACTTTACCAACGGAGTTATGTTTTCAGTCCCCAAGAACACTGTTAGCGCTCACTCGACTTCCTTTTTCTTGCGGGGGTGGAGAGTCCCATTCCCTTCCACAGAGGCTTTTAATGGCTGGATTGAGAAAGGTATATAAGGCGTGAGGAGAGAGGAACTAGAGGCCTTTTCAGCTGAGGAAGCTCATTTGGGTAGAGGCCTATGGGCTGAGGCTTTTCAGGCTGAGGAGTCCTAGAGGTAAGAGGTGGCTTGATCCTTTGTCTCTCTGATCTTTCAGCATTTACACCAATGTCTGGCTCCAGGTTTTTATTAAAAGACCGTTTAGAAATTCGAGCAACATCCAGCCTTGCTTGCAAAAGACACACACAGACACACACACAGACACACACACACACACACACACACACACACACACACACACACACACACCTTAATCATTCCCCTCAGGTACACTAAGAAACAGAGGAAACTTTGCAACAGTGAAGTAGAAGCAGAGATCTATTTCAGGAAGAGTCATGCTAAGCCATAAGGAAGGGCTTAACAAACAAACACAACTCAAAACACTTCTAGGCAATAAAGTGTACATGTTTAATTTTCTCTCACGTTCTTGGGGAAGATGACTGTAGTGTACTTTTCATTTAAGAAAAGAAGACTCCCTCATTTTCAGAGTTAACTCGTTCCCTCTCGTGTCTTACTGTGACTTGGCGGATATAAATTGCTCCTATTAGAGATTTAATGAGCGTCTGGCCGACGGACTCAACTGGGACCTGCTGCAGTTGTTTGGTGCACAACTGGCCAAGATGCTGCTAACAGTTTGAACATCAGCAAGGCCAGGAACCAAGCTTCTAAGTGACTCCCAATAGGCACTGTCTGAATTACACTTTGGGAGCTTTGAGAGATTTAGACAAAGTTACAGATTGTCTCTTTTAACCTCAGGGGAACGAATTACAGAGATACTAAAATCTTACTCACTGGCATCATCTATAAATGGTAGGAAAGAAGCCTTGATATACATGACTGAGAATATTTCTTCAATATAGTCGATAAAGTGAAATTGAAAGGAAGAGGTAGGTGATAGGAAAGGCAGTATAGATAGATGAAACAGTTGCCCAGCAATGTAACACATCTTTAAAACAACTGAGAAACTTTGAGGAGAGAGGGGAAACATCAAATGTTCACAGTGTACAGTCATTAGTTCATTAAAACCTTGTCATCCTTTTTCCTGCCATGCCACAAGACTGGTGATACAGAGATGTTATGATACCACTGTGCAGACACTTCTAGCTTAGGTCACAGCCATTGAAAACAATGTAAGTATATGAGATTTGTTCCTTTGCTAGTTACTTTCAAACTCAAATTGGGTAAAAATTTATTATGAATACCAGTGTCCAGTGTCACCAATCAAACTAAAAAAAAAAAAAGCAATGTTTACCCAGGACACCCTGTATAACAAATGGATATCCAGCACTGTTTCAAGAGTCCTCAAGTGGGACTGTAAAGCTGAAACATGCTAGCGTGTGGCAGGCATTCAGTAATTGCCTTAGTCAGTGTTCCATTGCTGTGAAGAGACACAAGAACCAAGGCAACTCTTAGAAAAGAAAGCATTTAATTGGGAGCTTGTTAACAGCTTCACGGGCTTAGTCCATTATCATCATGGCGGGGAACATGGCCCTGAAGCTACGTCCTGGTCCACACGCAGAGAGAGAAAGAGAGGCACTGATCCTGGTGTGGGCTTTTCAACCTTAAAGCCCAGCCTATGACACACTTCCACCAACAAGTCCATACCTCCTAATCCTTTTAAACCTATCAAATAGTGCCACCCCATGATAACTAGGCATTCAAATATATGACCCTTTGGGGGGCATTGTCATTCATAACCACCACAGTAATTATCAAAATTGAAGGAGTGAATGAACTCATAATTATTTGGAGGTGTTGGTGTATATCTCTCCACACATTTTAGTCTTATTGACACATGGCATGGATTGGTGCCCAGGCACAGACTGAACATGAAACCAATGTCTAGAATGGTCCAAGAACAGAAACTTTTTTCAGTGCTAACACATCACACATGGAAAATTCCATACCTTGTTTCAAGTGGTAGGTCACAATCAGTATGCAAGTGTACTAAAAATATTGCATAAAATTTTCTTCAGGTAGTTATATATATAGTGTACATAAAACAAATAAAATTTGCGTTTAAAATCGGATCCCATTTCCAAGTTATCTGGTACTGTATATACAAATATTCCACACACATACACTCTTGAGGTGTGGGGGGTGGGGAGCAGAATTCTAGACATTTCTAGACCTGTTCCATTTTAGTGCAAAGTTACTAAACTTGGAGTATAGGTATGTGCAAACATTTCCCAGACACTATTTAAAGTACATTTAGTTACATAATTCTACATGGGGCAGTTGGTGAGGATGTTTACAATTATGGTGAAAGCATCATATTATGAAAACACATTTGTGCATTTCTTATCCAGAAAACGTTTCTAAACTAGTGTCTGTAATTGTGGTTACTCCCAGAGGAATCATTTATTAAAGAATTGATTGTTACCCTTGGAGGAAAAAGAAAGGAATTGTGATTTGCTTTAGTATCTTTTCATTCTGCCCATATGTGAGTCTTCTATGGAAAAGTATATATCAACCATAGCATTGAAGATACTTCTTTATGCCGTTTTTTCAGTGAGACTAGTAGCTAGAATTTAGAAAAAAAAGAAAAGAAAACATGCTGTTCTTCCTAGTAGTTGAGAAACTGACTTTAACTATCTATGATATACAGTGGAAATAAATACCCTCGCTCTCTAACAGTAACCTTTCTAAAATTATATTTACAAGTTATAAGAATTTGCTATCATTTGTCCCATAAAAATAATTGTTTGGTTTAAGGTGACAAAATCAAATGTGTAAGGATTAAAGCATGCAAATATGATACAGTGGAGTAAGTACAGAGGACACAAAGTGACACCCAGGCCCAGGTTGTGGGAGAAAATAGCAAGGACTGTGGTATGAAAACTCCAGTTTTCTAAGAGAGCAGAAACTTGGATCTGTGTATAAAGCTTTTAATTTTCCTGTGTCTATTTCGGTAACTAATTAAAATGTAAAACACTGTAAAGGTCAAAACCACAGACCAAACAAAGCTTGTCTGTGGGTTGGTCTAGCCAGAGGGATGGCTTACTTCCCTTTTAAATTACAAGATTGAGCTGTTGGGGGTATTTCACTCTTTGTCTGGACTGCCTTCTAATTTATCAGCAATCCATCACATTAAAGGCAATGCATGAATGCTCTCAGTAATGCTAATATTGATAGAATAACTATACATCTTCCTCCTATCATGTCCACTTAAAAGGACAAATGATTTTACGTTGGGAAGTACGGATAAAACAAAACTGAAATTCTGGAGTTGTGTTGACTGTATTTGAATCCTATCTCGACCATTAGTCAGCCAAATAATCTTGTGCCAGCTTCATGGCTCATTTCTATACCGGCAAGATGGAAGTAATGGTGACTGCTATTACAGTTATGTGTTTAAATATGTGTGCATGTATATGTGTGCGTGCGTGTGTGTGTGTGTGTGTGTGTGTGTGTGTGTGTGCATTCACAGACTTACGAGTGTTTGTGCTGTTTGTTACTATTCACTAGCAACAAAGTTGGTGTGCAGTCCTGAGCTTTTACACGTATGTCTTTCTCACAGTAGGCAACAACTGATACCATATGTGGCCTCAGATAACATTCCTCTTCAGACAGAACACTCAGGAGAATCAGGTCCCTGTGGCAAATCCCCGCTCTTTGTCCTTAACACCAGATGTCATCACTTCTTTTAAATGTCATAACTGCACATTTCAATGAGAGAAGATACACAGCGAGTTTCTGAAAAACTGAAAAAAACAATTAGTTAATACTATGTCGTGATCTCTTCATTTCCCCACCCTCTTTTGGAGATGATCCATTTTAAAGTTAAGGACATTCTGTTTCTGGAATTAGAAGGCTTAAAAATCAAAAGCCCCTTTTCTTTCTCTCCATGGATTAGTGCAGCATGGGAAGTTATTGACAGATGCTTGAGCTAGATATAATTTGCCATGCTATTTCATTCAAGCTCATTTTCACATTAAATAGCTGGTGGTTTTAATTTTCTAAGGGGTAACAAAACATTTTTGAATGCCCATAAACAGAAAAAAACAGAGTCACATGACATCTTCTCTACCTTCCTCAAATGATCATGTAAGTTTATAAACTGTA
Source organism: Peromyscus leucopus (assembly GCF_004664715.2). Lineage (NCBI taxonomy): Eukaryota > Metazoa > Chordata > Mammalia > Rodentia > Cricetidae > Peromyscus > Peromyscus leucopus. Next base: position 32,143,976 of record NC_051085.1, on the reverse strand, counting down.
AATGATGACACAAGATTAATTTTCAGGCAGGCATACTTGTTTACTTGAAAAGTTAAATACATTCTGTTCTTTACAGATTCTGAAGTTTGCTTTATTATTTCATGGAGTCTAATAAATAAGTAAAAGTCAGACCTACTGTACTTTCTACTATTTTTCCCCTTCCAAGATAGAGAAGACAACCACAAACTCTCAAAAGTAGCTCTGGTTATTATATTAGTAGGTCTTGAGGCATGTTACACACATTTAGTGCAACTTGGGAATGTTCTTTAACTCATATGACATCTACCCTGCATGCCAAGGAGAGCACAATCATATTGCACGGGAAAACACCTGAGACATAATCAAGACACACATATTCACGTATACCCTTTAACAACAAAAGAGAAGTAATACAGAGTTCAAAAGTAATACAAAATCTAGAGCTCAGTGCACTGCATTCAAACCTAATATCAACTGACTGAAATATGTGTCCTCTCTTGAAATGAGTCTATGTGTTGCTTGGGGGCATATTAAAATTGAAGATGCATGAGTTGCAAACAAGCTATTTTCTCTCTCATTGCCATTTCAAAATTCCATTTATCCTAGCAGTGCACACCTGTAATTCCAGCTACTCAGGGAGGCAGAAGCAAGTGGATCACAAGTTGGAGGTCAGCCTGGGCTACTTAGTGAAATGCTATCTCAAAAAATAAAAAAGAAAAAAAAATAAAGTTCAGGGGTGTAGGACAGTACTAGAGCATTTCCCAGCATGTATGAGACCCTGAGTTTAATCTTCTTTCCTGGGGGAAGAAACAAACAAAACACCTCAGTACGTTTCCAGTATGTTGGTTAGACCATCCATATCACATCACTTGAGGTCTTGTTAAAATCTCAGATTCTTTCATTCACCCTAGACCTACCAGATGGGATGGGGTGTAGAACTTGAAAGTATACAGTTTTTAAAGACATCTCAGGATATTTTTGTGAACTATAGAATCTGAGGACTGTTAATATCCAGACTCTGTTATGGACATTAATACAAGTGGAATGATTAGATTTGAGGGGAAAAAACATAATTTACTTGAAAACCAATACACTTTGAAGTCCCATATTTTCATGGTTAAGCTGATAATATTTTATAAACTCCAGTGGATTTTCAGAGGCTGTTTTCTCATCTGATTTCTGATCTGTAGAGTCACCCAACATAAGAGTTAATTAATGGAAGTATGTAGCTTACAGTAGAGGTAAAGCACTGTGTTATGTTGCTTGTAAACACAGACGCCAATTACATGATGTTTCTCCACAAAGACAGTCTAAATACCACAGGTATTTCCAACCAAAAGAATGGCATAGAAACTGTCATCAAAAATAATGTCCTTGTGTCATGATTCCCTTTTAATATATTCCTTGCTCTAAAAAAAAAAAAGAAAAATAATTAAAACTAATTACTACTAAAAGTTAGTTTAAGTTACAAATCAAAATTAGAAGCATGACATTAGAGTTCAATAAACCAAGAAATCACACTTAAAATGTAAAATCCACATGAAATCTTCCATAACTCTAACTTGGGCTTAGTCCTTTTTCCTCTTCTTTGGAGATTTAAGACCAAAAAAAATTCTTTAATTCTTTTATGTCTTAATATAGTAATGATTAGAAAAATCCCCAAGAATGTATGCCCAGTGTTTTATAATCAAGTTCTTTCTCACTGTTTTCTGACTATGATTTAATATTGTGTGATTGTTCCATTGTTAGTATTATGGTATATTATTTCTAGTTTGCATAGTTTATAATTATTATTGCCACACTGGAGTTGTTTTCTCAATAACAACTGGTCTTTTTAAGAAATCTATATATTGGCCGGGCGGTGGTGGCGCACGCCTTTAATCCCAGCACTCGGGAGGCAGAGCCAGGTGGATCTCTGTGAGTTCGAGGCCAGCCTGGGCTACCAAGTGAGTTCCAGGAAAGGCACAAAGCTACACAGAGAAACTCTGTCTCGAAAAACCAAAAAAAAACAAAAACAAAACAAAACAAAAAAAACAAAAAACAAAAACAAAAACAAAAAAACAAGAAATCTGAATATCCTAGCCTCTGTCTATTAGGCACTTAGGATATTTACATCTTAAAGAAAATTACGAGTGTAATTCAGAATAATAGTCCTAACAACAATCTAGAGAAATGAAGGGAGCTGAAGCTATCAACAGGTCCGTTTAAGTTCATATGGTAGTTCATGCCTATAATACAAACACTTGGGAGGTTGAGACAAGAGAAGTGTAGTGAGTTTAAGGCCTTGTGCCTGTGTCTACACAGTAGATTACAGACCAGTCTGGTCTACAGAATGAGACTCTGTCTTAAAAACAGGAATCAAAGAGAAAGCATAAGAAAAATCATGTATATCTATAAAGTAATATTCTTCATGAAGTTTTGAGTATTTTCCATTTCTGCACCCTGTCATATAAGGCAATATCCATCTCAAATGTTTTTTAAGTATTTTATTTGCCAATCTATTAAAATACAGGTGCTGTTTCAGTGATAATTTTCTATAAATATTTGTTGAAAACCCTTAAATAAACTAGGTAGTGCTAGATAAACATTTCAGTATTTGCACTGGATCAGTTCTACAGTGTTTTATCAAAAAAGTGTCTAAAAATTTCTCTATCTAACTAAATTGGTTATGAGCTTTTTGGATAAAATCAATTGATTAAACAACATTACACAGCAATTAAAGATCCATCACATTTTAGCTGTTGTAAGACAAACACAAGGATCCAGATCCTCCTGTACCTTAGGGGATGTTACAGACAGGGCAAAACATGACTTGCTGTGAAATTCCACACCTGAAAACACATTTCTGACCCTGGACAGCTTCATGCTTCTTATCAACAACCCCCTTCTGTAAATTCTACTCCAGGTCAAATAACTGAGTTAACTTGTACTTCCACACCTAACTCTCCAAGAAGCCTTACTCATGCAGGAGTTATATTAAACTCTTTACAATCCAATTCCCTTCTGTCGTTGTTAAATACCACTCATGAGCCGTGAAAAATGGAGTCCTATGCTTGTAAGGATGTGGTATGTAACTGGAGGCCTCTTGTCCTGTGACTGACAGAGCGCCTGTGGGTTGACAGGTTCCTCAACCTTAGCAAATATTCTACGGCAGGATATTGCATGTAAACTGTTCATGTTTGCAAAGTATCCATTTGATCGTTAGAACTCTGAGGTAAGCAGTGAACAAATTCTGATCTTTCTTAGAAAACTGAAGTTGGGGGCGGGCTGGGGGCAGGGGATGCTCTAGGTGACTGTCATACCCAGGAACACATAGTGAAGAAATAGGGGAAACCTCAAGGCAACTTCCCTACCCAAGAATATACAATGAAATAATAACAGATCTGCTCTTCTGATGATTCACTCAATACTTTTCATGTAAACTGCCCACAGATACTTCTTAAATTTCTGCCCATTCAGTCCCTGTATCTTACAGATTTGATGGATTTAACTACTTACAGAAATAGACAAGTCAACCTGGAATATGAAATTGAGTTAAAAGAAAAAGTAGGTGGGAAAGCAAAAATGTAATAACCATATCACATCTTAAGCATGAAAGAAAACATTTTCTCTGGAACACTGGGACTTATATCTGCAAAAGAGAAAGAATTAAGAATTTAAGGCTGCCTCAAGTAACAGCACCTGCAAAGCAAGGCACTTTTGCACCTTCTTCTGTTATTCTATGCTGGCAACAGAAGGAAATGATCGGTGCATGGCCACAAGTTTCCAGTTATTGTCATCCTGAACCATATATAAACTTGTACTCACAGTAGAAGTAACACTGACCTTAGCTATTTTCACTCTTTTATTTATTTAATGATGCAATCCCTGTGTCATTGGTTATTAATCAACATCACCAATGTCTTATTGTATATTACTTTGAATTTGTAATATACTAAATGAACCTTAAAGTTCACTGAGGACATGGCTCTGTTATTGGTGCAAATTTTCTAAGTTAATAAATCTAAACTCAGATTGATCAAGAAATTTCTCTTAGGTTATTTTCTGTCCAGTTTCTTGTTCAGTTTCAATTCTATATTTCCCCTCTAAAGATCTACTTTTTCTACTTATGTATTAATGCTGCTTTTCTGTATTCTGCCTATGGTTTTATATTGTAAGCTTTCTATTTTCTTTCCTGTTTAAGGCATGGACTCTGGCTCTAAATATGCATCCATGCCTTATAGTTTCTGACTATATATTTATCAATCATAGTTATATAGCAATTCAAATTTTCAATAGGCATAACATCTTTTCCTGGCCCAGTTTCTGGGTATGTGTCACTCAGATATAATAAATAATATAATATAAAGCCTCATATAACTAATGCTGGAAAACTCCACCAAGTCAGGATGGTTTCTCAGGGAAGGAAGATGAGCAAAGAATACACCACAATGAGGTTATGTTGGTAAAGCTCAATTGAATGTTATCTTACTTATTAAAATGAAGCAGAATGTATGTTATCATGGACCTACATAGACAATTACTTCAACTAGAGCAGAAAACACCGTGGGAAGCTCATAAAAGTGGTAATATTTAAACTGAGATTTGAAAAATGAATGGATAATATACTAGGGAAAGACTATGAACCAGGGTGTTTAATCAGATGAATCAGCATGCACAGGGGTAGGGAAGAGTCCACACCTTGAAGCAACTAAAAGTATTTTAATATACCTAATCTCAGACTAAAAAGGTAATATGAACCAGACATAAGTCTGGAGGACCAATTGGGAAACAAATTATAGAGTATTAGCCATGATCACTAGGGAATTTGATTTTATCCTAGAGGCAATGTTAAGAAAAATTATGACATGAGGACACTAATAATATAACAAGGTCTCATGATTAACACAGCTAAAATGCTAATGACTATATAAACAATAGCTAGCATACATCACAGACACCCTGCTAGGTGCTTGACAGGCATCACCTCAGCAAGCTCTTATGGAACTCCACAAGATAAACACTTTAGTGACCCTAGTCTCCAGCGTGATTATGCTAGTAAATACAGAATCACATTCAAGAACAAATCTAAGGGAAACAAGACTAGAAATGAAAAACAAACAAACAAGCAAAAAAGCCAGTTAATGACATTGTTGTCTTAATCCCTGCCTGAGAGGACTTCAGCTTAATATGGCACACTAAACCAGAAAAGGGAGAAGAAAGGCGAGGAAGAGGAAGAGGAAACAAGTCAGATACAAACACAAATCTTGTTCAGCATAGATGCAGACAAAAAGGAAAAGAGACAGTAATAATATCCCCACTTGCCGATCTAGGGAGATAACAGCAGCTGGGAGGAAAGGAAATTTGAAGGAAATATGTCAGATTTGCATCAGCCATGGTGGATAAAGTACAACAACGATACGGTGAACAAATGGGAAGCACTTGAGAGACGCATGAGAAATGTGATTGATCAAGTGAGACAGAAGGTGACTCAGATACAATCATAGAAAATATCAGCGCAGGTATTTCAGGTCAGCGACTAAGTCCCATGTTTCTCCAGGATCCTTGCATAAAAAAAGAGGGGGAATCTAAAGCCAGATCATTCTTCTTCAGTAAGTAAAGGATGAACCATGTGCATTTCTTTCTAGTTACACTAGAAGCTTCTGGGAGACACCCCATGTCCATATCTACTGCAGTAGGACCAGTAAAGGCATGCTCCCTGTTTGACACAAACTATGAAAGTCTATCATACTTTGAAAAGAACTAGCTATAATTTCCTATTCTAGGAGAGTCTTTAGAGAATTTAAAGGCATAGTGGATTGGATCACCTACTGTGGTGGTTTGAAAAAAATGGCCCTCAAATGGAGTGGGGGCCACTATTAGGAGATATGGCCCTGTTGGAGTAGGTGTGGCCTTGTTGGAGGACATATGTCACTGTAGGGGCAAGCTTTCAGGTCTCCTATGCTCAAGCTATGGCCAGTGTAGTCACAGTTTACTTCCTGTTGCTCATGGATCAAGATGTAGAACTCTCAGCTCCTTCTCCAGCACCAAGCCTGCCTGCATGTCACCATGCTTCTCACCCTGATGATAATGGACTAAACCACTAAAACTGTAAGTCACCGAAATTAAATGTTTTCCTTTATAAGAGGTGCTGTGGTCATGGTGTCTCTTCAGAGCCATTGAAGACAAGTAAGAGGACACATCCACACACCACCAACACTTTCCAGGCTACTTAGGCATCATTAGGGCATACATGTCAGATTCTCTTGTCTCTTAATTTTTCTAGCAAATTTCTTACCTTACATTCATTTTTATAGCACTTAGTACCTATAGATTTGCTATTTTATAAATTACCATATGGTGATATGAAATAATCCCTAGCTTAACTCTTCTTCCAGAGTTAACACACACACACATGCTGTGGATATCATTCTATATAAATAAAACACTGATGGCCAGTGACCAGACAGGAAGTATAGGCGGGACAAGGAGAGAGGAGAATTGGGGAAACAGGAAGAAGGGGGAGAGACACTGCAGCCACCGCCAGGACAAGCAGCATGTAAAGACGCTGGTAAGCCACCAGCCACGTGGCAAGGTATAGATTTATAAAAATGGGTTAATTTAAGATATAAGAACAGTTAGCAAGAAGCCTGCCATGGCCATACAGTTTATAAGTACTATAAGCGTCTGAGTGATTATTTTATACGTGGATTGTGGGACTGCGGGGTTTGGTGGAACCTGGAGAGAAGCCCTCCAGCAACACACACACACAAACACACACACACACACACACACACACACACACACACACACACACACACACACCAGCATGCTGCATCTTGAGACTTCTGGATTTTCTGATTTATCTGCTGTGGAAATCAGCCCAAGCATAGAAGAAGCATATTCTAAAACATTCATATAACAATTTGAAGGAAAAATTAGTATTTAGCTAATCTGTGGTCAAAATAGTTTAAAGCTAGTGGATGGTAGTCTAACAGGGGCGTTATAAAATTTCACAGGCATGGAAGCATCAGCATTTTAAAAAATTAAATGGATAAGAGGAGATGCAGAAACCTCTTTTTAACATCAGTTAACAAGAAAGGACCTGATTTTATTTGACTATAGGATCAATACACAGGAATACTCTGATATAGCTGTTAAATCTTAGCTTTTTTGCTATGTTCACCAAAAATGTCGGTGCACAAAACAGAGCATTCCATTCTAATATGACTACATTGCTTCTTCCTCTCTTTTATACAGCACCTAATCCGCATCAAGTCTCATCTATTAAGACAATCTATGATTCTTTATGATACTGAATTCAAATTTGAAGTAATTCAGTCATGGGCCCTCATTGTCAATGGAGAGTTAACTTCTATTCCAAGTAATGAGATAGGAGTTAACTCTCCATTGACATTGAGGGTCCATGACCACTTATCAGCTGGTCATACAGTCTTAGACAAGAAAGAAAAGTAGCTTGATCAATAGCCTACAAAATAAATAAAAAGATATGGGAAAGACAGTAGACCCAGATGCCCATGACATACACATGACTACTTTCCTAACTGTACATATAACATATGATTGCCTCTCCAATTGCGTAGAGAAGTAATGCAAAGGATGTGTAGGCCACTTCTTGGTTGGGCATACAATGAGCTCACAAATAACCAATCTCAATAGAGATTGCCTAAGTCTCTAGCCAGTTTCTACCATAAGTCTTATAATAAGTAATTGCACAGAGCAGCACATCATTACCTTCTCTTGGAGTCCCTCCTACTCTTAAAATAGTTTTACTTTTTTATGTTTCCTCTGCCTGCTTCTCTCCTTGTTTCCTTATTCTTCTTGGGTCTGAGATAACAAACCCAAAAGCCACTGGCTGGGGTGGCTTTGGTGACTGTAAATCGTCAAACACAAGCTCTCCAAGTTAAGATCATCAAGAGCTGAGACCGACTCCCTTGCCCTTGAAGAACTCACATTAGGCACTATTATAATACACACATTATACAAGTAATACATGCATAACCTGACAGAAAGAGATATATGATACACAAGTCTGTGTGTGTGTGTGTGTGTGTGTGTGTGTGTGTGTGTGTGTGTGTGTGTTGCAAAAACAGAAGGCCAGTTATCACATCAAACATGGAGAGCTTGGTATCTAAATATTATTTTTTATTCATAAGAACCAGGGATCCTTAAAGAAATGGACAAGTCAAAGCCTGGGTCAGAGAATCTACAAGTGCAACTAGAGTGTTTTGCTATGTCAGGAAGTAAGAAAAACCTAAACTACTAAGAAAAGGCAGAGAAACAAATTCCAGTGAATTCACTTGAAAAGGGCCCAAGGTTAGTAGAAATGAAATCATGTTTCATGAGTAAGAAGATATTTACAAAGTAGTTTCCGAGTAACTACCTACAAAGTGCTTAATTGCAAAGAGAAAATAGTAATGTTTTGGTGGACTAACCTAACAGTCACAAATTTAAGTAATGGAAGTTACTATTGCTAATAGCAAAATGAATTGACATCATGAGTGTGTTGACTAGTTTTATGTCAACTTAACATAGGCTAGAGTCATCTGAAAGGAGTGAACCTCAATTGAGAAATGGGCATTTTTTAAAAATTAGGAATGGATGAGGGAGGGTCCAGCCCATTGTAGATGGTGTCATGCCTCCTACGCTGGTGGTCCTAGGGTCTATAAAAAGGAATGCTGAGCAAGCCAGTAAGCAGCATTCAAGCATGAGGTCTGCATCAGCTGCTGCCACCAGGTTCCTGTCCTAACTTCCCTCAATGATAGACACTTACAATATGGAGGTGTAAGCCAAACAAACCCTTTCCTCCCCTACTTGCCTTCAGTCATGGTGTTTCATCCCAGCAATAGTAACCCTAAGACAATGAGATTCCTTACAGGGTTCCCTGAAGATACATGATCATTTGAATAATAATAAAATATACAAACCTGAAGCTAACTATAAGGGAACCTCAAAGAATCGTCTACAAACTTGTCAATCTTACTCTACCAAAAGCCTTTACATCATAAAATAAGGGTAAAGAACTCTCCACACCAACGAGATAGGACTGTGAATAAAGTCTGAGCTCTGTGAACAGAAGTTCCTCGAGAGAAGCTGTACCTGCAAAGACTATTCGATGCAGAGATGGCTCAGCAGTTAAATCACGTTTGCTCTTGCAGGGGGCCAGGGTTTGATTCCCAGCACCCACATGGTGGCTCACAGCCATCTGTAACTCCAGGCGGTCAGGTGACCTCTTTGACTGCTGCAGACCAGAGCCCAATCTACTTTATCCTGGCTGGGCGAATTGTACCCACCCAAATAGCCATTTCTTGTCCACCACCTCTGTGTCAAAAAGAACATTCCATGACTAGTAAATTAAGAAAACCTTTGGGAATCTGTCAGTTTAGCAGACAATTATTTCTGCCAATGCAAAGGTAAGCATGCCATCAGATAGCATCTATGGTCTGCAGGAGAGAGACCTCCATCTTGCAGTATTTTCTACCAGTTCATTTTTCACATGCCTTGATTGATATCTCCTAGTTCTATTACTATCAAACTTCATGAAATTGCGTCCACATGGGAACATGGAACATGGAGCAACCTGGCTCCAGAGCAAGTTGTTTCTTATTCCCTTTAAGGTGACAGCTGGGATTTTTGTGGACAGATCCTCTCCTGATTGTATCCGGAATCAGATTTTCTTTAAAGTTAATAGAAAAATCATCAGAAGTTTGTTTGTGAAATTTAGATTAATACTGTGGATTAGATAATAATATTGTATCATGTTGCTGATTGTTATAAAAGTTCTTTGGAGATGTAAAAGAAAGTCCTTAGGAACCACATTGCCATGAATTTGTAATACATTAGCATAAAAACAAAGGCGAACAAATGCTAAGCAAATGGAGCAAAATGTTAAGAATTCAGCACAATAAAATTAATTTTGCATTTTTTTCTGTAAGAAAATGAAAAAAAATGTTTAAAAGTGACTTAAGGAGTTATCAAATTCTGGTCTCTGAATCTGGTAAATAGATCCAGTGCATAATACATCTTTATTCCACTAATCAAACAATTTCCATGAGTGATGTACAAAAAAACCAATTGAAAAGACTGACCTCTTTTGTTTACATCAACCTTGTGTTTGTATTTGAAATAATTCATGTTTTAACTCATACTGAAAAGATCATATTCTCATTTAGCAATCACATGGTAGTCAGGTTTCAATAGCATAACTTGAAAATAAGAAAAGAAGTTAGATCTAAAAGACTATGATTTGCAATATTTAAAAAAAAATCAAAATATGTTACAGGTATTTCATCTCAAGTCCCATCCACCACAGCTAACCCTGTGTGTTACAGTGAGATGTCTTTTCAGGGAACTGGGAGTTTTAGTGAATTCTGCTCCAGCAGAGTTTGGAATTATAATCCACCTCTGCGAGTACTAGATGCATGTTTAAAGATATCCCATGTACTTAGTGCAGTTATACTCCTAAAAGGATCAGTACAAAACATTATTATCTAAGCTTTATAAATGAACCAACAAAGGGCTAGAGATACTATTCAGTGTCAGAGCATTGACCTAGCATGGGTGAGGCCCCGAATTCAAATCCCCAACACTACCAAAAGAATGCAAGTGATAAATTAAAATAAAGATATATTGAATCACTTTTTCAACCTATAAAACTTTGAAATAGAACTTTACCCCTGTAGCACCAGCAAAGACAAGGTCAATTCTCCTTCGGCCTTTATTCAGTGGTCTCTCAATAACATGAAGACCAAAGACCACAAACACTCCAAAAAAGATTACTCAGTTGGGGGATGGGATAGAATTCCATAAAAGGGTCCATGTGCTATCCTCTCACCCAATAGTGCCTTTGTAAACTCTCTCCTTATGAAGAAGCCTACACTGCATGTCAGAAGTCATGCTCTAAACAGTTATCCATCCTGGCGAAACCATGTATGAAACAACTTGAATGTCAAATAACACAATTCACTCATATACACAATAAATTTAGTGCATTTTATTGAGAATTTGAATAATCACAATAAAATACATTCTAGGTGTTTTAGTTTGCTTTTTATCATTGTGATAACAAGAACACCTTGGGAAAGAAATGGTTTATTCCACCTTTCACCTTATAGTCCATCATGAGGGGAAGTTAGGGTGGGCACTAATGGCAGGAAATGATACAGACACCAAGAAGGAATGCTGCTTTGTTAGCTTGATCCCCATGGCTTGTTTGGCCTATTTTTCCACATAACTCAGGACCACCTGCCCAGGGGTGGCACAATCTGTAAGCCTGTGCCCTCCCACATCAGCCATTAATCAAGAAAATGCCCACAGACTTGCCAACAGCTCAGCCTAATGGCAGCCATTCTTCAACTGAGGTTCCCCTTCCCCAGATTACTCAATCTGTGTCAAGATGACAAAGAACTAACCAGTACACCATTTCATTAAAAAAAGAGAATACAAAATTCTTCAGAAAGCATGGCTCAAACATGTGTCATTATATATTTAGTACATTTGTGTTTATGTACACATAGATATATATATACAGAGATGAAAACATAGACAGATAAATACTAGAAACAAAAACAAATGTTAACATAGTAAGGATTTGCTGCTGCATACTGCTTTGGTTTATATTTGTGTATGTTGCCTTCATTTTCCAAGCCTTCTAATATTAGTCTTGATTAGTTTTGTAATTTTTAAAAATCTTTAATGGTGCTCTAGAAAATAAAGTTAATAGAAGAACATTTACATTGATGAGAATGAAACTTTTTTTTTATAAATCTAAGACAGAACTGAGGGTATTGGAGAGTGTCTGTACTCACAGACCTCAGGAAGCTGTGTTCAGCTTGGGTTGCATATAGAGTTGGAGAACAGACTAGGGTATGTAGAAGACACAGTCTCAAATAAAAATAAGAACTAAAACCCAGACATGCAATTCTTTAATCACTTCAAATATGTCAGGAAATCACAGAAACAGGTTTAATTGGCTTAATTCTATTTGAGTGAGATTTTTCTCTAATTGGATGGGGTTGGAGTTTGCTTATCTGCCACTGTATTTTATGCTTAAATTGTCTTAGAAGGAGAATTAACTTTTAGGAGTGATTGTGTTGACAGGCAGGTGAATGGAGATGGAGGGAGGAAAGGGAAGGGGGACCCTGGTGGTAATTGTTGGGCATTTAAAGAAGTAAAAACCCTTCTAGTCCATTAAGAGACTGCAATCTATCGGCAATGGGTGTGCTACATAGTCTCTTACATCCAAGGGCCCGCCCATTCTGGAGACTAAGGCATGAATTGGGTAACTCAGAGTCGCTCAGCAGTCACAAAAAGTTGCAAAGCCAACGGAAGCATCGGCCATGGAGAACTGGGTGACTAAGGACACAATGTCTTGTAAGAAATGACAGTCTTCATAGATCAGATGGCACAGGACTTGACACTAGCAGGTGCAAGAAGGAAGAAGTCCCCTAAGCACAAGTGAAAACAGGACTTGGCAGGGGAAGACAGCTCACCATATTTCTGAAATGGGAAGTGCAAGGTGGGTAGTGGCAGAAGATAAAGAGGAGCAGGCTGGGAGCAGATGGTGATGATAAAGAGAGAAAGATTGGATCCTGGAGGCAGGGAGTGAAGAGACACGAAGAACTTTGAATACAGACAGACATTAGTAGATGATAATTTAGAAAAGAATAATTCTTGGGCACCAGGAGGAGTTTTTTATTGGAGGCAGGATGAGGCCACGAGCCTAAGTGAAATAATAAGAGCCCCAAGTAGAGTGAGTGGTGGCAGGAGACAGAGTGCTGATGCTTGGTCACTAGAAGCAGAGTGCTGGAGCTTGGTGACTGGAAGCAGAGTGCTGGAGCTTTGTGTCTGGATATGGTGGGAGAGTTGAATAGCAATTCTCTTCATTGAGGACATGAGTTGCTCAGACTTTGGAGTTCTGTAAGAGGAGTCCCCGTGTGACATCTCTGGAGGAGTGATCAGATGACTGCTATGACATGGAAAAAGTGTCTTCAGGATGATCAGCCTCCCAAGGTTTGTTAGATGTATACATGGGGGATGAGAGAGCATGCAGAAGGAAGTGGGCATGGCAACTTGGGGCTGTTCTTTGGGAGACGCCTCCTGCTGACCCTGAATCCTGGGAGCCACCTGTTCCTTTACAGTCAGGATGGTTGCATAGAAAATGTAGATCAGTCTTCTCTGTGGCCATGACAGTGTTTAGCTGGTGTCCTTGTGGATGCAAAAGAGCTGAGTGAGTTGGAAATGCCCAAAATGAGCATTTAAAAAACATCCAATTAAGGAAAGAAAAAAGAAAGAAAGAAAAAAACTAGCCAGGTGGTGGCGGCACACGCCTTTAATCCCAGCACACAGGAGGGAAAGACAGGTGGATCTCTGTGAGTTCGAGGCCAGCCTGGTCTACAAAGCGAGTTCCTGGACAGGCTCCAAAGCTACACAGAGAAACCCTGTCTCAAAAATCTAAATAAATAAATAAATAAATGAAAGAAAGAAAGAAAGAAAGAAAGAAAGAAAGAAAGAAAGAAAAAAGAAAAAAAACTACCAATTATCAAGAAAACTGCATTTATTAAGAATATGTTTGATGAAATTTTCTTGTGGGTATTCCATAAGAATCACTACACTATATCATTCAAGGCCTTTGGAGACATGAACTGTATATAAAACATGGCAAACTGACATAAACCATGGAGAAATAATAATGTTCCTGTCAAAATATTAAGAAAAGATTATTGGAGGACTAAAAGTTTCAGCTGTTTGTAGAATGTTGAGTTTTGGTTTTATGAACATAGGAGTACTAAAAACAAAACAGAAAACCTGGGAATGACTCAAAAGGAGAAGTGAGATAATTGATAATTCAGTACAAATCATTTGTGAGGAGAGGACCTCACAGGTGAGGGTGAAAACACTGCAACCAGGATGACTTTGGGATATTACTGCTGACGTAGCATCTCTATCACACTGGTACTTGTTCTAATGGACTGTACAAATGATGGGTGCTGGTAAAACCATCCCACATGGCACCATATTAAATAGAAGTAATTTTTGAATTATATCACAGTATTTGATTATACATTCTCCGCAGGCTTCATTTGAGCTTGTTATTTCTATTGTTGTTTGAGTTTTTCAGTATAATGATGATGCGCTTCAGCATGCATATTTTAGGAATTAAAATACATTTCTATTTCAGGTCAGGGAACCAAACAGCTTGAGCAGAAGAACCCTTGAATAACAGGAAAATTGTTTTCATTTCTTTTATCCTTAGTGATAAAAAATAAATAAAAAGACACTGGGCACAGTGACTCACACTTGTAATCCAAGTTTTCAGGAGGCAGATGTAGGAGAATTGGCCAGAGTTCAAGGCCAGCCTGGGTTACAGAGGGGGTTTCAGGTGGGCTTGGGCTGCAGATTGAAGCCTTGTCTCAAAATAAACAGCAGCTTATATTGTATTGCCCTTCATTGCCTTGCAGAAGTTGAAGGTAAGTCCCTGTTACTGAAGACACCACTTTTATTTTGTACATAAAACCTGGAGGGCCCAAGAGGGGCCTGACATGAAAGCCTCTACCCTGAGGGCTACCTTTCATAAGACTGGAAAGTACCATGCAAGCTTCCCAAGCAAGCAAGCAAACAGTAGTCTTACCCAGTTACACCATCCATGAAGCACAACTAGCAAGGCATGAGAAGCCCCAGGTTATAATAGTGGCAGTTACATCTTGGAGGTAACCAACAGCCCCCTAATTGGACTTAAGGACCACTCAACAGGTAAGAAACCATGCCTGGATTGGAAAGTTGGCCTAGAGGAAAACATGCTACTGCCACCTTATTAAACCAACATTTCCTAATCCTTATACTTGCAGATAAGTATAGCTCTCACTCCTCATTCTCTCTGCAGCAGTTGGAGACTATCACAAAAAAAAAAAAAAAAAAAAAAAAAAAACAACTACTGTTCAAAATGCAGAGAACATGATCATGGGGTACCCAGCCATAGTGGATGAATCTATAACATAAGTCTCGCACCTAAAGTTCAGAGAACATTTCTGGGAAGGGTTTAGAAAGATTGTAAGCAACAGACCAGGAAATCTGGGCCTGGCTTGAACATCTGTAACCTCAAAGCCCACCCTCAGTGATACACTTCCTCCAACAAAGCTACACCCACTCCAACAAGGTCACACCTTCTAACAGTGCCACTCCCTGGTGACCAAATATTCAAATCTACGAGTCTGGGGGAGTCATTTCTCTTCAAACCATCACAATGAGTTTACATTATATGCATATATGAAACTTTCAAATAGTAAAACATGATAGAAATATAAATCCCCATGAGGGTTGTAGTTTGTGGAACGGAAGACCCTGGTAGAAGATGGTACACTCTTCCATTTTAGAGCCTGAAGCTTTTCTCATTACAACTACCTGTTTCATGAAGGACTAGAAGAGTTCAAAGACTCCAAATACAAGGAAATGATAGGAGAAGGAAATATTAATTACTCTTATTTAATCATTGTATATATGTATGCAGATATCACCCTGTGACTCATACAAATACACCATTATTACATGTCAATAAAATTTTCCAAAAATCATTTAATGGTTTGAAAATGAATAGAGACCAGGACAATTCCTGAACCTATGTATTCAGGTGCAGTTTAAGAATATGCTCTAAGATAGTCCTAATAATTAGGACTAATCAAAGACGTTCGATGATGGAAAAACAATCTGGGAGGTGGAAAGAAAAGAACTTTTAGATCCAGATCAAATTCACCTGAAAGGAGAAGGAAGTACAGGAAAAAAAGTTTTTTGGTTTTTTGGGTTTTTTTTTGTTGTTGTTGTTTTGTATTTGTTTTGTTTTGTTTTGTTTTTAAAGAGGAATGGGGAAAATGTGGTGGCCAGTAGGGACTGTGAATCAAAGCCAGAATGAAACACATTTGCTACAGCTCTGGGTTCTGCTTGCTTGTAATCCCATAACCTGAACTACTCACAGACACTGTGGTACAGAATAATGAATTCTCCACACATGCCCAAGGGCTGAGTTCTCCACCTTTGCCCTAACATTTCCTGCTTATGTGATTCCACAAGTCAACTCTTCCTCTGAGCTTTATTGTCTCAGTCCTAAAATAATATGTAGGTGTTGCTATGAATACTAACTAGACAATAAAATAAGCTTATAAATATAAATATCACTTTCTTGTAATTAACACACACACACAAAAAAATCACATAGTTAGATTAAGGTAGCCAAACAAATACATGCCCAGTCCCAAACTCTAAATCTCAGTAAACTTCTATACAGACAGAATGATAACAACATAGTTTTTTTTTTTTTCAGGTTGTTACTGAATATTTTCTTCTTCTTCTTCTTCTTCTTCTTCTTCTTCTTCTTCTTCTTCTTCTTCTTCTTCTTCTTCTTCTCCTTCTCCTCCTCCTCCTCCTCCTCCTCCTCCTCCTCCTACTCCTCCTCCTCCTTCTTCTTCTTTTTTGCTTCTTATTTTGGTATCAGTTCAGTTTTGTGAAGCTTCTGAAATTCTTAAGTAGATAGGAAGTTGATAAAGGAGAGGTAAAGTGCTACTAAGCTGAACCTGAGGCATGATTAAAATTCTGATCCCATAGTCCAACACTAACACTCAGGGGCCAAGTCCTCTGTCATATAAACTCCCAGCCAACTCAGATGTGGAAAGGTATATATGCTCTGCTTGGAATCAGAAAGAGGTCCAGACTTCAAACAACTAGTTTGTTTAATTTACACTGCATATGAGATATTGGTTCTCTCATCTCAGCCTGTAAATCTTGGAAACATTTAAACTAACGTGTTCTGGCTAGCTGGAGGTTATTCTATATCTATCAAGGACTAATTCCCCTTCTCACCATCATGTCCCAGTAAATTCACCTGTAACAGTCCCAAAGGGCATGACAGAAAGGCAAATAGGAAAAACACAAATGCCCTGTCTATGTCTCTTAGTTACCGTGGTGGCGGGTGAAATTAGTGCCCGAGGGAACGTAATCTCAACTCTCAGCCCTAAGATTCAGCAGTGGAGAATCCTCTGGGGTCTGAAACATGTGGACTAAGGTTTGTTTTATAACTCATCTGGAGACAACCTGTGCTGTCTCTTCTGGTGAGGTTTAGGGACATGTCAGCTTCCCAGAGAAGTCACTTCCCTCAGTGACTTGTTGACATGAAAACACGGCATAACAGCAGAAAGACTCTCCACCCTCCGCCATGTCTTTCCACTATACAAAGGAACGACATCTGAGATGCTAGGACGAGACTTACTCCATGGAAATCGATTGTGTCCATCCCTATCATTAGCTGACACGTTTGCCAGCTACACCACCGCTGTCATCCCTCTCTTTGAAGGACCAACCAATGTTCATCGCTGTTGTAAAGACCTGGGAGGGGCAACCAAGGAGGGTTTACATTGATTCGTCACCTAGGTTAAGATTTCTAATTTCCTTGCAGAGGTGCTTCCAGGCATGTCTGTGAGGGATTATCTAGATTAGGTTCACCTCTGTGCTGTGGATATCGCTCTGTATAAATAAAGTGCTGATTGGCCAGTAGCCAGGCAGGAAGTATAGGTGGGACAAGCAGAGAAGAGAATTCTGGGAACAGGAAGGCTGAGTCAGGAGACACTGCCAGCTGCCGGTATTTTTTTCCAGGCAGGACTGGAAAAAACTATAGCTACACCTCTGGCCTGTCAGGTCTTTTCTTGACTGAACTAGTTTAAGTAGGAAGACTTATCCTACATGCACACAGCAGCATTTCATGGACTGTGTCCAGGACAGTGAGCTATACAGTAGGATTCGTCTATCTTTGCTTGCTAACTATGGGTGCGATGCGATCAGCTTCTTCAAGCTTCTGTGGCCATGAGGGACAGTACCTTAGGCACTGCTGCTGTCTCCCTGGACTATGCCATTGTTGCAATGTACCCAAGAAGCAAACATCTTGAAAAGGCTGATTTTTAAACTTCAAAATGGCCTCTCTCCTGCTTATCTGATATAGCAAGATTAATTTTCCACATCAAAGAAAAAAAATAAAAGAGGCTGGTCTACACATCAGAAATTAATTTTAGCATTTGAAAATGCAGAGCTTCTCCTGTACGCTGGCATCCCCGGGTTCGCCACTGTAATCATAAAGCCTCAGATAGGCTCTTCTGGGGATTTCTGTCCCTCTCCCTGATGTGTTCCTGGATAATCACTTGGCTGCTCCTTAAGCAGTAATCTGAGTTGAACAGAAGCCAAGAAAATCTCAGGTCCTATGTTTGCTAATTGGACACAACAATCCATGCTCCAGGGTAGCAGACAAATGGGCTTTATCCTGCCAGACTTCTTTTTGTTTGTTTGTTTGTTTGCTCATTGGTTAGCCCCGCCCATTGTCTTTTTTTCCAAGTCCTCTGTACCTTAATGCTACTTCTCTGGCCAATAGTATCCCAAGGCTTTAAAGGTATAGAAATGATTCACTCTAATTTATCTGAATGTGCCAAAGCTTTCTCTGGGAGATGAGGGTTTGATATTAGACATGGCTTTATGTATCTTGGAAACTGGATCACTTTAGAATAAATAAAAGCTAATGTCAGAATTAGTGCACAAGGAACAAGTCAGAGACAATAAATAGGTTCTTGACACATGATCATCCCACTTAAATTATAATTGATAGCTTTCAAGTTCAGTTACTGGGAGAAATAGGTGGGTCAGTGATACTACTGTAGGATCAACTCATTCAAATTTAATAACCTTAATAACATTTATAGGCTGAAATGGCCGCCTGTGTTTGGTCTTGGTAGTGGATATTTGGACTATTGGTTAACGGTTGGGGAAAAAGAGAAGAAATTACATTGAATATACACATTATTTCTGAAGACATACAGTTTCTTCAAGATAGAAAGGATGACCAGAAAAACTGAGCACAAACCAGAAACTACCTGGATTCCTTAGAAATTGGTATTAAGTCAAAGGGTTTTCGTGTGAAGAGTGTTTACATTTCTCCCGTGAGAAGGCAGGTGTGGCAACAAGCACGGGTGACTTCTGTAGCTTGTGACATTTTTTTATTTTTAGCAAGTACTGCTAGACTTGATCTCTACAGCAGATCTTATTTTCTTCCCATTTAGGAGAGATGTTTGTCAACAAACATGAGGGTTACAATGGCTGAGACTGGAGTCTGTGTAAGCCCTGTCTTCTAGCCCAGAGTCTATTGAATCATTCTATCTCAATTAACTGTTGCAGGGATTCCATCAAAAAGAAACAAAGTCTCTTACACATAAATGTGCAGTGCTTCAGAGAACAATGGTAAGGAGGAAAGTAAAATGAGGTAGAGGTACTGAATAGAAATGGGAAGAAATAGAAACGTGTGTGTGTGGGGGGGGGGGCAAGGGGGTTATTCCTATTTTAAGGGGAAAAAAAAACATCTAGGAGAGCTAATTAATGAGGTGATATTACTATGTCCTTGGAATATTATACGCTTTTAGCAACCAGGCAAGCACATGAAGGAATTATTGGAATGCATTATGAAAATATCTGATGGAAGACGAGGGTGGGAAAAGTCTAGCCCAGCCACCTGTCCTTATAAAGTTTTACTGGAAGTTTCCCGTCCTCAGTCATGTATGGACACATAATCTGTGGCCACGTTGGCATCCTCAAGTGGTTGTCCTTCAGGAAATACATGTTCCACAACATACCTGACTAACTGATAAAACAATTTGCTGACCCTCGGTTTATTTAGAGGGAGCAAAAAAAAAAAAAAAAATGCATACCCTTAAGAAGCAAGTACACTTGTCTTCCGAGAACAACAGGAAAGCAAATGTCCCCATGTGAATAGGAAGGAAGTGCAGGAGAGGGGACAGATCCTGCCTGGCCTCTTTAGGTCACTTTGAAGAACTTTGACCTTTATTTACAGCAAAATTAAAAAAAAAAAAAAGTCCTGGAGTTATTGAAAACAGGTGTGACAAAATTGGTCTTATATTCTAAATGGATCTCTCTTTTCAGAATAGATGATAGGGGTTAGTTGATGTAAGCTACACACATGGAAAATGATTTGGCTTGGACGAAGCAATAAAGGGGATGAATGGTGGTGAGAATTTTTTAAATTCTGGATATGGAGTAAAAGAAGAGCTGGCAACACTTGCCAGTGGATTCCACAGAGGTTTTGTGTGTGCGCAAGCTATGAATGTGAGTAGGGGAGCAGGTCCTCAAAGCTGACTGGTATGAGTCTAAATATGAAAGGGCGCAGACACAAAGAAAGATTGTGGGAGGTATATAGTACTGTTTGCAGTTGGAAATGACTGATTTAGTTGGAACATTAAAATTGAAATATCTTCTGAAGACCAAATGGAGATGTGAAAGGGGCTTCATAAATCAACTCGGAAGCTTGGGGAAGAGGTTTGAACAGGCATGCAAATGTGGGAGCCACAGAAAAAATCATCCACAGCCTGGCTATGGGCACTAGAAAATGATGTCAATGCTCCCCACTTAATCTTAGAACAAGTCACTGGTTTTTGAGTGAGGAACCTTCTACCCTGACTCCATTTTCATAATGCTTTGCTTAGGTAGATATTTGGGCCTTCAGTTTTCATACGAAGAAACAGAAATATAGCTATTATGTGACTTGTTTGATTCTATTTAACTAGGCTTCTGGTATCTTTACCTCAATGGCCTCAGCCCTCTCCTTCGTTCCATGACTTAAGAAATATAAACACAAACACATAGAATTTAGCTAGGTGAACATCAGCTGGGGACATCTGAATGGTGCACATTGGCACTAATATTGTCACAGGTAGGTACCTCCCTCTTTACTTCAATTCCAATGAGAAGTCCTTTCTCAGGAAACCGTTGGACTTAGGAACTATGATAACATTCTCACAAGCTTCCTCCTCAGTTTCCTGAAGTTAACAAGCGTTCTCAGCATGAACAAGCAGAACCATTTTAGCTGAAGAGCAGAAAAAGCAGCCAGTTCAAGGATCTCATGCATCAACAGTACGCAATCCATTTTAGCCAAACACACTGCATTTTAGCCAAGCTACACGTTACTTCGGATGTTCAGCACTGTGCAGGGACTCTGGAAAAATACTACTTTAAATTAGAGGAAGCAATCTTCATGACTTAGAACTAAATGTGAATCATTTGAAACCACAGGAGGTCAGAGGCCATTACACATCAATAGATGTGACCCACAGTGGCACTAAATGCTTTACAATGTTCTATTTACCTTCACAAATACATTGGCCCTGAGCAAAAGCTTTTGGCTTGACATCCAGTCTCAAATTACTGTTTTCTTCATGGACTTCTCAATAGTGCAGCTGGACTTAACCACTGCAAAAATAATGGGGAACAAAGAAAAGTCAGGAATCCCTCTTCCTTCTCCCGCCCCCTATTTATACCCCCTATAGGCTGGGGATAAATGGATCATGGTAGCTCAAAAGAGGCTCAGTACCCCATGCTGAAAGCTGAATAGGAACTATCCCATATGAAAGTTTGAACACTTTCACCTATTGCAATAAAAAAGCCACACTGTGAGGCCAAAACTCTCATCACAGTTATGAGGAAACAAAATAAAACCATGCTTGTGGCTTATTAAAAAGATTAAGTCTTAATGAAATGTACGGACTATGCTGGGCTGAACAAGAGGGAGATTAGTTGATTTGGGATGAACAATCCAGAACTGAGTGATTCTGGTATCCTTCCTCCCAATCTACCTGTTTCCTATCTTAGGATGTCATCCTTAAGGAAACTCAGGGGATGGGGGGAATCTCGTGAAGATGTGTACATATATAACAGGGGTGGTGGGAAAGTGTTTCCATGGAGACTGTGAAATAAATAAATAACAATAATCTACAAAAAATAAAACTGGTTTGCTTGTGGTTGGGTTTTGCTCTCTCCTTTAAGGATTTCGCCTCCTTATCAATTTAGCGCTATCTTATAGGATGCTCCAAACCAGTTTTATTATCTTATCATGACTGTAAAACTCACAATACTCAGTGAAGTACCTGTCACATAGTCTTCACACAGCAGCTGCTTGTGGAATAAACCACAAAGCATCAGCCTGTAGGCTGTAAACATAAACACGAAGACTCAGACCCCAGGTATTCTCTTTGGAAATTGTACAGTTATTTGACTAACGTTATTTCCTTCACTTTGGGGGGACTTTCATCATTTGTGTTCTTAAAATCATAGTTCTTTTCTTTCTGGATGATTTATGGAAGAAGGACAAATTGAACTAAACTACTAACAGATAAACAATCATGTTCCTTGTCCCTCTTTTGTAAAGACTATCCTTCGTTTGGGTTTCCAGACAATTCACCCGTTAGCACCTTAATTACCTGAGGATATTAGCTAGTGGAGTCAATGATGCTACATAAGACAGGACCTAGAGCAGAAAAGGCAGGGCCAGCAAGATGGCTCAGCAAGTTGTAGCACTGGCTGACCAGCCTGGCCACTTGAATCTGAAGCCCAGGACTACTGGTTGTCCTGTGACCTCCAAACATCAGACATGGAAAGTGCTTCCCATGTCCCTCTAGCCGCCCCCCCACAACACACACAGTAAATAATGTATTATGTAGATGGACTTTCTCTTCTTCTGCCAGCCCCAAATAACAACACAGAGACTTCTTATTAATTATATAAGCTTGGCCAGCAGCTTAGGCTCGTCCCACTAGCTCTTAGAATTTAAATTAGCCCATTTATATTGATCTGTATTTCAACTCTCTTCCATCTTGCACCTCCTGGTTCCTTTCCATCTCCTCTGGTGTCTCTCCTGTGCCTCAATTCATCTTCTCTTTGCTGTGGGATGATGCTTTTGTACACTCGTTTAATAAAATGCTGATTGGCCAGTAGCCAGGCAGGAAGTATCGGCCAGGTGAGCAGACAAGGAGAATTCTGGGAAGAGGAAGGGTTGAGTCAGGAGTCATCATCCAGACACAGAGGAAGCAAGATGACAAGGCAGGACTGAGAAAAGCAGGCCACAGGACTGTGGGGCTTGGCGGACGAGAGGAGAAATCTTGTGACTACATCTCTCTCTCTCTCTCTCTCTCTCTCTCTCTCTCTCTCTCTCTCTCTCTCCCCCCCTCCCTCTCTCTGCTGGGAAGTCCTGCCTAACCTCTTCCTGCTTAGCTATTGGCCATTCAGTTGTTTATTAAACAAATCAGAAGGCACCTTGGCAAAGACACATCTTCACAGTGTACAAAAAAAAAATATTTCACCACAATATTAAAAAATTCAAAGAGCAGAGTGTTGTGCCCAGATCGTAACCCCCAGAGAGACCACCAAGGACGAGCATACCAGAATGCAAAAGCAAGGTTTATCTGTTACAAGTCATGATAGGGAACTCATCTCAAGTCATCTGAAGTGAGGCAGGGAAGAGTTACTCTTTCTTGGGGAAGTTAGTTTTTTTTTTTTTGGTTTTTTCGAGACAGGGTTTCTTTGTGTAGCTTTGCGCCTTTCCTGGAACTCACTTGGTAGCCCAGGCTGGCCTCGAACTCACAGAGTGCTGGGATTAAAGGCGTGCGCCACCACCGCCCGGCGGGAAGTTAGTTTTTATAGGCAAAACCCATAAAATTTCTTAGAGGGGAGGGGGTTAGTACAGGTCCATCCTTGATTGGTCCAGTTTTTCCCGGGCCTGGACTTTATCTTATTCTAGCTTATCTGTTTGCCCTGTCAGGAGTTTTACAACTCCTCTCCCGGGTCTGGTCATGTTATCTCCGGAGAGGGGCATCTCCTGGTTAATTGGTTACCATCAAACATCCTGACTCTGTTCTTTTGAGTTCCTGGGGCTGGCACCATCATTTCTGGGGACTTGAAACTGGCCTGGGTCTATCTATATTGAGATATCTTTGTCTAAGGCCCCCTTTTTGAGACAATAGAGTGAGGGTCTTGTTGTGCCTAGATCCCATCCCCAAAGCCTCCACTGGAGACTTTGGGTACAGAATGCAAAAGTAAGGTGTTTTCTAAGTTCACAAGCCTCCAGGGAGGCTCTTCCAAATCTCTCACTCACAGCAGGGAGGTTGGAAGGAGCAGGAGCACTCCCCTTTCTTTGTGAGGCTAGTTCTTAAAGGCACAGACCATATAATTTATTTTAACCTGCCTTCCTTTTTAGTCTTTTGGTCGAATATCCTGACTGTGTTTTCCAAAGTCCCTGTAGCAGATACAGCCACCTGAGGAAAAGGGGTCTAAGTTCTTATCTACACTTAGGAATCCTGGTTTAAGCTTCTCTTTGTCTGTAGGGGATAGAGTGGGGGGTTTTACTGAGGTATCACACAGAGAAGTCCAGGGGATGGAAGGAGGGGACATTTGTAAACAGTGAGCAAGTTGTTCAACAAAAGCTTGGCTTTCTGACAAAGAATATTTGAAAAACTACCATGAATGCAATGGGAAGATTAATAAATATATGGTGTAAAGAGAATTTTTGGGATTTCTCCCCCCTATACCAAGTGTTTAATCTTACTTCAAAGATAACTCTAAAATTACAGGAAATATCTAAACTGTTCTCCAAGATGTTGAGAAATAGTTTTTTGTTTGTTTGTTTTTCGTGTGTGTGTGTGTGTGTGTGTGTGTGTGTGTGTGTGTGTGTGCCTGTGTTATAGTGCTAGGAATAAAAAGTTCCAGTTTCATCATGGGTATAGTCAGTATTTTTGACTGACTATAACTATACCTGGTTTTTACCAGGTGTACCATTAATATTCATTTTAATGATGTTTGATTTTATTGGCATGCTAGCAGGTTACTTAAGATTTTGCACTAAAACTTGCATGTCCCCCCACACACACCACACACACCACACACACACACACAACATACTTTGTGTCATTTGTCACAGAACCAAGAACAGTGTGGGCAGGACTGAGAATAAGAAAATCAGAAAATATAATAATACAGTGGAATGAACACGGGCATTAAACCAGAAATGTACCCCAGAGTGGGAGATGATGGACCTAGCGGTAGAGAAGTAAATATTCCAATTGCAAGCCTGTAGGTTCACTGTTGTTGGGCAAAGCAAGGGGCGTTTACTAAAAAACGCATCATCAAGGAATCCATTCTGAAATTAGGACTCCACTCCGGCCTATGGATAGGAGGGAAGAATCTTTTCCATCCTTTGTATTACGCCCCTGAGAGGCTCTTAGATCCTATACATGTTTTCATTCTTAATACTGTTCTCTCGTCTTTGCTCTCATGGGTTCTGGGAGAGAGGAATGTTCCTACTGTCCCTCTATTAAGGTGTCATTTTCTTTCTTTTTTTTTTCTTTTCTTTCTTTGTATTTCTTTGAATTGTCTTAAGAGTTAACCAGAAAGAAATGTGACTTAGCATCTAAAAGCTGACAGGTGACTAAGACTTGTGACAGTGGTCTGTATAGAGTCCCAGAGCCTAAGTGGGAGGCAGGTCACTTCAATCTCAGTTGATGCTACCTGCTGGAGGGCCCTGTCAGCCATTCCCAGGGGGAAAGGTGGTCAGTTTTCTGTTAAGGAGCTGGCACTTAGTGCCCTGTTTGCTAGATAAAGGACATATTTTGTGTGGTCATTAAATTGGGGTGGGGCAGGCTGTGAGGGAGGTAGACCTTGGTAATGATGTCAGATTCACATTTAATATACTTGATTGAGCCTAAGGGACTTTATTTTTATTTTTATTTTTTTTTTTTTTATTTTTTTTATTTTTATTTTTTTTTTTTTTTGATTTTTCGAGACAGGGTTTCTCTGTGTAGCTTTGCGCCTTTCCTAGAACTCACTTGGTAGCCCAGGCTGGCCTCGAACTCACATAGATCCTCCTGGCTCTGCCTCCCAAGTGCTGGGATTAAAGGCGTGCGCCACCACCGCCCGGCTTTTATTTTTATTTTTTATTTTTTTTTAAGAGTACCCAAGTTGATGCTCAATGATTCAATTAGTAATAGTTTGTGTTTGCAAGTCTGATTTTTCAGGATGGCTTGAAAGCCTCAGGTATGTAGTACATCAGCAGATGATGCATTTTGGGTCTTTCTTGGACAGATCAAAGGCAAGACAGCCTCTCATCCTCCCTCGTTCAAGGCTGAGCTGCTGAGGCATGTGTGAGGCATGTGAGTGATTCTGAGAGGTAGGGCAGAGGCCAGTGAGAGTCATCTGAGAGGCATGTGAACTGGGAGAGAGAGGCACATGAGGTCTGCAGGAGCGGCCATGGGAGCTGAGGCACACAGGGCTGCATGTGGGATATAGAAGAGTCTGGTTGGAGGTCTGTGAAGAGACACACGAGAGGTTGTGAGAGACCCCCGACAGACGGGGTGCTTGAGTGATACATGTAAGAGTCAGGTCAGGTCAGGGGCCTGTAAGGGGCACCTGAGGGGCAAGAGCAAAGGTGTGAGAGACCCTTGACAGATGGGGTGTTTGAATGATACATGTGAGAGTCAGGCCTGTGAGCATGTGAGGGGCACATGAGAGGCACAGGAGCATCACTGGGCACGTGAGAGGACTCTTAAGGTATTACACCAGGCCATGAAGGGTTGGAGGAGTTGTGAGGGGTTGCAGAGGCCACGTGAGGAGCACAGGGCTCCAGGATATCCAACATCAGCGGGAGAGGCCACAATGCCCAGAAGTGACTCCAAGTCTAATCATGAGATACCTTCTTTTTTCTGTGGGTTGTGTCCCAAGCAACAACATCACTGTCAAGCAGCATCTCTTTGTTTTGGGTGCATGAGGTAAGAAGAGGTTCAGTGTGAGATAAACTTCAAGTGGACAGGAAGGGTGAGGCCATGGGAAAAATATGAAATTACACTTCTGTTCAGAGCTTACTCTGCTACCACAAAATATTTACAGGGATCTAATTGCATAAAATATATTGTTGATAGCTTTTCAGCCCACAAATCTAATTTTCACAAGTGTTTTAAAAGCAAAGGTGATACAAATTTAGCAAAATGCTCAAAATACATTTACATCCCCCCAAAAGGTACTCTAATGAAAAATAGTGAGCGACCTGTTTCCTTATCAAAAATAATTCCTTTTGTAGAAATAGCATTCGAAATACTTGAAGGAATTTGACAAGATTGTTCTTTCACACCTTAGGTAAATGCCACATAGCTTGCATACACTTGGTTCTGCTAGTCTCTGTTTTTACTTCTGGAATATTCTCTTCATATGACCTTACTGGATAATTTTTGCTTATAGTTGAATGATATCTTACAAAAAAAAAAAAAAAACAAAACAAAACAAAAAAAACAACCAAACAAAACAAAAATCCACCACAACAAAAAAAACCCACAACTTAAAAACCATAGAAGTGGCTAAACTAGTGTGTGGTTTTATTTAGTCTGACTTAACATCTGTCTGATCTGTTTTTCTGGAAATGTTAAAGCTGGACAAAGATCACAATGTAGTAGATCCTGCTTGTTGCTCTCAGGCAAAGCTTGTTTATTTAGCTGATCATTCTTGTGGAGTCCATGCAGGTATAAACGGTGACTGGAAATTACCGACCCATGAGTCATGACTGTGGAAATGAAGCAGTACAGTATCAACCTTTGCAGTGCTCAGGCTGAAATTTGAGGTGTGTGTCTGGCTCCTCTTCTTTCTCTCTCCCCGGCTATCAGCAAATCCTCTGGGTACCACTATTAAAATGCAATTCAAAATATGACTGACGGCTTGCATTGCTACCACTTTTAACCCCTCTGGCCCAAATTACCAAGGATTATTGCAGTAGCCTTTGAACTGTAGAGAGAAGTGACAGGAGAATGTAAAACTGGCCAGTGGAAGATGGCTACATTGCTCTCCATTCCTTTATTCAGGGGGGGTAGATGGAGTCCAAACTTCTGTTAAAATATTTGATTGTAAGAGAAGAAATCCACTTAGCTAATTTACACAAAAGAGGGAGGGATGTATAGTAAGTAGATGGTGGTATAAGGAAGACCACTGGGAAGTGAGTGGCATGTTGGGAATGGAGATACTGTTTTCTGCCTGCCTGGAGTCAATGGTGTGATAGTGGCTGCCCCTCAGACGCATGTGGCATGGACATTCAAAGCTTCTGTATCCGAGAAGCAAAGTAAACCACCCAGCCTCGCCTCCATTTGACTCCAAAGTTCAGCCCACCTGGGAGCGTCATAATTCAATTCCAAATTCCCAGAATTTTTATTCCTGGGCTTGGGTTGGTTTCAGATTCCCACCTCTGATTCTGCGAGCTGGGAACAGTATTCCCTGACTAAAAACAGTCACTCAGGGCTCATTGTCTTGACAAGATCTAAGAAACACTTTCCAAAAAAGGAGTCTGAACTCATTAACATCTATGCTGCAACTGGCAAATAATTTAAATTCAATACTCTGTTAAAACATGCTGTGAACCAGTTACTGTCACACTTATAACTCTTTGGGACTTCATAAACTGAAGTTGAGTCAATAAAAATGAATGTTAGTCATTGATGCAGATGTCACTTACTTCCCAGAAAGTCTGCCAATAAACAAACAAACAAACAAACAAAGTACTTGAAGGTTATCTCAACCAACGCCAAGCTGTCTCTGCATATAGCTTTCATTCAGCTGCCTCTGTACATAATCTCCATTAATCTGGTGAATATTAAATCTGATAATGAAGATTCGCAGGTTCAGAAATGTATACCTTTCTGGATTTTAGCATTCCATGTTTCATAATGTAATGGACTGTCTTTCTTGTGTGTGTTTAGATTTCTTTTTGCTTTGTGTCAAGTCTGTCAGTATTGCTATGTGTCACCCAGGTTGAGCTAAATGCAATCCACTTATTGGTAAGTTGGCAGTGGTCTGCTATACATATAATACCCGGTTCTAGTTCATTCTTCAATAAGTAGGTAAGAAAAATTTCCATTTGAGAAGGAAACCATCATTTGCCTGAAGGCATAGAGCTATTGAACTGCTTGAAGTCAACATATTGATTCATTCATCAGGACGAAACACAAACTTTGCTGAGAAATTACTACAGGTAAAATTAGATCCCTTCTGCTAAAAATTAAACCAAACTATAAATTACTAAATGTAGCAGAATATTATTTTAAGGTGCGTTACTTCTGCTTATATTGCATTTGTTTAACTCTGTGAAGCTGTGTTACTGTGCCTGTCTAAAACACCTGATGGTCTAATAAAGAGTTGGCCAATAGTAAGGCAGGAGAAAGGATAGGCAGGGTTGGCTGGCAGAGAGGTTAATAGAAGAAAGCTGGGAAGAGAGATGGGAGAGGACTCCAGGGGCCAGCCACCCAGCTACACAACCAGCTAGCCATGGAGTAAGAGCCATGGAGTACAGAAGTCAGAGAATGAGAAAAGCCCAGAGGCAAAAGGTAGATGGGATAAGTTAAGGAAAGCTGGCCAGAAACTAAGCCAAGCTAAGGCCAGGCATTCATAATTAAGAATAAGCCTCTGTGAGTAATTTATTTGGGAGCTGGGTGGTGGGCCCCCCAAAAAGAGTAAAAAACAAACAACAACTAAAGTCTTAGTCTAGGCTAAATTTTCAGAAATTTTACACTTATTTATTAAAATTTTCTATCTTAATTTTTTAAAACAGCCATCAGTTGAAATTGATTTATAAGAAGCCTCAGCAGGAGCTGGCAAGATAGTGCAGTAGTTGAAGGTGCATGCCATCAAGTCACAACCCAAGGTCAACCCATCCCCAGACCCACAAAGAGGAAGAGTGAACCAACCCCAGAAGATTGCCCTCCAACTACTTTGTCCATGTTCTGTATATGTGAGTACTCACCTCACTCCAAAATACACACACAGGGAAAAATAAACATAATGTAAAACAGAAAGAAAAGGAGTCTGAGGATACATCATTTTATCTTTGTTATTATAACACTAACCATTTAAATGCCCCAATATTTCTTACTAAATGGATTTCTGGATATGTTCCACTGTCCTGTAATATCATAAAACAGATCTACATTCACCTTCAATTCTAGGACTCTTCTGGATTGGTGTTGTGGGAATGGCAGGATGAATTCAGAATCTGATGAGATTGCTAAGGTATAGAGATCAAAGCAATAACTCTATAGCAAAAACAGGGGCCTGACCTAACCCGGTGACCTCAGGTTTTCATCTCAGAGACCCCCATGGACCAAGAAATTAACCTTCTTGGAGGGCAACAGTGGGCTAAGTAACGTAGCACTAACATTTTTGTTCTTCCCCACCCCTATTTAGGTGATTGATCTCATTTCTACACATGAAGTAACTCACATGATGAATTTGTTTCTGAGGTAAATAAATGAATTTGCCCAACTTTGCAGAGATGACCAGGGGCTGGATTGGAACTTCTGTCAGGCATATGGAAGCCAGAAATCTTTTGCTACATCACAGGGCCTCTGGACAGAAAATTGTGGTCTCCCTTGAGTTTTGTAATTCAGTGATGATTTTTCTCAACAATTTTATTCTAAACCTAGGTGGGCAAGCATATCATAAAATTTAAGGGTGTGATTTACCTGTTCTGTAAATTCCTCTGTAGGATCATTTGGACTTTTAAGGAAACTATGGAGGTAGTTCAATTTTTAAAAGCCTCCCTTGAGCCACCCTTGGGAAGTTCTCCTCTCCTTGATTCCTAGGATCACTGCCTGCTCAGCATAAGATGGCTATCCCCATTTCCAGGCCTTCCCTGATTAATTCAATGTCCCTCCTCAGCCCTCCACCGCTGAAATCATACGATTTTGATTTTACATTTGGTTATGTAATGTCGTCCCCTTGACACAGCAACAAATTTGTTGAAGAGAAGTATTGCGTTTTTTAAGCCCTTTGTGCCCAATATAATGTGTCAAATTGGACAAAATGTGTTTCAAAAAACATTAACTCCCCACCCCCATCCCAAACAAAACAGAACAAAACAAAAACCAAAGCGTGGAGCCACTCAGAACTAGTTTAGGAAAGTCTTCAAATTTGTTTTATTCCGTCCCCTCCCTTTGATGAATTAAGTTCCTATTTCAACAAGTATGAAACTACAAAGCAAAGTTTTAGAAGTTCCAAGTGGAAGGCATCTTCTTGGACCACAGAACTCCAGAGAACCACACTTCCCGAAATGCCTTGAGCCCCAAACCTAATTGGTTTGCTGACTATTCTTGAAGGCAGGTTCTATCTGCTCATAGGCCAATGCGGTGAGGAGACTGAGAAAGTAGCCAATCACAAGGCAAAGGGAGGCGCCTCTGATTTTGGTGCGGAACTAACAAACCCTGGTAGCATTTGCGTTTTTGTTTTTTTGTTTTTGTTTTTTGTTTTTTCCTAGTCGGGGCGGGGTCTTAGTAAGACTAAGACTGGTCTTTCGCTGAGACCCTTGACTCTACAGAATCTGGTCTTCCTGCGTTTCTCCCCTTCTGATTATCCACCCCCACCACCTCTGCTTGTAGAAAGCACTGGCCAGAAGGATTCCTCTCTCCGCCCTCAGCACCAATTTCTCTCCACCGCTGCAAACTTGAACCACTCCTCTTCTCGTCTCTTAGCACTCGGGGAGACACTGGCGGGGCGATCTGAGCAAGAATTTCACCTCCCTCTCCGGTCTGATGATCAGAGAGGCTCCAAGGGGGCTGTCGGTTGGCAAATCAAACTGGCCGGTAGACAGGACTTTGTAACCAGGAGTGGCGAGGAGTGCTGGCCGCCACCCACTCCGCTTGCCGAACAGATTCGGGGTGGTGGGTGACCGAGGTCGAGATTGGCGTTGGAATTCTTCCCCTTAGGGGGACCGATCCCAGTCTAGCCACCACCGGTCCCCCTCATTTTACCTCCAGCAACACCTTCATGAAGGAGGCTGGGCTTCTTCTCCCTTTGGGTGTCTCCTAGCTGTCATCTCGCCACTGACATAATCGTTGCCTGGACGCTCCCTGGCGAGCCCAGATTACAAAGCCACCTGAAAGCACACAGCGGGAGCTTGAGTGACAGGACTTGGAGGTGCGGGCCTCGGAGCCCGCGGGTCCGCCAGCCAGCTGCTGCCCCGGCCCTCGGCGGCGGCGGCGGCGGCGGAGGATGATTTAAGCCGCGGGCCGGGGGCGGGGGTGGCGGCGCGCATGCGCACCGGGCAGCCCGCTCCGCGGAGGCCCAGCTGCCGCCACCGCCGCGGCCGGCGCTGGAACCGCGGCTCGCCGCCTGCTCGGCCGGGCGTTGGGGGGCCGGGGACCGAGGCTTCCGGGAGGTGACAGCGAGCGGCCGGGCGGCCGGGGAGAGAGCGGCAGGCGGGGTCGGGGACCGGCTCCGGGTACCCGGGCCATGCGGGCCGGGCGGCTGCGCTGAGCGGGAGGGCCGAGCCCGGGACGCGCCGAGGGACTGCGGGGCCGCGGGGCCATGGATGCGGCGGCAGCGGCGCGGGACGGCGGGAGCCCGGCCGCCACCAGGTGAGGAGGCGGCGTCGGGCGCCACTGCAGCCGCGGCGGCCTCGGAGGAAGAGGGCTCGCCGCCGCCGCCGCCGCCGCGCGCCCGTCGTCGCAGCCCTTCCTGTTGGGATTATCTCCTGCTCTCCGCTCCTTCGCACTCCGCGATCGAAGCCGCCGCTGGGCTTCAGCTGCTCGGACTCCTTCCCACCCGGTGCCTCCGCTCGCCGGGGCCTCGAGGAGACAGGACCCCCCTTGGGCAGCGAGACCATGAGGAAATTCAACATCAGGAAGGTGCTGGACGGCCTGACCGCAGGCTCGTCCTCGGCCTCGCAACAGCAGCAACAGCAGCAGCACCCGCCGGGGAACCGGGAACCCGAGATCCAGGAGACGCTCCAGTCCGAACACTTCCAACTGTGCAAGGTGAAGGGAGCGCGCAGCCCCCGCCGAGCTGTCTTGGGAAGATTGGGGTCGTTTGAGGGGGCCGCTGGGCAGTACCTGGGAGCGCGAGGGCAGAGCGCGCCAATAGAGCTCAGAGCTCCAGGAAGGCGCCCCCCACCCTTGACAGACGTGCCTTGCCGGGGGATTTTGGACAGATCCCCTACTTCTTTTAGTCAATGTCTTTCCCTTTTCATAAAAAGCAATCATTTCAAGGCAATCCAGGCATACTCCCTCCTTGTTTTTAATTCCCATCCAGACACTGGTAACAATGGTGTGGGGATACTTTTATATTCGCGCATATTTTATTATCTTCCACTGACGTCGAAATTTTCCAGCAGTGTGTGATGAACGCCTTGTGGGCAAGGCAAACCTGTTCAACCAGATCTTTTTGCGCATCACTTTTTAGAATGCGGGCGAGCGGCTCACCACCTGAAGTAGCTTGTTCGTTTAAAAAGTTAGTGCGGAGATTTTTTTGGCTGTGAATGGCACGGTGATTGCTACAAGGTCCTGTAATTCAGAAAGAATGATGCAGCGGATTAATTCCCAGATGCTCAATGAGAAAAGCACAGGAGCCTCCGTATCCAGACGTGCCTGCCTCATAGATAGCCATTCGGTCCTTCCTGTGTCGGGGGCTTACAAGCCTGCGTACAATTTTTGTTCTTATGTCCTAAAATTATTCCAGACTTAATAGGAAATTGCAAAATTATTATTGCATCCATTTCCATTCTTAGAGTTGCAGATGTTGATATTGAGGTTGATGCTTCTTTGGCTAAACCCTTCAAATTAGTTTCGTGACAACTTTTCCTTAGAAATCCCTCCTTTAGCATTCAAATAAAGCTACGATTTGGGTGATTTCCCTTCAAACGCAACACGAATCACCTTTTTTTTTTTGCAAGGATTTTACAGAATTTTGAACCACTACAGACTTAAGTAACGTGTCGCGTCAAACAGAATCGTATCCGCTATTCATAGGAAACTGCCCTCTATGGAGTTAGCAGCATTGTAGCAAAGCAGGAGTTTAAGTAGATTTGTGCTTCTGGCTCTGTGATCCTTAGGATAGACTCCACCCTCCAACCCCCAGCTCCCCCTTAAAGTGATAAGTCCCTGTGTGTGCGCTGTGTCAAGTGTAGTTGGTTCCAAGTCTAATGCCCCTGTGGGCTGTTCTGTTTTCGGATTTTGCCTGCTGCCTTGGTTCCTGTGATGTCACTGTGCATCCCCAGACTGTTCGCCATGGATTCCCCTATCAGCCCTCAGCCCTGGCCTTTGATCCCGTACAGAAGATCCTGGCAGTAGGAACTCAGACTGGTGCTTTAAGACTGTATCCTTTCTTGAATTTAAAAAAAAAAAAAGAAAGAAAGAAAAAAGGAAAAGAAATGTTTTTGTTTGCTTGCTTTATCATCCCCAGCCCTTCTGTATTGCTCATTAATCCTGTATTTCCTCTTCAGGTCTGTATTATAAGAAATCATGTGGTGCTGGCTTTCCCTTATTATAGCTGTGTTTAGGTGGTATGCTGTAAGAAGGATGGCTCTGGGGTCTCAGCAGTTCCTAAACATGAATCAAAACATCAGTCTAAAGTTTGTTGTAGTATCTGCTTTTTTTTTTTTTTTTTTTTTTTTTTTGGATGGCTCCAAGATCCTGAGGGGAATACAATTGCGTGTATTAGGGGATTAATGCCCAGTGCCGACAGGTAAAGTTCAAAGACCAAAGTAGCCTGAGTCCAGTGCACCGGCAGCTGCTTGTGACATGCTGTTTATAGTGGGTGTTGAACTTAACTGTCTAGCGGTCGCATGAATTAGAAGCGGGATTTGAATTTGATTTGTTTTTTCCACATGTCCACCCAGATAAAAGCATGAAGCTGTGACACCTTATCAAACTAGTCTTCGATACATAAGAAGGGCTGGTATTTCTAGATTTCAGGGCCTTGTTTTGGAAAATACATAGACATAAATGTGCTGTGGTGACAGACTTTTCCTTTTGTTGTGTGCGGCAAAAGCTACGAAGTACATTAGCATGTAGAGAAATCATTTTTTTTTTCTTGATTGTATGTGAATTCTATAGCTTCGACATAGGCATCTTTCAGATTCTTCACAAGGATTTTTTCAAGAACATCTTTTTGGTCTGAACCATGAAGACTTTCCCACTTCCTCTTTTATGCTGTTTAACTTCAAATAAAATGTGCAATTGCTTTCACTCTGACATTTAAACATACCTGGCTAGCCCATTATTGAGATGCTATGCCGGTAATAAACCGGCCAGCCACCGGTGATCTCACTGGACGTTATTATTGACAAGAGGAAAGGGGGGGGGGTGGGAGGGGCTGGGCTTATTCTATTTACAGGTCAGGTTTTTCAGCATTTGATTTAAACATGAGCCAGGAATTTCACTTCCGATCTTTTCAGACATTTCAGAGGTGTTCTTTCTGGCATCAGAATACGCCTCACGTTGAACTCTGAGGATGCTGCTATCTTGGGAGCATGACGGGCTTTCAGACGGGCCTGCCTCTAATGGTAAAGCCTCAAGTTGGTGGTTTCTGCAGCGTGCACAGGCTGCTTTTGGCCAGATGGCTAAACTGTTGAGACTAGAATATCCTTTGACTTCAATTGCTTAGTTGTTTTTATTTTTACAAAGGCATCTTATTTTAGTCTTGCAATGATAGGAATAGTTAATTTTCTCAATGTTCAGGGAAATTCAGTTTCAGGACCACAGGTCATTGTTCTAGAAGGACTGTTTGGAACTGAAATATTTTTCCCTCCAACAAAAGAATTCTGTTATGTGACTGAAGTGGGGGGGGGCAGGAAATTAATGTAATCAGTTACTTTTAGATTATTTTTATTTCCTTTTGAAGAATTTTTTTTCTTCCTGTTTTCTTTGGCCTCAACAGTTTTATTATATAACTTTTTAACAGCCTTTTGATATTTAATTATATGTGCCACTAGCAAGACCGACTTCGTAAAGCAGTTGCAGTTATTTGTCTTACAAATATCTTAAACTCCAATTTACATAATTAGCAAGTGGACCCAACAGAACAATTAACATGCCGGGCCTGTGGTAATCGCTAGTTCAAAGGATCAGGTGTCCAAAATGATCACTCCCATGAGCATTTGGGCTTATATATCTCCTTATAGTTAAATATTAGGGAGTGAAAGTGGTCCTGTGGTTACAGTGACCCTGTCCTTTTCTTCAGAACTCCTTGCTGTTTTGAGAATGAAATCCTGAGAGCTCTTTACCTGGTCTCTTCTGCTTTTCCCTTTTAGAGCTTTGCTCCCACACTCCACGTTGGCAAACTGGCTTGCCTGGCAGCGCTCCCCTGCCTCCCCCCAGCCCCCAGTCATTCCTTCTGTGGGGGGAAAGTGCCGGATGAGCCTAGAGCTTTGCTTGCTGTGGTTCTGATGTATAGAAAGCGACAGAGACCTTTCTACAAGTTTAACACGTATATTAGATTTTTTTGTTCTGTTAATTTTTTTTTTGAAACTGGACAGATATCTAAGTGTATGCATTCTAATTTTAGAACTCCGTATTGGTTTAACTCACATGTTTGTTACAGGCCTGCCTATTATCGTGTTTGTTCTGGTTTCCTCTTCTAACTGGTTTCTTCCAGGCCTTCTGTGCACTGTCATTTTAGACTTTTTATTCTCTAGACTATATTTTCCCAAAAAGGTGTTTTAGGGAAGAAGAATACTTCTAAATCAAATGTCCTTTGATTAATTATATAGCAAAAAACAAACAAACAAACATACTTTCTTAAGTGGGATTGGGCTTTGGGGATTCCAAATGCAAGCATAGCCTGTTTGTTAATGGGATACATAAATGGTGGCAGTGTAGTCTAAGTTGACTGGCTTACATGGACTTGAAAGCAAAACACATCCAAAAGGCTGATCGAGCAAGCCATATCTCATATCTAATGGTTACATCTAAGGGTAGTGAAAATTGAGTCCTTAATGAATAGCTAACCAATATTGAGGCAAAATAGCTAATCTATTTATTGCATTAATGTTCAACACATGATGGATGATACCATTTTGTTTCGTCAACCTTCTTGGTCTCTGAAGAGGACTTGAGGTTGCCATGTGTTTACTGATAAGAAACAGGAAAACACAATCTTATGTAGCAGGTCATATAATAGTGATATAATTTGTCTTCCATTATTTGCCACAGGGAAATAAATAACATTTGATTTTTATGAGTAATCTAGATATCAAGTTTGGAAAGGGAGGCCATGCTAAAGAACGGAGGCATTTTAACCCATAGTGCTGTTGTCCTTTCTAGACTCTGGGTCACAAGTGTAATTGCTTCATCTTAAGTTATCATGGCCTTGATCATACTTTAACATTAAGTTTTATCTATGAACAGTGGGGGTATTAAAATTGAGGCATTTTATTGTTACGATTTAAAGGACTAAGGAAAAATAGAACTTCAGATTTACTCAATGTGCAGTAAGAGAGGAAACTCAGATAACCTCCTTTATTGTACTCTTGACTCGTGCACAGTCCAGGTACTGGGCAGCCTGTTTTGATGAGGTGAAGTCTTGCATACAGGGTTACAGAATGGTGTCTGTATTTGGAAGCCCATTTAATAAGACTTCACAAAGCCTTAAACAAATATCAGATTATAGACTGTGTGGCCTGAGCTCCAGTTCTTGCCTGTTCTCTTTTTCAACATTTTTTAATGATTTATTTATTCTTATTTTTATGTGCATTAGTGTTTTGCCTGCATGTATGTCTGTGTGAGGGTGTCAGATCCCCTGGAACTGGAGTTGTGAGCTACCATGTGGGTCCTGGGAATTGAACCTCGGTCCTCAGCCAGTGCTCTCAACAGCTGAGTCATCTCTCAATCCCATTCTTGCCTGTTTTTCAACAAGGAATTCATCTTTCTCTTTAAAATTAAGGTGCTGTGTTTCAATGATTCGTTCAAAGGCAGTTCTGTGATTTCAGATTCCTGTGTGTCTAGGCGAGTAATTCAAAAGAAATGAATATATGGCCTTCCTAAAGGCTTCTAGTTCTAATCAAAGGGCAGGAACTAGTCAAACCTTGCAGTTAGAAACCTGTATAGAGATTCACTGTCTTTAGAGAGATTCTAGATTAAATTCCTAGCCCTTGATCACCATTTCTGCACATTGGTAGATAAGGATGCACAGTGATAGTATGAAGATTCAGAAAAGTTGTGATAGGGAAAACTGTGGGTGTAACCGCGGTATAGGAAATGATAGCAGATTGAGGGAATGTTGGGGAAAACTTCTGATTGGAATAATGATCCTAATTGAGTCGAGAGTAGAAACAAGCTAATGAGAGGGCTGGGAAGATAGCTCCGTTAGTAAAGAGATTGCTCTGCCAGCATAGACACCCATGTGTACGCCAGGAACAGTGGTGTGTTCTTGGCGTTGTAGTGCTGGGGAGGTAACTGGGCAGCCTAGGAAAATGGGTGAAGTTCAGGTCCCAGTGAGAGTCACTGTCTCAAAAAACAAGGTGGACGGCTTTTGAGGTTGGCCTAGAGGCTGTATGTGTGGACACACATGTGAACCTGCACACACCACATAATGTACACAGACACACACACACACACACACACACACACACACACACACACACACACACACACGGCAATAGAATTTTAGCCTGGAGCTGCTTTTGCACCAGCAGTCATTGAAGGTATTTGACAGGAAGAAAGTATGGTTCATGTGCATTTGTTGGGTCAGGCAACAGTATCATGGATGAAAGAACAAGGGGAACTTCATGGGTCACCATAATCATGGAGTCAGTAACATGGACCCCAAACAGATGTGTCAGAATGGGCACTGGAAAGGGCCGTGGCTGCTTTCTATGAAATCTCGGGGAGTGAGTCAGGATGAAAGTGCCCAGGGAACTACAGAACAGAAAAGGATGAATGTTGATCTGGAAAATGTTGATCTGGAAATTATGACACTTTCTACTTTACTGCAGTGCCGTTCTCAGAAGGCAGTCTGGGCTGCTGCTTTTAGCATGAGAATTTGATTTAGTTTTATGTTTAAATGAAACTAAGATAGATATTGTGAATTTTATAATTGATGATGTAGAGTGATGAAAAGCTGTTTAGCGTTTGGGATTTGTTTGGTGTTTCTCAGTAGTTGGTAGTGGATTGGACAGTTTAATTCTGTGAGTTTGTTCAGGACACTGAGAAAATTTAAAACTGGTTCTCACCTACTAAATGTCAGTGTCAGCTTTTCAGTCAGTGTGACAGCTCCAGGCACCTGCTTCGGGCGTATCTGGCTGCAAATCACTCTCCTTAGCCTCGGCTTTCCATTAGTTAAAAAGGAGTCAGTAACCCACCTCCTGAGATTGTCAGGGTTCGGGACAAGTAAAAGTGTAGCTGTTGAGGCTGCAGAGTATTTGCTGGTGACTGCCATTATTATGAGAGTTCTCTGTCGTTTTGATTTTCAGGTTGTGTACTCATGTGTTCCTCAAATGCTACATGAGAAACAGCTCAGTGCCAGGCTTTAGAACGGCCTCCGTTTCATTAGTTCTGTAGCTGATATAATCTTTGGAAAAAAAGTTCTTGAAAATAACTGGGTCTTGCTTTAATTTTGCCCCTTGTTGCAATGTTATGGATGTGGATGTTTGCCTACACGTATTTGTGCACTGTTTGCATGCCTGGAGGCCAGAAGAGGCAGGCAGACAGTGTGAGCCACTGTGTAGGCGGAACTGAACCCAAGTCTGGAAGAGCAGCTAGTACTCTGAATCTGTGAGCCATGTGTCCAGCCCAGTTCTGCCTTTTAAATGGCTGTACTCTTCTCAACTGTAAGTTCACACAATTACAAATAAATATGAGATATAAATAGCGTACATAAAAGTTCTTGCACATAGTAATTACTAAACTAATATGTAATGGTTTTATACTTATAAGATAGCATTTAGAATGTTTGACTTCCCTACTTATTAATGTTATTTTTCATAACACAATTACACTACTGAAATAAAGATTTGGGAAAGACTCTTGGTTTGAAATAATGAAATTAACTAGTTGAAATGAACTAGTTGACGAATAGCCACACTTCCATCCTGTCTTCCCTTTGCAGGGCTGTGTTTATTCCTAAGGGGGCTCTTGTCATTGGGAACAGAGCTGTGGAGGAAAAGTAAGCAACGACACACACACTCACATCTCAGGTCTGCTCCCTGTTAAAGAGCACTTGGCGTCAACG
The DNA here is from genome assembly GCF_004664715.2 of Peromyscus leucopus. Classification (NCBI taxonomy): domain Eukaryota; kingdom Metazoa; phylum Chordata; class Mammalia; order Rodentia; family Cricetidae; genus Peromyscus; species Peromyscus leucopus. Next base: position 32,104,169 of record NC_051085.1, on the reverse strand, counting down.
GAAGAGCGAGCCCATGTTAGCTGTGAGGCATGGTTCTCAGCACACTTCATAAAGAAGCAAGAAGTTGGGCTGTCTGGAAACAGATTTGCAGTGAGGGTTTTTTTTTGTTTGTTTGTTTGTTTTGTTTTTGGTGTGTGTGTGTGTGTGTGTGTGTGTGTGTGTGATGAGAAATAAAACATGAAAGTATATGGGCTTGAAAAAAACCTGTTAAATATGGGAAAATCAAGTCTGTGCTTTATAAAGCTACTTTGCTCTAAGTAAAATGGTACATTTTTTTCTGATAGTCTCTGTTTCCCATTTGAGTTTTAGTATAATTCTTTTTGAAATTACTGTTGTTATTCTAAAGGAGTAAAATAAATTCTGGAAGAATCACCTTATTATTAGATTAGTGCTCAGTCTTAAGACTGATGTATGTTAGGTGAACTGAAATCTCAGTGTATTGGTTCCCTTGGCTGGGGATGAGGAATTGGAGAATGGTGGTCTTGAAGAGTCCTCCTTGAACTGTGGTGCTGTGGTTTCTTTCTCTGTGGAAGGCTTGGGGTTCTTTGGACTGTGTTTGCCTATAGTGATCAGGTTAACTATTGTGAGTGCCTGTCACACAGGATGAAGAATTTGACTCCATCCTGTTGTGGTTTGCCTTGTTTTGTGTCCCCTAAATACATTCATAATCCTTCAGTAGATGCATAAGTGTTTGCAGAAGAGATCAGGAAGGTGCATGTGAGTCAAGCCAGCATTATGCTGGATCCTGACTTGACAGATACACTGAACATTTGCAAAGTTTGCCTTGCTTTTTTTTTGGTATTAATAATTGAGACGTAAATTTACTTTAAAAACAGTAAGTTCTAATTACACATTTTTTTTTTTTTCTTTTGAGGCTGAGTCTCACCATGTAACTCTGACTAGCTTGGAACTCTCTGTGTTGTGTGGCCTAGAACTCAAAGACCTGTCTGCCTCTGCTTAAAAGTGTTGGGATTAAAGATGTGCACCAATAGGCCTCATGGTTTTGCTATTTAGTATGGAGACTGTCTTTCTTGAATTGCTGGTATAGAATTTGTTCTAAATTTGGTAATAATAGAGTAACTTGGAAAGCTAATTACTTTTACTGTACATGTGTATGTATAACTGGACTGCAGGGTAGCATTAAGTAGAAGGTAATCTTTGGTGGGTGTGCAGTTAATGTGGCTTTAATGGAATGCAATGGAAGAGGCACATTATTTACAAAAGGACAGTTTGTTATCAGACTGTTAGTATTGATTTTTTAACGGTACTTTAATAAGCGTTCTCTGACCTGATTGGCACATAGCATCCTCAGAATACATATATTTAGCATTGTGGGATTACAGATTAAGGGACTAGCTTTGATTTAACCTGTAAGTTTCACCCTGTGCTACCTTTTGGATTTGAATACTTTTGTAAAGATAGAGCTTGAGCCCAATATATGCTATGAAGCTTCTGAGGGAGCAACCAGAGTTATCATTGATGTAATTTTTGTTTTGTTTTAAATTGGGTAGGGTGCCAGGTAGCCTAGGCCGCCTGCCCTTGAACTCCAAATCCTCCTGTCTCTGCCTCATATTTTCTACGCTGAAGTATGCTTGTGCCGCTACACATGGCTCTGTCCCCTCCCTCTTAAAATGTTGGTTTTTTATAAGAATTAATAAAATTGTAATCATAAAAGATTGCCAGAAAGTACTTGAATTGCCCCTTCCTATAGACACATGTAAGCTAGATTATTTACAGAAATGGCGATGTGATGCCTTCTGAGTTCCATTTCCTGTAAAGGTAGTCTGAACCTCTTGTAGGAAAAAAGGCAAAGTGGGAATATCTGCGTATGTTTTCCATTTTAATATTTTTGTAGAGTTTAGATACATGGCAGTCATCCAGTTTCAGATTTAGTAATTCTGATTGCTTTAAGTTTTAGTTTTCCTTATTTTTATTTTAAAGAAATTGTAGTACTAATTCTGCTTACCACATGTCTTTTTTTCTTCTGGCTATGGGTGGAGAGCAAGTTTAAGAGATGCTTGGAGATGGGGACACAGTTGGTGACATGGGCTACTGCTCAGTGTTCCACAATGGGCATTGTGATTATGTTTAGTAAGTGCTTAACCAAGAACATTCTTTTCATTGTTTACATAATTCTTATGTTTAAAAGCTTAGAATTCCTGTCACATGTGTATATGTATATATATGTTTTTTTTCACCTGATTTCATGCTATCTGTAGGCACCTTTTTATTCAGCATTAAAATCTAAGTTTCCACATTTCATTTTTTTTTTTTTCTTGTTTTTCGAGACAGGTTTCTCTGTGTAGTTTTGGTGCCTGTTCTGGATCTTGCTCTGTGGACCAGGCTGGCCTCGAACTCACAGAGATCTGCCTCGCGCTGCCTCCCGAGTGCTGGGATTAAAGGTGTGCACCACCACTGCCCGGCTTCTACATTTCATTCTTTAAATAATATAAATATATATGTATGTATATAAATATATACATATATATTATTTAAATATATATATGAATTACATGTCTAAAAAGTTATCAGTGTTACTGTATGCGAGAAGTTGTAGAATAATTCAAAACACAACATATTAAAACCAGTCAGTATCATGATGTTTATCTGGGGCCCAGAAATGAGACAGTATTCAGTGTACAGTTTACCAAATCAAGACAGAGGGAACATGCAGAACTCTCCACAGTCAATTCAATATGTTCACTAGTTATTACTAAGTCTGTGTATGTGTGCTTGTACACACATATTAAAAGTAATATCTGTCCCTGCTTCAGGAGGCAGCAGCAGTTGCTGTAGAGGGCTAACTAGTATGGTTGGGGGGGGGCATATGGTCTTTGTAATAAATACTAACTCTACCTGCATGCAACACATAATGTGCCATAGACAGTTTGTAAAGACGGGGGGGGGGGGGGAGGGGTATGTTTCAATAAAACTTCTCTTCCAAAATCAGGCAGCAGGTGGTAGATTTGGTTTATAGGGAAAGTTTGTAACATGCTGCTTTGATTGACCAGTCTGCCTTACTTCTAAAGCAGGCATGTGGAGGGATCTGCAGGTCAGAGTTACTGCTGACATTTTTATATTTAAGCTACGTAAATTTTACTGTTATGCCAGTTGACATGAAAACTTTTGTAATTAATTAGCCATTTTTAAAAAGAATCAGTAATTTCTTAGCAATACTTAGTATTCCGTATACAGAGTTGAATTGTTTACAGAAGTGCTTTTCAACACTAAGAAGGGCCTTCATGATCTTCCCATTGAATTATAATTAGGATAATAACAAAGCTCTATTTTTTTTTTTAGCTGTCCTTTGGGAATAGCTCTGCACTCAACTGTGTCCTTACAGCATCCAACCTGTATTTTACCTCTCATTTTTAGTTAAATGATGTTTTGGGGAGTTAATATTTTCATTCCTATAATAAACACAGATGGATATACTTTCAGATGTATAGCTCTAAAGGTTAAAAAAAAAGAATGAGAACATCTTACTAAAATATCATGACGCCTCAGGTGTATGCAACCTTTTATTAGACATACCTTTCACTTATGATAGAAAACAATCGGAAAAATGAATACAGTATTGAAAAGCAAAAATTCACTCATAGGCTCCTAGAAGCAAATTCAGGCACTTCGGTATCTCTTGAGAATCCAGTATGTTATATACATACCTCCATGAAAGAAAGCATATGGTCCATTAATTGGCAACAAAAGTTGTAGCTACTTTTTAAAAAGATATTTTATAGAAGCTCTCTGCATCATTTCTCAATAGTAAATGTAGATGTACATTCAGAAAAATCACAATTTCTCCTTACTTCCCTTTTTCCAGATGGTATTAATCCTTTTTGAAGGGTATGTATTTTGTGTGCATTGAAAAATGGCCACATTCTGAGCATATTTATGTACATTTCTTTGTGGTAAGTTTTACTACATAGTAATCTACACAGTAAATGAGATTCTCTTATGGTGGAGAGAATGAAAACTTTTAAGTAAATAGCTGGTAATTTTGATTTATATTATTCTTCATTTGAAAAATGAGTTTTGTTTTTTTTTTTTTCAATATGTGATGTAAATTGCAGCATAGAACCAGTCCTACAACTTCTGTGGTCATTATCAAATAATTTTTTCCACTGGTTGCTTTTCTTATAGCCTTTGATCCTGTTTCCCTTTTGAATAAGTGTCAGCTGGGACTTTTGAAGCTTTTGCTGATGAGATCCTCTATTGAAGAATGATTAATCCTAGTCCATGAAAGAGCATGTTTCCCCTTAAGAGCGGTGCCTCTGTCTCCATTGCTAGAATGCTTGCCCACGAGAGTCGACATTTGGGGACATCAGCTACTGCAATCCTTCCTGCTAGTGGGCTTCACTTCATGTGTGTGTCTTCTCTTTCTGTCCTCTGCAGAGAAGACAAAGGGAAAACATGTTGAAATGCCCTTCTCCATCTACCAATGCCATGGGCTACGTTTTCCATTAGGTGTTATGTTTTTCTGGTAAAATTAACTTTGCTTCTTTGTTTTTGTTTTGTGATTCTAGCTAACCTCAGATTCAGGATGTAGATTAGTCTGGCCTTGAACTGACAAAGACCCACTTGCCTCTGCCTCCCACGTCCTGGGATTAAAAGTATGCTCCACCACACAAGGCCCACTTTAATATTCTTAGAAAAACATACAAACAGAACCTGTAGATAGCTGAGTATGGATGCTCGGAACATTGGAGCATCTAATAAATAATCCATTGTCTGAGTATACCATGGCGTTTGTCCAGTCAGAGGGCTTCTGGACGTCTGCAGGATATTTTTAGTAAAGTTTTGTTCAGGATGTAAAGTTTGTTTCTGTTTGTATAGATCTGTTTTTATACCCTCTTTCTGATCCATTGATCTGTGTATTCTATACCAGTACTACACCCTTGTGATTACTATTGCTTGTAGATGTAACCGTCTTATTAAAATAGAAACACAGAGCCAAATGCAGAGTTGAAAGCCCAAGAGGTCAGAGCAATAGCTAAGAGCTAAAAACCCTTTCTTACCCTTCACTGCTGCTGCTGTCCTTCCCCTCAGAAAGAGGCCTACTTCCTGTGTGTCTGTCTTTTTTATTGACTTTCTGTTCTGCCTTCTCATTGGTTGTAAACCCAACCACATGACCTCCTCGTCACTGCCTATCTATACAGACCTCCAGGTCTTCTATGGTTGGTATTGAGATTAAAGGTGTGTGTCTCCATGCTGGCTGTATCCTTGAACACACAGAGATCCGAATAGCTCTGCCTCCCAAGTGCTGGGATTAAAGGCGTGCGCCACCACCGCCCGGCTCCTGCTATGGCTTGCTATTAGTTCTGACTGCCAGGCAACTTTATTTATTAAAATACAAATAAAATCACATTTCAGTACAAATAAAATATCACCGTAATTGCTTTATAGTAACTCTTGAAGTCTGATAATGGCAAAACTCTTTTGGTATAATTTTATATATTTTACTCTCCACATAAACCTTACGATGATTTTGTTAATATTCATAAAATAGCTCAAAGGGGGATTACATTGAATCTTTAGATCACAAAAGTTGACCTATTAATATTACTTATAGTTTATATCCACTAATATGAAATATTTCTTCACTGACTTACTTTTACTTAAATTCTTTGAGGAGAATTTTGTAATCTTCCTCATATAGATTGTATAAATTTTCAGTATCTAATTCATTTTTGGGGTGTGTGTGTGTATGAATGAAACTTTGTCTTTAATTTGAAATTCCACTTGTTAGTGTTCAGGGCAAGTGCTCCACAGTGTTGCGCTGATCATGTATTAACAGCAGCTTCTTCTGTCCAAATGTTTATACAGGTGATGATGTCATCTGTGAGCGTATTCCTCCTGATGTGTTTTCTTATTATTAGCAAGGAATTCTGGTGCAGTGATAAAGGGGTGATCAGAGTGTGTTTAAATCCCCAGAACACAGTCTGCCTTTGCAGTTCCTGTCCTGTGTGAGTTGGAGAAGAATGAGTAATCTGTTGTTATTGGGTGAAGTAGCCTATACATATTGATTATTATCATTTGATCTGTTTAATTGTGTGTAGGGGCTGTGGGGTGTAGGTCAGAAGTCTACGCTAGGTGTCCTGTGTTGCTGTTGGCCTGATTTTTAAAGCCCGGGTTTCGCCATGAATCTTGAGTTCATCCATTTGGCAAGACTCTCTGGCTATCAGGCTCCTGGGATCTGCCTGTCTCTACCTCTGTTGTGCTGGGTTTCTCTTACTTGAGAACTGGGACACCAAGAGTACTCCACTCTCTGAGCTGTCTCCAGCTCTTGCACAGCCTGTTTCTGATGAAAGTGTGCTGCAGGTCTTGAGTTGTTACATGTAGCTGATCCACCTCTGGTCTTCACCGTTCTTACAGTTTTTACCTTACGTAGTTTACTGTGTAACTGTCCATAGTATTATTACTATTCATGAAGAATTGGCTTCGTTACCTTATTTAAAGTCCATTTTGATCCCTCCGAGTTCGGCTATGTCTGAAATTAATATGGCCAGTCCCACTTTGTTTGATGATTTATAGAATGTTATACCTTTCTTCATTCATTTACTTTTGATTTATATGTGTCTTTGTATGTAAAGCTGATTTCTCTCTTGACAAAATAAACAAAAAATAAAGCAGATTGTAGACAACAAAGAGCTGAATCTTGTCCTCCATCTTCCCTTCCTATCCTCATATGAGTCTGCTCTTTTTAATTGGTGCAGTTAGATCACTGATGTTCAGAACTGAATTAGTATCTACCATATTTGTTAATGTTTTCTCTTTTTTCATTTATTTATGCCCACTGCCTTTCCTTCCTTTGATCTATTGTAACACATGCTATCTTCATGAGTCTTGTTTATTTTTGCTTGTGATGGATTTCCCCAAAGTCATTGTTAGCTTCCAGGGAGAAAGGACTGTATAGTAGCCTCCTTTTTCTTTTTCTGTATCCTTGCCATTTGACGACTTAAAAGTAGCATTGCTACTTGGTCATACAGATTTAAGACAATTGTGATTAAACAAGAACAATCAGATAAAAGTCAGCCTAGCAGAATACCGAGAACAGGCAGCTCTCTCTGCAAAGGAGCCGTCAAGTGCAGTCCTGCGGAATAAGGGGAGTAAATGAGTAGTTGGGTCTGTAACTGAGGAGCTGATTGAGATAACTTACTGTTGCAAACCAGCTGGGAGCTCGCTCAGCCTTTTATATTCATGGCCCTTACTTTTGATCCTGCTTTCCATCTTCTACTTTTTATACTTCCTATGAGTTTAGTTATGCGTTTTACAATATATGGCTCCTTTCTTTCCTCCACTGTTTAACAGGTCTTTCTTTTTTCCTTTCCTTTTTTTTTTCTTTTTAAACATTTTGTAGCAGTTACTCTAGATCATTGATTCTTTAGTTTATTAATGCTGTGACCCTTTAATACAGTTTCTCATGTGGTGTTTCCCAACCATGAAATTATTTTTATTGCTGCTTCATAACTGTAATTTTGCTACTGTTATGAATTATAATGTAAATATATAATATGTAGGATATCTGATATCTGTGAAAGGGTCATTTGACTCCCAAAAGGGTAGTGAACCATAGGTTGAGAACTAATGCCCTAAATAGTGAAATATAATCCGAGTTCATTTTCAGAGAACACCATGTAGATTCATAGGTCCTATGAGCATCTTAAGATAAAAATCTTATTCTTATATCTCTTCTATTGTTGCTGACAGTCATTTTACATATAAATAAACATGCATAATTGGATATAGTATTGCTATTATTTTGAACAAATTATCACCTATTGAATCTATTTAAAAATAAATTTTTATTTCTCTTTGTTTCTTCCCCTAATGTTTTTCCTATTTGCAGATCTGAATTTATGACCTATTTAATTTTCTATTTCTCTCTAAAATAACCTTTAAAACTTTTCTGTCAAGACAGATGACTAGCAGTAAACTACGGCAGTTGTTCTTTGATTGAATCTTTAACTCTTCCTCATATAGAGCTCTGGTTTCATGGTTTTGGGGACTCGTCTCATCTCCCATATACTTTAAATACTTCAGTATTCTTTCTTTGTTTGCATGGTCTCTGAGAAGTGAGATACAGTTTTTATCCTCATTGTAAACAAAATTATTGTTCGCCTTCAATTTTCTGTAATTTGAATGTACCAATAAGGGGGCTTTGTTTAGGTTTTATTAGTTTTATTTTTATACAAGTCTTTACTGTGTAATCCAGAGTTGTGAGATTATGGGCTTAATGCTTCCACGCCCTACTCAAGATAAAGAATTTTCTTTCATTGTGTGTTTTATTCTGCTAAATATTTTATGAGCCTCTTGGATCTGTGATTTAGTGTCTTAGATTAATTAGGGGAAATTCTCTGATTTTGCTTCAAACATTCTGTTTTTCTTTTTAGTATTAGTATTCCATTTACACAAAGGTTTTATTTTGTAAGTACCCCCACAGTGTTGATATTTTGTCTGTGACTTTTGGTTTTGCTTTTTTGGGGGTGGGGCAGGGATTTATGTTTGCTTGTTTTTCTTTTTGTCTCTTTGCTTTACAATCTTAGAAGGTTTGTGTGATGCCACTTATATTCAGGGTTCGTTTCCTTACTGGTATCTGGTCCACCGCTAAGATCGTGTGACATTTCTGTCATTGTATTTTGCTCACTCTTTTTTCCAGATGACCTTTATGTTCTTTTCTCTCTTACTTAACCATTACACTTCTTTACTCTTTCTTGAGTTTGCAATATAAGTTCATATAGCTCAGGGCCATTTTTGATTCTGTCATAGGACTTCTGTCCTCTGGCCTTGAACACAGCTTTTATACATTATTTCCCTCTCACTTTGGTTATGGTTATCTTAAATGGCTGGTTTAATCCGGATTCCCCTCATGGTTCTGAGTTTTCTTGCTTGCTTTGTCTCTTTGAGACTGATTTTTACCTTTCAGAATATGTTATGATTATTTTTCTTGTTATCTGGACGTGATACACCGAGTAAAGAGACTTTCTGTGAAGGCATCTTATTAACGGGATGGTCCAGGTGTCGGGAAAGGGAGATGTCTGCCGTTCTTTGGTTAAGTCTTTGTTTTTCAGTGAGCCTGTGCTCCTGGTGTCTCTGCTCTTCCCTTCCTCACCAGCCCCATGGGTGAGGGCTTGAGTATGCTGCGGCTGACTGTTTCCCTCCTTTGCTTGCAAGGCTTCAGCCCACTGAGTTGGTATTTTCCCTCTTGCGTGTTTGCTGACTCAGGTAGAGCCTCACCATGTTAGGCTCCTGCAGAACTCTTCCTTTGAAAGGCAGTTCGGGAACTGCCTGCTCTGGCATATTGAGAATGGTTTCGCTGCCTCCTCTGTGTGTGGAGAGCAGAAGAGGATTTTTCCTTGCCATAGATACTGGGATGACTTCTTCAGCTTTGACTGTAAAATTCATGGAAGTGTGGTGGCCCTCTCCTCTCCTCTCCTCCGTGACTGGTTTTGACACGTGACACATCCATGACAGTGCCCATTTCTTCACTCCATGGCTTCCCAGCAACCAGATTCTCTCTAGTCACCTGTCTGTCCAAGTTGGTACAGTACTTCACATTGTAAACTCACTTTTCTAACAGACCTAAGAATTGTTTGTTGTCCAGTTTTTTTTTCAGCTTTTTGCTCCCAAAGATTGGTATATACCAGATCAGAAAGGGTGATTTTTATATTAATGTTTAATAGGTGGGAGAAAAAAAGTAACCTTCAAAAAGAGGTCTTAAAACTGGTGTTTCCTAAGTAAGTGAAACTATAGAATATAATTTAAAACTATGATAGTTGTTCCTTGATAGCGACGTCATTTGATAAAGACTCCGTCCACCATTGTTTGGAGCATAGTTCTGTTAGGCAATTAGAAGAGTCACATAGAAGTAGGAAATTACTAAATAGTTTGAAATAACTATGAAGAGGTATTTTAGGGAGTTCATGATGGTTGGAAGGTGCTATTTAGAAGTTGATATGTCTCATAGTTGTATAAATCATTTAAGGACAGTGTTATACATTATAATCATTTACAAACAGAAAACAACACCAGGTCCAAGCACATGCTTGCCTGCTTCCCTTGAGATTCTGATTCCCTGAGTCTGGCATGACGTGACATCTGCGGGGTTGGTTGTTTTTTTTTTTTGTTTTGTTTTTTTAATCTCCATGGCTGCTGTGATTCCAAACCAGAATTGAGAAATACTGGATTAAATGTTTGGCCATATGGACAGCAGTACTCTTAGTGAGGCAGATGGTAGTTAAGAGCCATATTCATTACTGTCTGCTTAGAGAGGGAGGGCGTCATCCTGAAGTACTCAAGCCCGTGTGAGTGAAGCGACAGGCTGCCATGGAGCCGCTTTCTGCAGAGCAAGCTGTACGGGGGAGCAACTGGCCTTCCGGGTCTGACCTGTGCTCTTTCCTCCTCCTCCTCCTCCTCGTGGTTTCCCTGTGGACATGAAGCCAGCAGTAGAAAAGGCTCTACAGCCTGAGTGATGAGGTTGAAAGAGCATAGCCCTTAAATGTGCAGGTGATCACGGTCATCCGGACGCCAGTGTCGTTCCCCAAACGGCAGGACTCTCGCGCAGATGGGCCGTTGTCATTGCAGAGAGTCTGTCTCCGTGCCCATCTGTGTTGTCACGTGTCCTGCCTCCCGCTACCCCTCACCCCTCATCCCCGCGTCTCCCATACCCCGCAACCTGCTACTTGTAGAAATGTCAGTGTTGCTATTTAAAGTGGTTTTGTCATTTACTTATTTGTTCGTTCGTTCGTTTGTTTGTGTATTTGTTTGTTCAGGGTCTTACTGTGTAGCTCTTGCTGGCCCGGTCACTGTATAGACCAGGCAGGTCTCACACGGAGAAGAGTTGTCCTGGCTCAGCCTAATGATGCTGGTACTACAGACATTCTTCACCACAGCTGCCTTGAAACGTCACATTTTGAACAGATTTTATTTTCCTTAGTAAACTAAATGTGTGATGTAGTGTCTCTTTTTACCTGTTAGTTTTCATTTATCTTTCATAGCACTATGCGATTGCAGTTAAAAAAAAAAAAAAAAAAAAAAAACAGCAACAACAAAGCTCAGATGAATTCTCTATGTTCACACAAAATAAAATACTGAACCTTCTCTAAAGTTCATCCTCTTCCTAGAGACTTTAGTCAGTATTCTGGGACCACATTGCAGTGTTTTTTTTTTTAACTTAGTTAGTGGAAAAGTAGTCACATGTTAAATCTATAAGACTTCTGCCATCGAAACTAGCTCTCGCTGGTGTTTATTGGCACAGTCCTACAGACTGTAGAGCAGCAGCCTCAGAAAAGCTCCAGAATGTGGAGTTGGCACACTAACGGTGCAGCCGGTATGTGAAGGCACCGAAGTTGAGGGAACACAGCCACCAGCACAGTCACAGCTGTGCTCACTGGGAGTTTTCTAAGACAGGGTTAACTGGCCCTGAACTTCTGTGGAGCTAGACTCACCCTGAACTCCTGATTCTCCTGCCTCAGCCTCCCAAGTGCCTGGATTCCAGGCATGAGCCACCATACCAGGATGTGTGCAATGTTTCTTACAAATAAAAACCGTGTGATGATATTGCCCTGTACTACAGTAGCAGGAGGAAGCGGGTTGCCATGAAAATCCCTCCTTGTTTTGGAAACTGAATATATGCTCAAAAAATAACTTTGAGGGACTATTATGTGACTAATTATATAATGCTGCAGGAAATTTTGTTGGATAAATAAGAACTCGGGGAAAATAAAATCATTATCATATTCATTTTCAAACTTGGCTGTTGAGATTTGTATTTTCAGAGATTCCAGAGTCTCAGAACCATGTAGATTTTGCTTTTTCATGGGCACTCTGACCTTTTGGTCTCCTGTCAGCGTTGGTGTTCACTGCCGTAGAGCTCGGGCTAATGCCGTTTCCCTTGCCTCTTTCTTAATTGCTAGTAATTGATGAACAAGTGCTCAGTGAAGTTATAATCCTTAAATCATTAATAATTCACTACCTGCATACCAGTCTTGTTCTGAAAACATTCTGCCTGAAATGGTGGTTACCGGTCACACATGTCAGGCATCTTCCTAAAAACAGGAAGACTGTCAAGGTGAAAACTTGCCCAAGAGCTGTGTGCACCCTGACTGCTCTTCACTACTTTTTCACTCCAGCTTGCTGACAGTACAATCTAAATCCCAGAAACTATAATAAGCAAAAGTAGCCTAACAACTGATTGGAAGCTGTGATAATTAGTTTTAGTTAGCAGCTTAACACAATATAAAATGATCTGGAAAGGGAGTCAATGAGGGCTTGTGTAGGTTGGCCTGTGGGGAATATCTTGATTATGTTGATGGAGACCTGCCTCCTGTTGGTGGCATCATTCCCTAGGCAGGGCATCCTGGATTGCCTGAGAGTGGGGAAAGCAGCCTGGGTGTGTGTGTGTACGCTCATTCATTGCGCTGCTCTTAACTGCAGATATAATGTGACCAGCTGCTTCAAGTTCTGGCACCTGGACTCGGCTGTAGCCATAGACTAGCACTTGGAAATGTGAGCCACATCCTTCCTCCCTTAAATTCTCAGGTTATTTTATCACAGGAACAGGAAAGGAAACTAAGACAGAGGGTAAAGTGAATGGAAATGTTGATTCATGAAAATTTAATAGCTGTGTTGTATCCTAGCCCAGTCTAATCATAAATATAAGAGTAGAATATCTTTATACCACTCTATATTTTTTGTTCATCCAAGAAGTGAGCTAATATTGACCAAAAAAGGTAGGCCTGCGTGTAAACATGCTCTTGTTTTGAAAAGCTCATTTGGTCATAAATATTTATCGAGTATCTACTGTGTGCATATTCTTTTTTCAGCTCTGGGAGTAAAGAGAAGAGCTTGTCATCTCCCTGTTACCAGAGACCGGCCTAGTGATTCCCTAGCCCACAGGCCGGAAGAGTTGCGAACAGAAGTTGCAGATAGTTCCTGTGCTGCACAGAGTTCTGTCAGCTTGACACAGCTGAAGTCATCCGAGAGAGGGAGCCTCAGTGAAAACACCTCCATAAGATCGGGCTGTAGGCAACCATGTAGGGCATTTTCTTAATTAGTGATTGGTGGGGAGCACTCAGTGTATGGTGGGTGGGTGGGGCCATCCCTGGCCTGGTGGTCCTGGAGTCTCTAAGAAAGCAGATTGAGCAAGCCATGGGGAGCAAGCCTGCCATGGCCTTTGCATCAGCTCCCGCCTCCAGGTTCCTGCCCCGTGTGTGTTCCTGTCCTGACTTCCTTCAATGATGAACAGTGATGTGGAAATATAAGCCAAAGCCTTTCCTCCCCAACTGGCTTTTTGGTCATAGTGTTTCATCAAAGGAAGAGAGATCCTAACTAAGACAATTACAAAAGACGGAAATCAGGTAGTAGCTACAGAATCCAGTGTCGCTGTAGAATCAGTAAGGGGAACCAGAAAAACAAGTGTGGGCACACTTACAGTTCAAGACTCTGCAGTCTTGGATGCGCTGGGATTTGTACAAATGATAATGTTTTGTTCTTTCCAAGCAGTATCATCCACTTCACTCTTTCTCTTTTACAGCGTCTGTGGACATAATTGCTGTATTAATTTTATATTTCTATTGCTGGACCTCTGAGGATGAGGACTATAATTAAAGTTCTCAAGTAAGAAAAAATAAGTGAGTGGATTATGGGGTATCCTTCTGTGCTTTGCCACATGTTTACTCTCTGTGAGCTGCAATATGGGAAAACACAGAGATATATGTATCTTCTTCAGTACTGTTAACTCTTCATTAATTTAATTGGCCCATAATCTCACAGTTGTAAATAGTGGAGGAAGGAAGCTAGAACTGGAAAGACACGGTGGTTCTGGACAAGGAAGAGAGACTGGATGAGGCGTTCATTGTTCATTGATGTGAGGCAGCATGCATGTGTGTGAAAGGCTGTCCTGTGGTGAGGACCCAGGGAAAGACTCTCGATTCCCTCTTGCTGCTAATAGGGCAACTCAGTCGTCTGCAGCAGCCTAATCAGGAGAAACCAGAATGCTACTTCTGCTTCTGTCCTGCGACTCTTCTGCACTTTGAGAACAGGCTCAAAAGACACTACGTCAGTAGATGCATTCATGTGTAAAGATGTTAAGTAGTGTGGGTGGGCTCTGATAGAAAGTGTACACATGGCCATGCCCTGGGCTTCTCAGAGGAAGCCATGTAAGTTCTTCTGGTCATGTTGCTGTCTTCACTAGCTAGCTCTCCACCCTCCCTGGATTCTCAACTCCTGGGAGGAACTGCACATGGCCTGCCTTGCTGAAGTCTTTGCTGCTCCTCTCTTTCTTCTCTCAGGCATCCATTGTTCTTAGTTTCTGCTGGGTATCTTTGTGAATGTCAACAGTTATGGCACAGCTAATTCTGTATTTCTTGCTCTCCCAAGCATGTATCGCTTCCTTGTGTGTGGATCCCTGCATTTTCAAACAAGAGCACTTACTCACCACTCTTCCTGTGGTGACTTCCTGTTCCTTGTTTTCAACTCCAGTTCTGCATATGTACTTATTGTAGACTTCCTGTTTATAAAAGTTGAGAATGAGCAAACTGTGTGTATTGTGACTTGTTTTCCTATTATGCATGTCTTAGGGGACAGGTTTTTGTGAACATACTTAATTCTGTTGAGCCAGACATCCTTAAAATTAGAAACTCTAAATTCAAAATTTTCTTCAGATCTCTTCAAAATTGAATTCTGTCATAATTAAAAATAATTTTTAAGATTTCTTTTTGAGTGTGTGTGCGGGGGAGGGTGGTGGACACAAAGTCCAGGAAAGGGCATTGGATCCTTGTGCTGGGAAGTGAACTTGGGTCCTCTTCTAGAGCAGCTATTGCTTTTAACCACTGAGCCATATCTCCAGTCCTGGTGATAAGTGTGTTTTTTGTTGCTGCTGTTGTTGTTTGTTTTGCTTTAACTTATAATTTAATTACACATTTTTTTCCTTCCCTTCCCTCCCTCCAAACCCTCCCATGTACTCCTCCCTGCTCTTCTTGAAACTCATGGGCCATTTTTCCATTAATCATTGCACACATGTATGTATATGTATACATGTATTCCTGAAAAGAGCCTGTCCAGTCTGTATAATCTTAGTCGTACGTGTGTTGTCAGGGCTGAACATGTGGCACTGGACGATTACTGTTGTGCTTTCTCCCTGAGGAAGGCCACTCCTCCCAGCCTCAGCTTCCTGTGTTGCCTATAGTTCTTTGGGTACGGTTGAAGTCTCGTGGGCTTTTCTCCATCCAGTTTGGTGTCATCAAACTGTTGACAGTTCTGCTAATGTGATGCACCTCCAATCCCTGGATTTATTTTAACTTTACTCTCAGATTGCATTGTTCGTTGCCAGTGTCAAGAATGATAATTGATTATATATATGTATATATATGTATTATGTATGTATATATGTATGTATTATGTATTATATGTATAAATGGTTGTATTTGTGTAACAACACAATCCTACTATACTTGTTTATTTGTTCTAGGATGGGTTTTTTTTTTTTGGTGAATGGTTAAGAATTTTTAACATGTTTAGGATTGCATCATCCTTGAATAGAGATAATTTTCTTGTTCCCTTCCTATTTAGATTATTTTACATTATTGTTATTATTATTATTAATAGTATTACCCCTTTTCCCCTGGGTAGAACATTCTAGACCATGCTGGAGGCATCAGTCCTTCACCGTTACCTATGCTTCTCGCCGTGAGATTTTCCTAGATGCCCTTTGTCATAATGCAGTTCCTCTCTTCTGCCAGTGTTGAGTGCTTCGTTGTGAAAGCACTCTGGACGCTTTCGCCCACCCTATGCCCGTTGAACCAATCATGTGCTTTCATTCCTTTAATCTGCCCACGCAGTTAACTTTGTAATCCAGTCTTTTGAAGATAGAGTGTCATTTTTCCCTCTTGCCCTGTGCTGAAGGTTGGACCCAGAACTTCCGGCATCCTGTACTCAAATGCACACTTTGTGTACAGTAGTACTGCTCTGCAGTGCCAGACTCCAGTCATTCCTATTTAACTTTGCCAGTCCTGCTTTTTCACACAGTTCTAGAAAAAAAGTGTTTGCTTGTTATTTTAGATGTCTGTCAGGAATTTGTCTCAAAATTATAAGTAGGATTAGGATATAGAATTCCAAGTTTCTGTCTAAGTTGCTGTTCCACGTTGCTTCTTCTTTTTTTTTTTGTTTTTTTGTTTTTTTGTTTTTTTGAGACAGGGTTTCTCTGTGTAGCTTTGCGCCTTTCCTGGAACAACTCACTTGCTAGCCCAGGCTGGCCTCGAACTCACAGAGATCCGCCTGGCTCTGCCTCCTGAGTGCTGGGATTAAAGGCGTGCGCCACCACCGCCCCGCTCCACGTTGCTTCTTTAGTGAACTAATATTTAATGTAACCCCATGAGGTAACATAAAAACGAACCTAAGATTCCATCCTTTTGATTGGCATGTTGTTTTCTATCGGTGTTTATCTGCTCTATATTAATGACAATGATGACATAATTACTTAGAAAAGGTCTTTTTAGTTCACAGTTTCTAGTTGAAGATCAGTTGGCCTCCTTTCTGGGGCTTCTGTGAGGACACTGGTTGCAGTGGCAGGGAGTGGGGACTAAGCCACATTGTGACCTGGTGAGCCAGGAAGAAGGGGACTAAGAGATTAGGGTCCCCCAGTTTCTTTCCAGACCTCTACCGGTAGCCTGAGAACTTAGCCCTCAGCTCCGCCACTCAGCATCTTCACATTGCTGAATAGCACTTTAACACAGGGTTTGGGAAGATATTCACTGTCCAAGCTTTAGGACTGTCTAATTGATCTATCGTATTTATTTGTTCCTGAAAGTTACATGACCCAGCTTTGATTGTATTAGACCACTCTGACATGAAATATTTAGAGATGGAATGCCAACTATATTCTTCTGTATTCATTCTTCAGTTTTAAGATGACTTACAGTAAGGTAGGAATTGACATTTACGAATGCAAATTGCCCTTAATATACTTCTCTGTGTAATAATGCTTGATGACTTACACTGTCAGTTCTAAGATTAAATGTCTTGGATCACGTCTCTGCTTCTCTGCCCGCTTGCTGTGTTCTCTGGGAAAGCCACTTAAACTTGTACTTGAATTTTCTTAATTTGTAAAAATAGTTGCTTTCAGGTGTTATTGTGAGGTGATCATGCACAATGCTTTTCATGTAGTAAATGTTCCACATAGCTCAGTTGGGTCGATAATGAACTTAATTGTCTCTAAATTCCCCTTTTGTCCCTCCCTAACCACCCACCCAGTCATAGCAACAATGAAGTCATTTAGGCAGTGAACTCCAGCCTTAATTTGAAATGGATATCTAGTACAAGAAGTAAAATACTTTGCTAGCTATGATTTTTGTGGTTGGTGCTCATGCATGCGTGTGTGTGTGTGTGTGTGTGTGTGTGTGTGTGTGTGTGCATGTGTGTGTGTATTTTGGTCTAATACTGAGTGTGTACCATTAGACACTTAATGTTGGCTGTCTTCCCCCATCACTCTCCACTTTACTTATTAAGGTAAGGCCTTTCAAAGAACCCAGAGCTCCCTGATTGACTTTGTCTAGTTAGCCACCTTGCCCCAGGGACCCTGTCTCTGCATTCTGAGTGCCAGAATTATAGACAGCCACCCACCGCATGTCTCCAGCCTCTGCATGGGTTGGGAGAGCCAATCTCTGGTCCTCACACTTATCCTACAGTGTTTTATCCTGGACCCATCTCTCCAGCCCTCCTGATCTTTTATTCCATTCATGAATCCTCCTGGGCTGTGGATGTAGATCAGCAGTAGACAGAGTGATCTTTATAGCATGTATTCAAGACCTTACATTCCATACTCAGCAATACCAAAAAGTTAAGATTTTATTAGCTCTCGTTTTTTCTTTCTGTTTATCCATTTTATATACTACTCCCTTATTATTCCTCATTCATTTCTACTTTCATTATATTTGTGGAATTCTTCGCTTTTTATCCTGCTGCATACGCAGGGCATCTTTGAGAGAATCTTGCATATTTCAGCTTTGCTTTCTGCAACTCTCTTTTGGATGAGGAAAGCTGGACAAACTTTACAGGAAGTGTCAGGCAGGTACTGGTCCTCAAGTAAAGCAATTGATTTGCTTCAGAAGCCAAGGGGAATAGTTAGGTAGGCATCCTAGTTATTGATAGGCAAACAGCAGAAAAGCTGAATGCGGAAGGGTGTCCGAGTTAGGAAATCTGTATCCTTTTTAACAGAGCGCACTGGAATTCAGAATGACAAGGTAGAGTAACAATAATGAAAACATTTAGCATTAGTCAGCTTTGTTCCATAAAAAATATATCAGAGTACATGATAATAAATGAACATTTCTCCATTTAACATATATATTAACAAAATCATTCAGTGTACAATCCTTTTGGTTTTAATTTGAATTTCAGATATTTTATGCCCTGTCTAGTTGTGAATGTACCCATGAGAGATGGCAATGTTTTTATCAAGTAGATGATAGTTAGAAAGTTGGATTATTTTGTAGTAAGAATGTTCTTTCAAAAACGTCAGCATTAAGGAGCATGCATGCACAGTCACTGGTATGAAAAGATATGGGTATTTGGTGTGATTCTTTTTGTCCTTTAAAGTAACAGTCTTAGCTGGTGTAACAAATTCATTGAGGTAAGCAGCATAAAGGGTATTATTTGATGAGTCCATGTGTGTTTTAGTCCTCACTGCATTTCTGCACTCTAGACTGCATAGGTCTTATGTGCATTTGTGGATTAGGAAGTAGAGAAATAGAATGAATAATTATTTGAAAGTCATAGTCAACATGATAGAGCTGGCATATGAGCTGACTTGGAAGCAGAAATCTGAATTCTCTTTGTACCTTAGATGTTCCTGTGGCACCGAAAGTAAACGAGCTAGCTAACCACTCTACCCACCCACACATTTCCTCCGGCAGACTGGGCTTACTATATTTGCAGTAGGGCAGAAACTCCTACATACTACCAGGGTCAGAACTGCTTGATGTGAATTGTATGCTTTTCCCATGCTGTATTTCATGATCACACACACACACACACACACACACACACACACACACACACACACACACACCATATCCATTCTTTAAAGTTTATTTAAGCTTTCTGTTAAAACGCAGTCATGACTTACTGTGATACCTCCCTACCCATCCTCTGTCCACAGGGCCATGCTGGTAGGACCCTTTGAGGCTGGCTACGTCTGCATCAGTACTAGCCAAAGGGAGAGGAATGAAATCAGGAACTCTGGGCAGGATGGCTTCTTAGACCAAGTACACAGATGTGCTAAGGCATAGTGCTTACTTTTGATAGATGGTGAGAGTTGTTCTGTCATGTCGGGATGTTGTGTTTATGACCCGTAGGTGACTGTATTGGGTGGTACAGGACAGTTTTGTATAGCACTGTCTGCAGCACAAGAACAGAAGCTTTCTTGATTTTGATGCCGTTGACTTCTGGACTTCAAGGTGTTTTCTGTGATAAACTACTGATTGACACTCAAAGTAAAGAGGATTTTTCAAGGCCAGGAGACTGCCTCTTTAAGCCTGCCCCAGTGAGGAGAGCTGCTTTTATATTCTTTGCTTTTAGTAGTCAGTTTTGTTTATTGTTAAATCTTTTGTCTATTAAATTTTATACTCTTATAAAGCAGTTCTCCATACTATTATATATCTTGTTAAAATCTGAATTGCAGAACAGATCTGTTTAAAAATAAAAATAAAAAATGTCTACTTTAAGAGGATTTCACAAAACTAGTCTTTACAATTGCCCCTCTTGTCCATTGTGGTTAACATAACTGTGGGTGATTAAAAAACAATAATAAGAATCTTTGGTGTATATGTTGTTGGAGATTGAAGCCCAGAGTATTATACAAACTAGGCAAGCTTGTAACACGAGCTATATCCTTAGCCTTTGGTTTTTGAAAATCAAATCTCCAGTTGACCTCCACTGTGGAATCTTCCTGCCTCTGCCTTCTAAGTGCTGGAATGGCAGGCAGGCACCACCACACTCAGCTAGTAAGATCCTCAGTGCTACATTCGTGTCTCATTGCTAGGCTCTTTTCAAGTTCTGCAGGGACAAGGCTGATCTCACATCTTATAGTTGGATAGTTACAGCTGTGTTTTACTCCTGAAACACAACTCTGAGCTCCAGACAGCAGACCTCAGCTCAAAGAACATGTCTTTGATTAATATTGAAAGAGCAGTGGGTGGAGGGATTTATAGCTCAGTGGTAGAACATTTGCTTTTCATGAATGAGGCCCTGAGGTTGATGCATAGCAAGAAAGGAAAAGTCTACAAAATAGAATTTAACTTATGGTGCATTTGCTTTTGCATTAAGCAGAACTTGGGCTGGAGTTTATTAAAGTCACCAAGTGTTTTAAACCTGTCTTTTTACTTTGTATTATTTATTAGCTACCAAAAATAGGGTGGCAGTGTGTTAAAACGATTGCATTCTCATTTCAGGTTAATGAAAGTATAATGCACACAGCAGTGCCTCACAGAAAATTCTGCAAATGTATGTTTTTTGTTAGGTTTCGATCTTTATTCGGTGTATCTAAGAAAATAGGACGAGGGATGTAACCTAGTAGAACATGTACTTAACACGTACAAAAGCCAGGTTCATCCCAAGCACTGGGAAAAAGGAAAGGAGGAAGTGAGGAGGAGACAAGTGGAGACCATGGAGCCATGAAGGATATTTGGGTTGTATTCTGCTAGTTTCTGGTATACACAGATCTCATGTTAATTACCTTCTGTGCCTCACTTTCCTTGTCTGTTTAGTTTAAATGAGGAATAATAATATGTTCTTCCTGGATTATGACAGCTAAATGAATTAGTTTATATAACATTTACAATAATACCCAGTACAGAGAGAATATTAGTTAAAATGTGCTTTTACATGTGCAATGTCTCCCATCCATCCTAACTGAAAAGCATTAGAACATTGATTGTTTTTCTCATGCTGCATCGAGCAGTGTGGTTATATAGTTAGTTCTTGGTTATATTTTTAGTTTTAAAATGCCACTGTTGGATTGAAAAATGATAGTAAAAAGGATATTTTTAAGTGATATTTGCCTGCTAAGGGAAAAATCAGCACTCTGAAGATCAACTACCATTTTTCTCTTGTTACTTTAAGAGGAATGAAAGAGTTTGGGTCAAAGTATACTAATAAACCTTATTATCTTGTTTTGTTTATTACTGATTTTTAATGCTTTTTTTCTAAAAGGAACGGTTTTCCTATTTATTTTAAAACTATAATCTATAAGATTTGTGGTTATAAGAAAAAAGAAAACTAAAGCCCTAATTACCTCAGCCTCATTAAGTGGTGTGGATTGAATATCAGGTCATCAGAATATTTATTATTTAGATAAAAGTTTCTTTTACAAGTACATCTGCTAAAACTCCTTAATGGGACCGATGGCAGCTTTGGTCGTCCAGGAGTGGAGTGCTATTGCCAACATGACAGCGGAGCGGCGGTAATTCAACTCCAGTTCCTGATTAATGAGGTTAGTGACTTGTGTTTATTCCTCCTACTTAGAGCCGAAATTAGAGCACATCTAGTTTTTCTGATTGCTCGCATATACTTATATTTAAATATCTGAACCTAAATGTAATTTCTTGTGAGTCAGAGGCAGTCATAATTCATTTTAAGGTGCTACCACAGATAGTCACCCAGTATGTTTTCTTGGAATAATGTTGCAAGTACAATAATGTGGGTAGATATTTTTGATACCTGATGGTATATTTTAGCTATTATTTCAAGGATTTTTGAAAGTTACATAACATCAGAAAGTCGTCTATATTGAGATGGTGTTAAATACAGAGCTCATTATAGGTAAGAGAATGTATTTTAATAGAGTGCTTCAGAATATGTGCAGGGAAAAGCTTCCATTCGAGAGCGTATTGTATTGCTTATTGGCTTTGTTTCTGAGAAGGAAGTATGAAGGGAACTAGAGAAGATGCCATTTTACAACATAGGAAACTGCTCTCAGAGGGACTGCTGAGAAAGACTTACTTCCTTTAAAGCTGAGGATAGTCTGTAGACATTCTTTTTGCCCCAGATACTTAGGGTCTATGGAATAAGTCACAAAATGTGCATGACAGATGGGCCGGTGGGATGGCTCACTGGGCAAAGGCATCTTAGTAAGTTTAGACATGTCACTAAATCGACCCCTTAGTCTACAGATTGTTCATCCTTTTTACAGATCACTCTCTCTCTCTGAGCTTTTCATGGAAATGGACTTGCAGAGGTTCTTGCTCTGAAAATTCTGACTTGTTGGACTTTGGCAAGACTGAGTCAGTCACCTGTATGGCTCTAGGGCCACTCACTTTCTTACCTATGAGTGATTGTATAAACTAACAGGATGTTTTAATGTAACCAATTAGTCAGAGTTTTCAATTGTTCAGAGTATCATTATTCTATTATTATAATCTGAATAAAGGACTCCCATTAGTGCTTGTTGTTATTTTATAATTTGTTTTTATTAAAAAAGTATCTATAATAATGACCAAATGATTTAGAGTCTGAGGCCTAATAATTTTGGAGATTTTTGCCCTCCCATCAGATCCTAGTATACTTTTGGATTATAAGGTGCTAAATTACTGAAGAAGTTAAAACATTAATTTATATATATAAATTTATATTTATATTATATATATATATCATACTCTTCTACATCTGCTGTTGAGAATTTGAGTGAGGCAAATATTCTTTAAAACTCTAATCTATTGGCTAAATGTTTTCAAATTGAAGCTGTTTTGGCACCTCTTTGGAAACACTATTGTAAAATTGTTACATATAAAATACATTGTTGCATAAAAGATACACTTTATTTTCAAGGGAGCCCTTGTGAGTGCCTTGGCTGATGACACCTTACACTTGTGGAATTTACGTCAGAAAAGGCCTGCCATACTACATTCACTTAAATTTTGCAGAGAAAGGTAAGGATTCTCTTTTTTCATACAAATAGAACATTTGCTATTCCGTTGTGATGTACTTTTCTGGGCTATATTCTTTTGGGGTTGTGTGTGGTGCACTTACTGTAGACTATAAGAAGTAATTTCAATGTCACAGGATACACAATGACAGCAGAGCTCTTCCTTTCCAAAGAGAATTGTATAAATTATCTTTTTTTATAGAAATAACTACAATATAGTCATAAAGGTGAAAACAATCCCCTTGTAGCTCCTGTTTTCTTTACAATGAAGAAAGGACGCTGTATACAGTCTTCTGTAACCTGTTTCCTTTAACTGCATACCTAATAGTTATCTTACATCGGCACCTTCACATCTCTCCTGGTCATTTTCACTCTCATAGTGTATGAGAGGGTCCTAATGTGTTCAGTGATCTTCATCGTCTCCATATGGCATTCTCAGTGTTTGTAGCATTTTCAGACTATTGTTCCTGTTGCTTCTTTGTGTTGTGCTGTTAGAAAAATACATATAGATATACATATGTAAATATATCTAAAAGATAAATTTCTAGACATAGAATAGTTGGTCTAAAAAATCTGTCATAAGATTTGTGAACTTTAAAAAAAAAGATTTGTGAACTTTAGGCATTGACTGAAGATGTCTTCATCCCAATTTTATTAAACACTGTCCTCCAAATATTTTTATATAACTATTAAGTTTTCATTATTATGCCTCATCTTTGATTCATATGGAACTTACTTTTGGCATGAAATGTGAGTTAGTATATAATCACAGTTTATGAGACTGTTTCTAGGTATGTGTGTGTGTGTGTGTGTTTGTGTGTGTGTGGTAGTAATAGTAATAGAAGTAGTTGGCATTAAAGATAAAATCACTTCTTTTCTCCAAGGATTAGCCTATGTTACTGTTTTGATGAGGGTTGTATTTACCTGATATATATATATGACATATATAATCTGTATATACAGATCAGTCTTTGACTGTGGGCTTCTGCCCCCAATAGCCTTCCATACTAGGGCAAGGCAAGTCAAAATGGCCTCTGAAAATACAGTATGTCATAGTGCCACCAATCTGAGGGCATAACTGCATTGAATGTGAGTGGGTGGGAAGACAGAGCAAACCTATCCAGAGGTCAGGAACTATTTGTTGTTGTTTACATCCTGATTGGGAAGCTAAAACACATAACTTATGTCAGTTCAGCCATGCTTGCTTCTGGAAGGGCAGAAGTAAACGAGAAGTTAGTAGCAAAGTCCTCGGAGAAAGCAAAGAAGCAAAAAGTCAAGATTAGGCTGTTTTCTGTCTCTTAGGAATCAGTCTGACCTCTTGACGTCTGCACAGTTCTTTCATGTGTTTGCCAATGGGATCTCAGGGGCAGCTCTGTCCGTCTCAGTGTCATGGCATGGATGTCGAATGACATGTGGTCCTCGTACCTCCACTCCCATCAGCGTGGTGCTGCGGTGGAGCTGGAGATGTAGCAGGATGGCTGCCACACTCAGAATTTTGCCCCCAAGAGGGTATTTGGCAATGTCGAGAGACAACTTTCAATGTCCAGGGAGGAGGAGGAGTCCTGCTGGCTTCTAGTGGGTAAATGCCAGGGATTCTACTCTCCCTGCTACAGTGCATAGATGATACCCACAACAGAGAACTGTGTGGTCCAAAATAGGAGAAGCATCAAAATTAAGAAACCCCGAATTGTAGCAAGTCAAAATGACAGCATTTGGTCAGTGTAGTGATGTAGAAGTTCTTGTAAACTACTATTTGTGGTATTGTGTTCCCCCAAATATTGTGCATGCTAATAAACTTATCTAGGGTCAGAGACAGAACAGCCACGATATTAAACACAGAGGATAGGCAGTGGTAGCACACGCCTTTAATCCTAGCATTCCAGAGGCAGAAATCCATGTGTTCAAGGATATAGACAGGCTTGGTGACTCACGCCTTTAATCCCAGAAAGTGAGCCTTTAATCCCAGGGAGTGGTGGTAGAAAGCAGAAAGGTATATAAGGCATGAGGACCAGAAACTAGAAGCATTTGGCTGGTTAAGCATTTGGCTGGTTAAGCATTTGGCTGGTTAAGCATTTGGCTGGTTAAGCATTTGGCTGGTTAAGCATTTGGCTGGTTAAGCTTTCAGGCTTCTAGCAGCAGTTCAGCTGAGAGACATTGGGATGAGGACACAGAAGCTTCCAGTCTGAGGAAACAAGACCAGCTGAGAAGTTGGCCAGGGGAGGTTAGCTGTGGCTTGTTCTGGCTCTCTGATCTTCCAGCGTTCACCCCAATAACTGGCCTCAGGTTTGATTTTATGAATAAGAACTTTTAAGATTCCTACTACAACTATTCATTAGAAAGAGCTTTCCAGGAGCAAGAGTTCTAGCAGAAGGATGTGTCTGGTGCCTCAGTTGTCAGTGACGTGCCCATGTTTTCAGCTGGACAGGGGAGTGTGGCAGGACATTGTCCAGGCTCACAAGCATATTCAGGATGGGATACCTGTTAAATACTCTTAATGAAATAACTAAATATCAAGGGATCCAGTGTTAGGAACTGACGATAATCAAATATGGAGGTTGTCTGCATAGCGGTATTTCCAAGGATAGTGTTACAGTTTTGATATGGAGTCCTTGTGGTGCTTGTCCAGTCCAGTCCGAGGACGATGCCCCACAGCTGCAGGCCCGGTTTTCTGATGCTATGGAAATTAGGAGGTAGGACCTAGTGGAAAGAAGTAGGTCACTAGGTGTGGAGTCTTCAATATATTACCCTTCACCCCTTCCTGTTGCTTGCTCTGCGTCCTGTTCCCCACGAAGTGAAGAATTTCCTCTGTCACATGCTCCTCCAGCCATCATGTCTACCCAGGCTACTCTCGTGGGGCCAGTCTACTGTGATCGGAACCTGGGAAACTGGGAGCCCCAGTCAGTCCTCTTTCCTCCCTTAATTTGTTTTAATCAGGTGCTTTGGTCACAGCAATGAAAGTTAATGAATACAGAGCCTCCAAGGAATTGTGGTAGACACTGGTGGGGAAATGGTACGCCAGCCTAAGATGCGTTGGCAGGTAAAGATCCCTTCGTGAGAAATGCACAGCAGTGGCGTTTTCAGTAAATGAAGCCTGGTGTTGGTTGTCTACCCCCTCCCCCACCCTTGATTGGGCACCATTATGTAAGGCGCCAGCTTGGCAGCTTGCACAGTTGTATGCCATGGTTGTAAAATTGGCACATGAAGTGAACTGATGGAATTCCCAATTCTAGACCTGTAAGATGGTTTTGCACATAACTCACAGAGGCTAGTTAAGCCTGTTCAAAGTTCAGATCCCCCGAAGTGTTTATGAGGGCAGCGGTAAACAAGAAATTGAGGCAGGACTGTTTCTTGAATACATCCTTTGGAAGAGATTCCCTGTGATGGCTGTGAACAGTTGGGGTGATAGGACCTAGCTAGCAATGGCCCTCTGTCTTCATGTGGCTGCCAGGTGAGAGGTGCTGGACCAGGTGCCTAGTTTTCCTCAGCATGTGGCTCTTGGCAGGGGGAGGTGGAAGAAGGGTTTGCCTCAGCTGTGGGGCTCCCCAGGGCAACAGTGCCTGTTCCACCTGAAGGCTGTGGATTAAAAAAACTCCATGGTGCTCTGAAGATTTCTATCAAAGGAGCTTCCCCTGGCTGGGGAGAGGGGAAGGGGGCAAATCTGCAATGCTGTGCCCATCCATCCATCTTTGTAGGGATCTGTTCTTTGCTAATTGTAAGTGCTTTATAGTTGGTATTTATGTTCTATATCAAGCAGGGTATGGTCTGCATTATGCTTATTTAGCTACTCTGTACACCATTTTGTGGGCTTCTTGGAAATACTATTCTTTATTGCCCTGTTTACCCCAGAATCTCTGAGGAACAGTCAGTCTTTTAAATATTGTCAGTTCCTGAAGGTAAAGGGAAGAGAACATGCTAAAACCATTGGCCCTTAAGAAAGATCCTACACTGAAGTGATACTCATCTCTTGCACTCTTATTTCAAGAGCCAGAGCATATCATGTGGCTGTCCCTAACTTGAGTGATAGATCCAGCAAAAGAGAAATCAGCAACAGTGGGTGATGATGACCACACTGCAGCAGTGAGCCAGTAGGTGATGGTGACCACACTGCAGCCATGGGTGATGGTGAGCACACTGCAGCAGTGAGTCAGTGGGTGATGGTGACCACACTGCAGCAGTGGGAGGTGGTGAGCACACTGCAGCAGTGGGAGGTGGTGACCACACTGCAGCAGTGGGAGGTGATGAGCACACTGCAGCAGTGGGTGGTGATAAGCACACTGCAGCAGTGGGAGGTGGTGAGCACACTGCAGCAGTGGTAGGTGGGACCACACTGCAGCAGTGGGAGGTGATGAGCACACTGCAGCAGTGGGAGGTGATGACCACACTGCAGCAGTGAGTCAGTGGATGATGGTGACCACACTGCAGCCGTGGGAGGTGATGAGCACACTGCAGCAGTGAGAGGTGGTGACCACACTGCAGCAGTGGGAGGTGATGAGCACACTGCAGCAGTGGGTGGTGATAAGCACACTGCAGCAGTGGGAGGTGGTGAGCACACTGCAGCAGTGGGAGAGCACACTGCAGCAGTGGGTGGTGATGAGCACACTGCAGCAGTGAGAGGTGGTGACCACACTGCAGCAGTGGGAGGTGATGAGCACACTACAGCAGTGGGTGGTGATAAGCACACTGCAGCAGTGGGAGGTGGTGAGCACACTGCAGCAGTGGGAGAGCACACTGCAGCAGTGGGTGGTGATGAGCACACTGTAGCAGTGGGAGGTGGTGAGCACACTGCAGCAGTGGGAGGTGGTGAGCACACTGCAGCAGTGGGAGGTGATGAGCACACTGCAGCAGTGGGAGGTGATGAGCACACTGCAGCAGTGAGAGGTGATGATGAGCACACTGCAGCAGTGGGAGGTGATGAGCACACTGCAGCAGTGGGTGGTGATAAGCACACTGCAGCAGTAGGTGGTGATGAGCACACTGCAGCAGTGGGTGGTGATGAGCACACTGTAGCAGTGGGAGGTGATGAGCACACTGCAGCAGTGGGAGGTGATGAGCACACTGCAGCAGTGAGAGGTGGTAACCACACTGCAGCAGTGGGAGGTGATGAGCACACTGCAGCAGTGGGTGGTGATAAGCACACTGCAGCAGTGGGAGGTGATGAGCACACTGCAGCAGTGGGAGAGCACACTGCAGCAGTGGGTGGTGATGAGCACACTGTAGCAGTGGGAGGTGGTGAGCACACTGCAGCAGTGGGAGGTGGTGAGCACACTGCAGCAGTGGGAGGTGGTGAGCACACTGCAGCAGTGGGAGGTGATGAGCACACTGCAGCAGTGGGAGGTGATGAGCACACTGCAGCAGTGGGAGGTGATGAGCACACTGCAGCAGTGGGAGGTGGTGACCACACTGCAGCAGTGGGAGGTGATGAGCACACTGCAGCAGTGGGAGGTGATGAGCACACTGCAGCAGTGGGAGGTGATGATGAGCACACTGCAGCAGTGGGAGGTGATGAGCACACTGCAGCAGTGGGAGGTGATGAGCACACTGCAGCAGTGGGAGGTGGTGACCACACTGCAGCAGTGGGAGGTGATGAGCACACTGCAGCAGTGGGAGGTGATGAGCACACTGCAGCAGTGGGAGGTGATGAGCACACTGCAGCAGTGGGAGGTGGTGACCACACTGCAGCAGTGGGAGGTGATGAGCACACTGCAGCAGTGGGAGGTGATGAGCACACTGCAGCAGTGGGAGGTGATGATGAGCACACTGCAGCAGTGGGAGGTGATGAGCACACTGCAGCAGTGGGAGGTGATGAGCACACTGCAGCAGTGGGAGGTGATGAGCACACTGCAGCAGTGGGAGGTGATGAGCACACTGCAGCAGTGGGAGGTGATGACCATACTGCTTACTTTTACAGTGGGCATCAAACTTCTGGGGACAGGAGCCTTGTTTGCTCTCTCTAGTTTAAATCTACATTAACTTGGCTGAATTACTGTTTCTCTTTTATGCCATTTGCATTTTTGCTTGTGAAACTAAGAAAGGTAGGAAAACCATGAAAAATGCACTAAATGCTATTTGTAAGATTCGGGAGAATTGTTGCCCTAAGCCTGCAGGTCTTGTGCATTGTTTTGTCTTAAGTAATAGTTAGGTCATATTTTAGTGAAGATTTCTGTACATATAATAGAAATTCTATATAATAATTAAAATTATTTTTCATAATATGCATTTTTAGTTAATTTTTTGAATTGTAGTAAATTATAGTATATAAAATTACCACTTCTTAAGAAATTTAACTTACAGCTAATGTTACGCTTATAGTTTTGTAAAAATCCATAATGTGAATATCTTTTAATAGGTTGAGCTTTGGTGGTGTTTAAGAAAAAATAAAACAGTTGAGTGTCAAGTCTACAAATCTGAGAAAATTACTTTGCAGCTTTGTGTGATGATTTTCTAATTTATGGAAAAATTTTCTCTAAGCCTTGTAGTCCTTACTGTTTTATTTCTCTTAAATGCTGAAGTTTTTTTTTTTTTTCTTCCTAATTCCCCATTTACTCTGAGGATAGTTGTAGAACATCCATCTTAGTCCTGACTGCTGAGCAGATATTTGGCATAATAAACAAGAGTGATGTGGGTCTTACTTTTAGGATATTGGTCAAAGCTAAGAAGACTAAACTTCCCAGATGCCCAATTAAGTGCCGTTTATTCATACTGAATGAGTAAATATGCATTTCTATTTCCATAGAATGGTTTTCGATTTTGCGTAAGAAAACCTTAGAAACGTCCTGGTTGAACAGCCACCTGATTGGCAGCTGAAATACCAGAGCTGCTTTTCCCTACCATTCCTGTAGCTTGTGGATGGGCAGGTGGCTGTCTTCTCCCTGTTTTCCATGGTTTCCTCATGTGCTGGGACCTAGTTTCTTCTGAGAACAGCAGCCACACTGGCGTAGGGCTAATACAATGACTTCATCTTGGTCACATCTTCCAAATATAGTCACATTCTTCTCTGCTGTGGGACAGGGATGGCTAGGACTTCAACATGTGATGGAAGCTGGTTGATCATAAAATGAAGTGGTTTGCAGCCAACCAGAGTACAGGGTAGAAGTAAAGACTAAAAAGAAAAAGTATACATATTTTCAGAAGTCACAGAAAAAACTCAATTTCATTTTTTCCCCTATAATTAGTATGCAGCTTCTTATGCAATCACTAGGTTCAGAGCCCTTTAGAGATTAATCTGCCATGTACTTTTTACCACAGGAATTTATTTGCCAGTGGTGTGAACCATAGCATCGAAAGGAATTGGTAAAGTGGTATGTATTAGGGAATACTCTAGTGTGGTCTTTACTGCTCTGACCCCTGTTACAGATTGAACTGTGTCTCCCAAAATAATGTTCAAGTTATAACCCCTAAATGTGACCTTATTTAAAGGTAGGGTCTTTCCAATGAAACAAGGTTAATGTGGCCAGCACTTACCTGACTGGTGTCCTTATAAGAGAAAAAGAACACACACACACACACACACACACACACACACACACACACACACACACACTGGGGAGGGAAGGGAGAATGAATATCATGTAATGACATTTGACATTATAACAGATTGGAGTAATGAATCTTTAATTCAGGGAATAAAGGATAGCTGGCAATACCAGAAGCTAAAAGAGAGGGGCTGGGGGGTGAGGGTGCAGAGCCTGCTCCAGAGCCCTCAGAACCCTCTGGACATCCGGGTGTCCGTCCTGTACTTTCAGAAGTGCAAGAGAAGAAATTCTGCTTGTGTTAATTTTCCGTGCTGGTCCTGGACACTAACATGCTTCTCTTGTTATTCCTTCATATTGGCAACCTTGTCATGCACCATTGAGTTTATTCATGCAGAGGAGAAGTCCTTGGCTTTGATAGCAACTGAGAATTTGATAAGCGAAATTCTATTTGGCACTTGCAGAAAATGTTCCACTTGGCTTCCACTTTGATATTTTTCCCTTTGAAGGACATTTAATTAGGAAGAAGTCATGGATTAATAAGCAGATACAGCCACCTCCTCCTCCTCCTTTTAACTCATCACTATGAATTAGAATGAGCATTATTCTCAACAGTGCTGTTTTTTTCCATGAGTTTTGAAATAACAATATAAAAAATGAAAACTAAAAATTAAATTAAATATATAGACTCCCTACTCAGGGCTAAAGTTGTCTAATGCTAACCTTGATCATATAGTTCTTATTGTTTATGAAACTCTTCCATATAAATGTTATTTATTCTCAGGAAATCAAGAAAATATTCTTCACTGAAATGTTATAGGGAGGACTTTTCCTCCTCAAATGTCCTAATAGTCGCAAGGTGATACGGAAATATATTTCTAAAGATGCGTTTTTATATATGGCTATTTTATTTAATTATAGGTGCATATTTTTAATTTAAAGAGTAATTATGCATTCTAAATTAAATTATCTAATGCATTAGTTCTCATACTCAGAATTTAGTTTGCTTTAACTATCATGGAAGAATCATTGATATTTAATAAAAATCTCACAAGAAAAGGACTGTTTGGCAGTTGGAGTGACTCACTTCTCTAGCAGCCCAGCGGTGGGGAGTGAGCACTCCTGGTGTGCGGCAGACACTGGCTGTTCGCCATGTGTCACTTTCTGAGTGGCATAAATAAATTAACATAGCAACAAAAGCTCCTTTACCACATTGTACCTTTATTTCCCGAATTTTAACCAAACATGTGTTTTGCTGATTTACGTAGCTTATACTTTTCTCAGCAGGCACATGGACATCATACAACCAAGAGCTAGAAAAGTACCATTGGCCAAAAGCCAACCTATAACTGTCTTTCAAAGATTTTGAATTAATTTACTGCACAGATTAAACGAGAAGAAAGGTAATTCAATATTGAACTAAAAAACTACAATTACAACCTCTCTTGTAATTGTACACTATTATCAAAATGCTTTCCAGCCTTTTTTTTTAGAAGCACATGGTCTAATGTAGCTCAGGCTGGCCTTGAAGTCCCTGATCCAAGTGATGGATTACAGGTGTGTGCCACCTCACTCCATATAAAATACTTTTCTTTGAAAGAAGCTTAAGGGTATAAGCCTTAGGAATGAAAAATTTGGTTGGGTGAAATTCAGGGCTGGAGAATGGCATTTGAGAATCTTGGCCAGCACTGTTCAGAAGAGATGGATGCAATTTATCACAGGTTATCTGGATGTAACTCTGATCCACAAGAAGATGGGTTATTGGTGTAGACAGAACAAGTCATTTTAGAACATGGATATACTTAGACCAAGTTTGAAAGTGTCAAATAAAATGAGTTACCATTTGATGAGTTTGAAACTGTAAAAGAAAAGATGATAAGTGTTGGGTAACTTCTGAGATTAGGTATCTGTAATAACCAAAACCTTGGACAAAAAGAGGAGTTACTCAGAGAGAATCATCAGATCATGTGGGGGCCTTGCAATAAATTAACATGTAAAAGCATTAGATGAACGGAGGGGCCATGTAATACAAGAGTAGGTTCATATCTTTTATTCAATAGAATAAGTCCTATAAAAATACCAAAACAAAAAGAATGAGAAAGAACCCCCTCCTTTATAAAATGCTCAGACAGTGACTGGAACAATTAGAAATTGTGTAGTTCATTACGTGTGTTCAGTGGACAGAGTGCAACCTGGGGTGCTGAGTAGACTGAGATCACATAGCTGGGCAGGGGGGATGGGCAGTGCAAGTACTGCTTCAAGTTTGGGCATTTAACACATGTAATGCAATAATTATGTGGTCCTTTTCCATCATTTTTAAATGGAAATCTGTCACCAGGAAAATACTAACTAAAACCCCAGTCACCTTTCAGAAAGTGCAAGACTGAATTTCTCATGCCCTGCTGGTAAGAAAACTGTGTTCCAAGAACTCTGGCAAAGCTGTGGTTTTATTCTCCAGGAGAGCTCCACTCTAAATATGAACGAGAGGCAGGTGCTAGTGGGACCTAAGCATCTGCTGATGTCATATACCTGTCCTTTGTCATTTAAACACACATTCATCTAAGTGAGGTGTGACTAAGTTCCCAGTTTAGTTCACCTACAAATAGGACGACAAGTCACCGTGGGCTTGACTTAATCAGGTGAATCTTTTAATGGGCCAGGAGTCTACTTAACACATAAAGCTCAGAGTCTGAGATGGATTCAGTAAAAGGACCTTGTTCTGTGTTGGTCTTGAAGATGGAGTGAGTCACATTGAAGGGCCTGAGGGAGAGCTAGGACATGTAGACTATCTTGCAACTGTAGAAGTTGAATTTTTCTAGCAACTCAACTGAGCTTGGAGAAGATTTTTTTCACACTAGTTTCGGAAAGGTATTTAGGTTGCAGCTTGGCTGCCCAATAACATGCGTTTCAGGCTTCTGGGTTTCTAATCAGAGTCTCCAGACGCAGGGTCTAGACATCTGCCCAGCAGAAACTGAAACAGTAAGTGAGTTTGAGTTCACTAAGTTGATAGTGATTTATAGCCATAAAAACTACTACAGATTTTGGAATCTGAATATGGTGTCACTTAGCAAGGGGGCTGTGCTTTGAGACATGAATCATTGTATAGTTTCATTTTGCAAGCATCTGTTGGTACTTTTCCTTGGGGAAACAAACATTTACTCAACTGGTACCACTGATAGGGCAAAACAATGATTCCTTCTAGGTTAAGCTTGCTGAGCAAATGAGTTTAGAGGGCAGGGTTACAGGAACTTGGGTGAAGGGTTTCAAGAATGTGGATGGTACCAAAACAGCTTCCTCATGGAAAAGTCCCATCCCAAGATGGATGACCAACTTCTGAAAGTTGCATGGATGGACTTCTCCCTTGAGTTGACCCCCTCCCTCTTGTCTGTTCTAGCACCACCCCAAAACACTTGCAGCTGAGGCGGAATCATGTAGAGGGTGAAGAGAGGCTGGAGGGAGGGATTATAATCTCGGGTGGGGACCATA
The DNA here is from genome assembly GCF_004664715.2 of Peromyscus leucopus. Lineage (NCBI taxonomy): Eukaryota > Metazoa > Chordata > Mammalia > Rodentia > Cricetidae > Peromyscus > Peromyscus leucopus. The sequence goes on along the minus strand of NC_051085.1, from coordinate 32,070,296 downwards.
GGACAGATCTTGTGAATCTCTGGTTTGGGGAATCACTTTGCTCTAATTTCCAGGTGGTAGCAGCCATACTGTGTGTAGAGAAAAAAATATTTCACAACAGCACTGTAGAACGTATCTAAATGAACTTAGGACTGCTGTGACATCACTAGGAAATAGAGTCTTGGGTTATATATGTGCTTGTTGACTGGCTAAACATGTGGAAGTGGTATTCGAATTCGACAGTGGGCAGATGGGGCTTAAATTTTGGGAACACGAGAGAAAAGGCTCCAGTTGCCTCCAGTAGGCTGTCTGTAGTACGCCTGTCTGTTGGTTGCCAGTGGAACTCAGGATGGAGTGAGAAACACGTTAGTGGAATCTTGAGAAAGTGCTTCCTCTTTCCACGGGGCAGAAAGAGTCAGAGAATTGTCTCCTTCATACTGAATACATGATTAGCGTGTATTTTTAATTGATATTTCCCAGGGAAATGTTGAAAGTGTGACTTGATATTTTTTCCTTGCTTCTCTATAATAAATTGCAAGTAGAGAGTGCTAAATTGAAGGAAATGTAGACAAGGAGCCAGAACTGGAGTGGAATTCTCACTTCAATGGAGGTGGTAAAGGAGAGAATACTTTTGAAAATGTAGTCTAGAGAGAAATAGCAGGTGATGACTACAGGATGTCTCAGAATCTCCCCACGGTGAAGGTAATCCTACCACTCTTACCCAGACTGAAGACCTTTGTAAAGTTTAAAATCTCATCCTTGTGTCTTAGCGAGAGCCTAGGGGGTCACTCTTGGAAGATGGTAAGATTTGTGTGCAGTAGGGTGAGACCTGGTGGTATTTATTCATTTCATTTATTAGTGAGAAAACAGCGTCAGTAAAAGCACTACTAGCTCGGACTGGAAGAGACCGGAGACCGGGGCTGCACCATGTGCTGGCGCCGCTTTCCTGCTTCTCCATCTTGGAGGATTTCTTGACTGAGTTTTACGATCCAGTGTCTGTGCTGTGAAGATCAGAGGCGTTCCCCCATTGTACTGAGTGCTCCTGTTCCCTTCTATGCTTACTGGGTTTCTTTTGTGTTTATTTTGCCTTATTTCTCTTGATATGGTTTGTTAGACTTCGGTCTGCTTAGGTGTCTGAAAACAAGCAGCATTTATTAGTTCCCTGTTTCCTTTGACCTAACGTTTCAGTGCCGGTTCTCATGGCAATGCTTTCCCTGCTAACTTACCCAACGAACAATTAATTTATTTGAATAAAAACGAACACTTCAAGGCCGTGAGCTGAATCTGTGATGAGGTGACTGAGACAGAGATTTCCTTTGAAACAGTTGCAGGAGACATGCTACAGAAAATGGAACCTTGGAGGGAAAGGAATGGTCAAGGTGTAGCTGAAGAACAGTTGGAGCTGAAATAAGCTTGTACCTAATTCGTGTACAATCGGTCAAATTTAAAAACAAGACATTAAGAGCCAGACATGGAGAGAGGAGGGGCCCAGGCGGCCCTACCCCTCACTGCTGAACTGTTCTCCGTCAATAGAGCAGGGAGAGAAGGGGTGACTGCCTTCATTTGTGTCCCCTGCCCCACTGGTGACAGTCTTAAGCCAGGGCTCACGCAGATAGCCCAAATTCATCTATAAATCAAGAGACATTGTAATCAGAAGCTTCAAAAGGTTGTTCACGATTCTAAAACTTACATGGCAAGGGAAAAAAATCTAGAATACCCGAAACTGTATAATTTTGAAAAAGAAATATAGGGTGGTGGTACTTGTTTTACTAGGAACTCCTGTGCTCTCCCCCCAAAAGTGCTAGAAATTAGAAACGGTAATTTCCAAGAGAGAACAAATGGACTAAAGCCCATAACAAGTCCAGAAGTCCATGTGTGAAGAGAGGCACACATGTTCAGTGACAGGGTAGCCTGAACTACATGTGTGAGGCGCTGACTGAAAAACAAAGCATTAGAGGTGGTTCAGTGGGTACAAGGGACTTGCCACAGAAGACTGGCGGCCTGAGTTTGATCTCCAGAACTCATGCTAGAGGAGAGAACGGATTCTGGAAAATTGTGCCCCAAACTGCACGTGTGTACCATGATACAGACATATTCACAGGTACATACCCACCACATATACACATGCACACACACAGACAAACAAATAAACAAATAATTTTTTTAAATTTAAAAAAAAAGGGGAAAAAAAAGAGCTCTCTCCCAACCTCAAATCTTTCATGTCTTGCTTATTTTGGAAACATGATTGCAAGATAGAAAACATATTCCAGTTGTTTATAAAACTTACAGGAATAGCAAATTTGGGGGAAGGAGAAACAAATAAAAACCAACTTTAAAATAGCAAGTTTGTGTAAGTGCATAAATAGGGGCTTATGTGTGTGTAGAGAGAGAGAAAGATAGACAGACAGACAGAATATGAGAATGAGAGCATTGGTATGAATTTGGTTTTGATTCAAGGCAGTATTTTAGCCTTGTGGTACATGGGACTGTATGTATTCCTGACAAGTTTTTCTGGCCTTTTGAAACTTGATTTTATAAGTGTAAGAATTTATTTTCCTATTGGATTTTTATGCCTTTTCTTCATTTTCAACTAACATAAATTTGACTTATGATAGTAGTAGTTCAGCTATCAGCTGCTGCATAAGAAAACATCCTCAAGCTGAAGAGGCAGCTATGATGAGTGTTTCCTTTGCTCATAGTTCTGGGGGTGCGGGGCAGAGTGGTTTTCTTCTGTCCACAGTCAGCTGGACAACCACAGTTAAAGATGCCTCACTGTCAGACAATCTGGCCAGCCCTTCTCAAGTGTCCTGGCTGGCTTTACCTGTCCTGCCTGACATTGTCTGTCTTATGTGGAATTCATCATGTGCTACCTGGGTTCCAAAAACATTGAAAAACAAATTAGGACCAGGGTTTGGTTCCTAGCACCACATGGGTCAGGTTGCAACTACCATGTTGTACTGGGACCACCATGTGGATGCTGTAAATCAAAGACAGGTCTTCTGAAAGAGCAGCCAGTGCTCTTAACTGGTTGCTGAGCCATCTCTCCAGCCTGAGAATATAATTTATTTTTAATAATATATAGCTAACATTCATTGAATATTTAATGTCAGGCCCTGTTTTAAGTATCTGAAATGCTTTGTCTTACTGATCATTGATGGATACTATGAAGTAGGTGTGTTTTGCTACTTAGAAAAGTTGAATAGTTTACCTAAGACTATATGCTAATAAGTGAGAGACTTGGATCTTGAACCTAGGCAGTCTAACTATTGCTCATGTCTATATGTTAACTAGAACTAGATAATTTCTCATAATTCCTAAATCCATAGATCTGTTTAAACAAAAATGTTAGGCAGTTTTTGAGTTATAAGTGACATGAATTAAAAATGTAAACTTAATATATACTGTTTAAGTTTTGATACATATTTGCACACTCTTTTGAACCATTATCACACCTAAGATACTACACTTACCCATTAATCCAAATTTCTTCCTTTTCCTTATCCCTTAAGGTTTTCAAAAAGGTGATATGGATTTCTACTGCCTTGGAAATAATAAAGTACAGGTTGATCATCCCTAATGTAAAAACCTGAAGTAGGAGGTGATCTCAAGTCTGAAACGCTAAGTACCCACATGACAATAAATGGAAAATTCACATGACAATAAATGGAAAATTCACATTGAGTATCCACATAACAATAAATTGAAAATTCTACACTTTACTTCATAGTACAGGATTAAGTCAAAATGTAGGCATACAAAAGTTGTACAAAATTACCTTCAAGCTATATATACAGGGCATATATGTGATTTCAATCAATGTTGTGTTTAGACTTAATGTCCCATTCCAGGATATCTTATTATTTATTTATTACTATTTCAAAATATGAAAATATATGAAATCTAAAACACATTTAGCCCCAAGAATGTCAGAAAAGTAATACTTAGGCTGTACTATAAAATTATTTTGCTGATTCAATAGGTATGTTTATAGTTTATTATAATAAATTCATATAAATCCTTAGAAAGAGTACATTTTATTATATAAAACATTAAAAACTTCAAATATCTAAACCTTAAGGTCTACCTGAACATTAATTCTAAAAAGAAATAAGAACATAAGCTATATTTTATTGTTTAAATATGTATTTTCATCTTGCAGAATCTCTGTAATAAAATTGTGCATTTATGGAAATAGCAAACATGGAGTGTGTTCGCTCTTGCCAGAGGCCAGGCATTACGTTGATACATAAAGTCTAGAAGTTGGTATTCTCAGTTTGTATTGTTGGTTTATTAATATTAATTGTTTGTTTGTTTCTATGGTTGAGCATTGGCTTGTATAGTTAGATCTGTGATGTACCCATAGAAAGAAAGTGAATAATGTATTCAGATATGAAACATATTCTGACTTCAAAACCATTCTTTCTTAATCATGCCATACTGTTTAGTGTAAGGCTATATGTTTAACATACAGGTTAAATTTAGCATGATTAAATATTAATCACAGTGAATAGATGAATCTGATTATTTCATTGTCATTTTGCATTTTCTAATTATAAATATAATTATTTTATATTTGCCTTTTAAAATTATATATAATTATTATGTATAATAAATATATAAATTATCTCATAAGAAACCACCTAATACAGTCAGGGAAGTGTATCAGATATTCTTCTAATTCCCTTTCTGTCTGTGTTTTCTCTTGTAGGGTTACATTTTGCCATCTGCCTTTCCAGAGTAAGTGGCTCTATGTGGGCACTGAACGAGGTAATATACACATTGTCAATGTGGAGTCCTTCACACTCTCAGGCTATGTCATTATGTGGAATAAAGCCATTGAACTGTAAGTTTGAGCAAATATTCCATATCTGAAATTATCAAGTATCAGTATCTTATAGCTTTATGTTAGTGAATCATTGTGGCATTGATGTGTCAGGTATTCCTGATATTATATGTAGATCTTTTGATTTTTTCATAAGTATTATCCTATTGTCATGACATTTAATAACTTTAAACCTTTTTATGTTCACATATATTTATAAATGTATATTATACAGTTTCATCTGTGTATAAACTGTTATATTTAATAGTTGAAATGCAGTAGTTATTCCTGTTAGGTTGAAAACATTCATTTTTTTCTTTTATCTTCTAATTCAATTTGTTTCTTTAACCTTCTAATTATTTTTCTTTTATATCTTCTAATAATCACTCAATGTAAATGTTTGTTAAAGTTAGTATATCACCAAGATTAACAAAAATCAGATTGAACTGTGTTGCCAAGAATTTGTAGTGCTAATTTCTACTTCCTAGTGTTTTTTGTATCATCTCTTTTTGTAAGTTTTAACGTACAATGTTGACAAGACTTTTTAAAAATTCATTCCACACCTTTAATCTTTTGACAGAGAAAAATTTGTGACATGTCTCAGAGAACATTTTGGTGTAGCTAGAGTAGTGTGATGAAAGCCAGTTTTTCTTTCTGTGACAAAGGTGTTGCTACCCTTCCTTGGAAGTGTAGGTTTTCAGTTTGTTCTTTGAGTTGATCATAACATCTAGTAGGTAGAGATGGTCTTAAGTCTTCACAGGCTGAAGGGGTGCAGTGTCCCCAGCCTCCAGCATTCATGAACAGGGATATACTTTTTCTAAATGCATGGGCATTGTTCCAGTAATCTTTACTTATATGCTCTCTCTTTCTCTGGTATATGTATAGGTACCATTAATTTCTGGGTTTTCAAAAAATAAAACAGAAGTTTTTTCAACTTCTAGTATGAGCTGTAGAATTGGTTGGGATATCCCAGCTGACACCTAGCATTAAATGTTGCATTATTTTAAAATATTAACTTTATAATGAAAAGAGATATAAATATTGGACTAAATTAAAATCTTTCCTATATATAAAATGCAATTATAAAGTTTATTAACTTACAGGCTTATGATTTTCATCATTTTTTCTTTTATTGGCAACTTAACTATTTTCTTCATAAATTGATTTTTTTATTGTGATGATTTGCTGTGACTTTTAATTGAGTAAAAAGCCTTATTTGTTATGTTTTGTTTTGTTTCTCAGGTCATCTAAATCTCACCCGGGTCCTGTTGTCCATATAAGTGATAATCCCATGGATGAGGGGAAGGTAGAATTTTTTCTAAACAAACATTTGTTAATTAATCCATGCTGTTTTGACTTTTAAATATGCAAACTGTCCTAGGACTGCACTGTTGCCCAAAAATTGAGATTGGACCAAGGTTTGTATAGTGAGTAATGTAATTGCTTGTTACTCATTATGAAGAACAAGGTGAAGAATTGGAATGATTCCTAAGTAAAAGGATTAAAAATCCTAAAGCATAAATAGAATTTAATAAATATGAGGTATTCATTTGTATTAGGCTGACTCAGAATATTTTCCCTGATTTTCAGATAATGTAGACAGGATTTTTGAGGTGGGGGTGGGGGGGACAGGGGCAGCATGTGACTTTTCATTTAGTTTACAGATTTTATTGTGCCTATCATATATTACATTATCTCAGAGTAGTCTCTGTAACTCAGCTTCCTTAAATTTTTCTTCATAAGTACATCTGCTTAATAATGTATATTATTAGTATATTAATCCTAACATATAAAATCCTGTTTGATTTTTTTTTTAAACTCATGCAGTCTGTATCTAGCTATGGTTGGCTTGAGTTAATTAATACATTTAAAACTCCTATTTCCTTTTCTGTGAGTTTCCGTTTTCTTACACTAATTGTCTTTCAGGTAGTTCTATTTAATAATGGCCCTTTCCTACCTGTGTGATTTTAGGATCTTAACAGGAATGAGCACCAGAAAGTGTCAGAAATCAAGGATGGAAAACTTTATCTTATAAAGGGATTTGACTCAAATATTTTCTTCTCTCAGTTAGTGAGAAAGGGCGAAGCTGTCAATTATTTACCACTGTTCTCATCCCGCCACTGAAAGACAAAAGCATCCCTGGACTGCTGGGATTTGGCTAGTGGTCATGGAACTATATGACTGGAAGGAAACTCTACATATGTTTACATACTGTACATTTAGCAAATGTACAGTAGCCTGGTTATTGCTTTGTTTTTCTTTTACACAAGATGCTTGTTTTAAAGCCAAACCTCTGGCTGGAAAGTCTGGTGAATTAATAAGGTTCCTGTCACATGGAGTTACTCACTGAGTCATTTCAACCCTTCTTTGTAATGTCTCTTCCTGTAAGGTGTGTTAGAGTTGATGGAGTCTGGCACACTCTTTTATTTCTTTTTTTATTGATTAAAATTTTTATATAATGTATTTTAATCATTTCCTCTCTCCCCAGCTCCTGTCTGCCTCCCTCACCATCAACTTCCTGCATTTCTCTCTCTCTCTCCCTCTTTCCCTCTCTGTCTCTGTTTGTCTGTCTGTCTGTCTGTCTCTCTCTCTCTCTCTCTCACACACACACACACACACACAATGAAAATCAAAACAAACAAAAAATCAGTAAGACTAACAAAAGCCAAAACAAAGTGAAACAAAAAGCCCCTCCCCAACACACACAAAATGGAGTTTGTTTTTGTGTTGTCCAGCTACTCCTGGGCATGGAACCTACCCTAGACTATGGTTGATATACTCAGTGTCACTCCATTGGAGAAAACCTTTCTTTCCCAGCAGGTATCAGCTGCAAATAGCTTCTTGGAGTTTGTGTCTATTTCCCCTCCTTGGGGCTGGTATCTTGTCTGGGATCTTATCTGGTTTGAACCTCTGCAGGTCTTGTGTGTGCTGCCACGGTCTCTGAGTTCATGTGTGCATCAGCTCAGTTGTGTCTGGAAGAGTGTTTCCTTCAAGCCCTCCACCACCCCCAGCTCTCACAGTCTTTCCGCTCCTCTTCTGCATAGATCCCTGAGCCTGAAGGGGGAAGTGTTCGATGAAGACATCCCTTCGAGGACTGAGTCCAACCTTCCTAGAGTGTCGTTCTCATCTTGATGATGTCTCGTTTAAGTGTTGGGTGTGTCTACAGTCGGATGGGGTGACTGACTTTTCCTTAGGATGCAGTCTGGCTCTCCATATCTTTCATGATAACCTCACTAGAAGGACATACTGAAGCCATAGTCACTGTTTCCCAAGCAGACTGCCTTTTGCTGCCTCCATGCTTTGGTTTCTGTCAGTCTTGTTTGCAGGGCTAGCTTACCATTGTGCTGACTTCTTCTCTACACTTTAAGGTCCAAATTAATAGTACATATAAACAATGTCTTCCTAGATAATTCTGACAGAAAATACTTTCTCTCTTACTTCCATAGCACTTCATGCAAGTGTTCCGGCATGCATGATTCACTGCCTTTGTTAGAAATGCATGTGTATCACTGTCCTCTGAACCATATAGAGCTGTATTCATCCTCAGTGCAACCACTTGTTTTATTGATTTATATTTGGTGGTAGAAGTTGATTCAGGGCCTTGCACATGCTAAGCAAGTGCTGTACCAGTACTCTCTATCTCCAGGCTTTTTATTTGTTTGTTTGTTTGTGCAGGATTTCACTAGGTAGCCTGGATCTCACAATCCTTTTATCTCAAAGCCTTCCTAAATGCTGAGATAACAAGTGTTGATCACCACGCTTGCTTATAAGAGAAAAAGTAGGACATTAGTGAGTGATTCGCAGAATTATTTATATCTTTCTAAGTTATACACCATTCTAGTAGGAACAATTCTTTTTAAAATGCGTTTTAATTTTAATATACATGTATGAGAGTTTCATACATGTATATTATACATCTTGATCACATTACTCCCTATTACTTCCCCGCTCCTCTCTCTGGACCTGTTTTTCTCCCCCACAAGTCCCCATCCTGTTCTTATGGTTTCCTGTTTTTATTTAGTTTTTTAACTACTGTTGGGTTTCATTGAGGTTCCTTCTCTGAACAGGTTGTGGTTCTTTACTGCAGCATTGACAGCTTATTTCATTTTGTCCCTCCTCCATTCCAGCTACAACGCGGGCAGGCCAGATCTAGATCAGGTGACCACAGTGTCCGGGAATTTATGAGCACAGTAGCCATGACATGTCTAGAAAGCTCTTTCATAACATTCTTTATAGCATTTTTTCCTATTCTTTGTACCCTCTTTTCCATGATGTTCCCCAGTTTTGTGTGTGTGTGTGTGTGTGTGTCTGTGTGTGTGTGTGTATGTGCATGTGTGTGTGTGCGCGTGTGTGTGCGCGTGTGTGTGTGTGTGTGTGTGTGTGTGTTTCTGTGTGTATATGTCTGTGTCTGTGTGTTTTTTTTGTGTGTGTGTCTGTGTGTATGTGTCTGTGTATATATGTGTCTCTGTGTGTCTGTGTGTGTATGTGTCTATGTGTGTATGTGTCTGTGTGTGTCATGGTAGTGGGTATTATAGGGATGTCCCTCTTAGGGCTAAACACTAAGTAGTCACTCTCCGCACTTTGACCAGTTAGAACTCTCCGCATTAACTGCTATCCACGGCAAAATGAAACTTCCTCGTAAGAATAAATCCTGTGGAGACTTTGCAAGGACTTACACAACTTAGGTTCTCATTTTCCTTGTCCTGCATCTGTAGAGAAGATCTAAGAAGCTTGTGATCATTCAACCCTAACCTATTGGGCATATTTCTAATTTCATTAGGATGTTGTGGCTAGATAAAAGAGGCTAAAAGTTTGCTGTGACCTTCTTAGGTTATTAAAAATGTGAACAGGCAAAGCTAATTCCTTAAAGTTACAAGTCTCTGAAGTGGTGCTTTCACACTTAGAGCTCTTTACCTACATCTTGAGCTGCTAACATAGTCGATCAGTTTGTAAAGTTTTCTTTTCTTTATTTCTGAATGTTCTTTCTTTCTCTATGGGACATTGCCATATCATGTATATAAGATATCTAGAGGGAAAGGAGGCTGTTGCAAAGTCTTTGCAGGAGTATGTATTTCATCCCTGATAGCTCACTTTCTCTTCTTTAAGTCCAGGACCTCAGCCCATGGAGAGTGCTGTCTACATTTAGGAAGCTTCTTCCTACTTTAGTTAACATAATCACACTAACCCCTCACAGTATGCCCAAAGGCATGTCTCCTTGATGAGTCTAGATCCTAGCAAAATAACAAACAGTCAGTGTCAACAACTGTCACACTGGGCCAGGGGTGTGGGCCAACAGATGGACAGTCCACAGTTTATGAGGCAAGAACCTATCAGACTCCATGGCATGTGTTAAAGATATAACAGTGAACAAGATAGTTTCAGTCCTTATCCAATGAACCAGTATTGTAGTCTGCAAGAGAGTTCAAATGAGATGCTATATTAAAAAGTAACCCTTCAGACCATAAAAGGATGGAGTATTACTAGAGCATGTTGGAAAGGCATTGATACAATATTTGGTCTTTCAAGGAAGTCTTCCCCAAAGAAGCAGTTACTAAGCGCACGTCTGAAGAATAAGGGGACTAATCAGGGGATTCCATTTAAATGGCACCCCACCCCTCACCCCAGCCAGGAAGACAACCTGTACAAAAGCTTAAATATGGGAGTGCACATGCATGGAGAAATAAACTCCAGAATCAGCAAATGGAGTGTGTTGGGCAGGAGAGGTATGAGGGGTGATTTTGGAGGAATAAGTAGAAATCGGACAGTGATAAATATTATATTGTGTAATGGAGTTTTGATTCTATCATGAAAAGAAGAGCGAGGCTGACCAATTTAAGTAGAAGCATACATTTCCCTTTCAGTTTTAGATTTCCTAACCAGTCCTCCAATTACAGTGTGAATTGGTCACAACAGAGATCTTTGTGTATTTTTCCAGGAGGGAAGTATTAGAGAGGAAGGGATATAAATTAGATGCAGAACATGAAATTAAATTGAGTTGATATTTTTGTTGTTGTTGTTGTTGAAGGTGAGACTAGCATTCATGATGACTGCCAGGTCTTTGACAGACAGCTGATTAGCTGTGGTGATCAGGACGCACAGTAGAGAGAGCCAGCAGGCTCCAGAGGGTGTACATAGTCTTGAACATACTTTCTGGTTTAGTATTGGGAAGTAGTGTGGTTATTGGAACTGTGAGCTTGAATTTTATGAAGGAAGGGGATGATTATTTGAAATTAATCAGTGTGTACATTGAGTGAAATTCCTTGGTGATATATAGATCTTTGAAAGTATGAAATATCTAGCCAGGTGGTGGTGGTGCACACATTTAATCCCAGCACAGGCAGAGACAGGTGGATCTCTGTGAGTTCAAGGCCAGCCTGGGCTACAGAGTGAGTTCCAGGAAAGGCTTAAAGCTACACAGAGAAACTCTGTCTTGAAACACACACACACACACACACACACACACACACACACAAAATAATGTTGAAATATCGCAAACACATACAAATACACAATTTTATTAGTAATTTTTAGAAATGTATTAGGATGTAGACTCATGACTTCAAGAAGTCCACTTCCTCCATTCAGTATCAGTTGTATTTTGGGTCGCTAATGACGAAGAGCATGTAAACCTGCCCTGCCATGTTGTCATGTGTCGTCTGTGTGATTAGTAACACCCAGTGCAGGTGTTTAATTATATTAAAGTTTTATGCGTGAAGGATATGAACGATGATTAGCTTTATTGTCCAAAATAAGTATTTTGCAGCGTAAAGAAGTCATTCCTCAGTAAGGTGGCCTTTCCTTTCTGCAGCTTTTGATTGGCTTTGAATCTGGAACAGTTGTCTTATGGGACCTCAAGTCAAAGAAGGCAGACTACAGATACACATACGACGAGGTAACAGCAATGTTTATCCTCATTACAGATCTTACCATTGCTATAATCCACAATAGCTTCTCTAAGAATTGAATTTTCACTTTTAGCTTCGATTTGATGTTAGGTTAGCTGCAAAGTTTTTCTAATTGCATTAAAACACAAAGTTTCTTCTGTTAGTCATATGTTCAGATCACCTTCCTTTCTGGGGAGTTAGAGCACACAGTATATTGTTGGTGCCAGTGAACCTTCTGAGTCATGGAGTTCTCTCTGAGAAACGATGCCATTACATCCACAGCTCATGTTGTAGCTGAAGATCCTCACAAGCTCCTTCCACAGAACAATCTGGTACTTTCAGGGACTATTGTCTTCTCTACTGTTTCTCCTTGATTAGATTCAGGTTGCAGTGCTCAGCAGTCATATCCCACACAATACATGTGTTTTCTCTTACTTATTAAAAATTATTTTAAGCCGAGCGGTGTTGGAGCACCCTTTAATCCCAGCACTCGGGAGGCAGAGCCAGGTGGATCTCTGTGAGTTCGAGGCCAGCCTGGTTTACAGAGTGAGTTCCAGGAAAGGCGCAAAGCTACACAGAGAAACCCTGTCTCAGAAAAAAAAAAAAAAAAAAAAAAAAAATATATATATATATATATATATATATATATATATATATATATATTACATTTCATTTCATGGAAATAATTTCACTCTAGTATATATAAAGGTAAGGCTTATATTAAGATTGAGGTTTTATAATGACTTAAGTATATATTTTGGAGCAATTTATCTAGCTACTCTATTTCAAAATTTGGTAGAAATACTTCGAGTCAGAAATGTTGTATTAAATATTGGCATATACTTTCTGTGCTCATCATCATGTAAATGTTTTCATCCAGCCTGTATTAAAATACTATATAATTTTAGCTCAGATTTATAAGCACACAAAGACTCCAAATAAGCAGATGTTGAATTAATTGAAAGTGTTGACTGTGTGTGTATAATAGAACTTTTTCTTGAGTTTCAGTTGAATGCATTCTTGCTGTGCTATGCAATTCCATAGTTCAGCAGGGCACCTTTAAAGTCATTAACCATTAAGAATGAAAAGTGCATCGCCATGACTCGGAAATAAGACATTCAGAGCAAACCCTGGGAACTGATTTTCTGAAAATAAGAATTTAAAGAGAAAATTCATAATTTAGAGGGGAAAAGTGGAGGACGAACACATGTCAGTCACATAAAATTCTTTCTGGATGGCAGATTAGAAGTATAATATTCCAATCAAAAAGGATCTTCTCGTGGGTCTGAAGAGATGGCATAGCCGCTAAGGGTCTTCTTGGGTGACTGGAGAGATGGCTAAGAGCACTGGGCTCTTCTCAGAGGACCCAGGTTTCATTATTGGTATCCACATGGTGCCTCACAACTGTCTGTAACTCCCATTTCCAGAAGATCCAGTGTCCTCTTCTGGCCTCTGTTTGATTACGCTAGGAACACGCACAGTTTACAGGCGTACATTCAGGCAAAACATTGACATACATGAAATAAAATACTGAGAATGAGAAGAGGGTGGTCTCCTCAGATTAAAAGTCACCTCCATAATTATTCTGAGGTATTGAAATTATGCTGTGATGTTCATCCTGAGGATTTTTCATTGATCTTAATCCTAAACATATATTTTTAATTTTAGAATAGATTTTAGCTCATTAAAACAAATTTTAGTATTTCAAGGTGGCTAATTTCTTCCATCTGACATTGTTTGTAACTTGGTAGTTTGTGTTTGGATAGGGTTTATTCTGATCAGCTCTAAGGGCATTCTTTTCCTGAACTTGTCAGAAAATAGTGCATATATCATTGTCATAGCTTCCTAATGCACACTTAAGAAATACAATGATTAGGAGGAATTAAACAGTTTCACTATAAAATGTCTTATTTGTATTGTAAGAGGACTAAGTTATTTTGAGAATGTAGTTAATGTTTTGACTAGCTAGGAAACTATAAAAATTTATTAATATCAATTACCAAACCATTTATCACTAATGTGATACTAGAATTCTTCACCCTTCTGTAGGCTATTCACTCTGTGGCATGGCATCATGAAGGAAAACAATTTATTTGCAGTCATTCTGATGGTACTTTGACCATATGGAATGTGAGGTCCCCTGCTAAACCTGTACAGACCATCACTCCTCATGGTAAGGATGCCTCCCTTTTAGAGACTACCCAAACTGAAATGGACTGTTGTATGGTTTGCGGGGATGGCGGGGGGGGGGGGGAACTACATAGGAGGAGAAGCTTTGTTTTAATGAGTGAAGAATATGATCTTTTCATGGAATGAATATTGTATTATCTCTGAATATCATTTCTTCATTTGTCCAAAAGGCAGATGATGTTGTTAATTGTAAGAGACTTTAAACTTTGGTCATCTTAAAATTGTCACAGGCTGTTGATGTATATGTGACAATGTAGTTGAATCATCAAGGCCTCAACTGCAGGCAATTTTATACATGTAAGAATGGTGTATAAGTGCTGAAGGTCATCCAGAGTTTGTTGATCCCACGGGACTCAGCAAGCACATAGGCATCCCCCTGCAGTGTTTGTTACATCAAAAGAATGTCATACAGATCAGTTTCCACAGTGTTTATAGTCTCTTGGCAGAAAAGTCACTAGCCGAACTTACTGCTACACAGCAAGGCAAATAACAATTGATTTATGGTTTTTCTTCAAAGTTAGAAGGCGAACAACAGAAATAAAGTTCATTATTTTCTTGTGGTACATGTGAGGAAATCGAATAGTTTTCTTTACACAGTATAGCAGTCTAAATGTAGATGGCACTCGTTTTATTACATGTTTAATTTTATTTCTATAGAACATTTTCTATATAACTTAATTTTATTATGTCTTCCAGTCCCTGCTTAGCTTGCCACTGGCAGTGGTAACTGACCAACACTAAATTTCTGTTACCAGCTGAATTCTGCAGCAGACCCGAGTCCACTTCAGCACATTACAATGCAAAAAAATGTCTTGTGTACCAAACAAGATACCATTTATTCTATATATAGCATATTTGTGGTACTTAATTTTCAGAATATCAACCACTCATTCTGATAGAATATAATTTAGTTTTTTCTTTTCTCATACTACATTTTCTTCCTTTAAATTTTTAGACTAACAATTGTTAAATTATCTTAAACATACTTTACTTTTAAATTTTTGTGTATTATTAGTTTTAGTCAGTTTTGATTAGTTATATTAGGTAACCACCTGCACTGTATACATAGTGCATTAGCATAGTGGTTAGTGCTACCATGTCTCATGTTAAAGTACACATTAATATGTTCTGTTTCATTGTTGAGCTGCTGTAGACTGAACCCAGGTATGGTTCAACGCTTGCATGGTAGACAAGCATTCTCCCAACTGAGCTATGTTTCCAGCCCTGAAGTTAATACATTCTTGAAAGATGTATTCAGAAGACATAATAAGACATCAGCATAATGTGGGATTTTCAAGCAGAAAGTCTATGACCTTTGGGAAGCCAGTTAGCATTTCTGAATCTCATTATCATCTATAACTAGAAATGATAATGAAACTTAATCCACTTTCCTCATGCTGTTCTGAGAATTGAATTTATTTATTCAACAAATATTTATTGGCTCTACAATATGATCATAAACTATATAACTGAGAGTACCTGGACATTATGATGTGTGATGTGCATGTGTGATTCTACTAAATAGAGATTTTGGAATTGTATTTACTCTGTGGGATAGATTAGTGTTCCCACAAAATATATTTCTGTTTTCTGCACGCACCTGTTTGTTTGTTTGTTGTAGGTGGTGTGTTTTTTGATACAAGAAGTATAACATAGTTTAAAAAGTTTGGGGCTTACTGTTAATTCAGTTGAAATTTTTCTCAATGGCATGACACAGCATGATTTTTGATTGTCTAAACAGTGAAAGTATTTCTTTTTGTTGTAGTTCTTATGAATATCAAAAACCATTTCCCTGGCAATCTAACCACCTTGTGTCTTTTTCCAACTTTGATATACATGAGAAGCTTTGTAAAGGGGCTGGAGAGGTGGCTCAGTGGATAAAGCATTTATGTGTCTTGCAAGTGTGAGGACCAAAGTTCAGATCTCTAAAACCCTTATAAAAGGCCAAGTTCATAATGACAGCCTACAATGCAGCATTCTCCAGACAGAGGCAGGGGATTCCTGGAACTACATAGCCAGCTAAACCAGCAGGAATCATCACGTGGAGAGCCATTAAAGAAGACATTAACTTTGAGACTCCATGTATATGTATACATACATGAACACAAGTACCCATGCATATATGAACATGAATGCATACATACATATATACAATGCATACACACATGCCTTCTGAATATAATTTATATTCTCTGGGACTTAGTTTTATCAGTTATAAAGTTGCAGAAATGAATGAGATGAGTTATCAAGCATTTATCAATGTGTGGAAACTGAGCAGAATTTTACTTCACAAATTTACTTTAACAGTAAATGTAAAATCTTTTGTCTGCAGACAAGGCTTTGTGTGGTGAACTAGGCTAAGTTCTACTACTACTTTTTGGTCTGCCTTACTGCTGTGACTAAAGGGCTTGTATTTAAGAGAGATTGTTTGATTGTCATGCCATGGCTATTCCTATCCTGAAACCATCGTCTTGCTTACGTGATTTGCTGGGTCAGGGAGCCCAACTAGGTCTGCACTGTGGCCCTGGGCTGGAGTGGTGTATCATTAGACAAGAATTTTTGTGATTGTCAGTTTCACGAGAGTTAGTTGACTCCCTAAGGAAATGGAGGTGCTAGGTAGTCACAATCAATAGATGTCTTCAGTGGGAAATGACCTTTTAATTTTCTAGATGTTTTACATTTCTTGAGCATATTCATCAATTCAATCAACAATTTTATCTGTAGTACATGAAGGGGAGTTTTTATCTGATTAAGAGTCACTGAATTAAAGTTATATTGAAGTTCACATGCCTGAGAGTCAGTATTATATATTAAGAATGAAGCGTACTAAGAGTTCTATTTATCTACATTTAATTCACCATAAGCCTAAAAATTAAAACCATACCTGTTGATTATATAAAGCTTCCTCAAATTTTTATATTTGAAAGGACTTTGTAGACTCCTGAACATGCCCAAATAAGACTTACTTAAATTCAAAGAACCAAAAAGGCAGAAGGATGAATACATGGAGGAATTTCGAAGCTTTCTGTATGCCAGCTCCCAAGGGCAGGGTTGTGCTAAGTTTCTGGCTGCAGCCATCACAACTGGCTTCTGGAGCTCAAAGAGAATCTCTAGGGAATTCTCCTGGAGTGAGTGAGTCACTGGTCAGTGCTTGGGGCATACCCTGGGGAATTGGACTTTCAATAATGCATCATAAATTGTATTCTTCTTGTCTTGCTAAGAATCAGGGCCCAGATAACATAACCCTGTTAGCCTCCTGCTTCAAATGAGCTTCATTTCTACACCAAGTAAGCATAGTAAATTCTCCCAGCCTATTATTTCAAAATAACATTATTAGCATTGGCAATGTCTTTTTCTAGTGGTCAATTTTTTTTAGAAAGTTGCTTTCTAATTGGAATATAATTTTAGCCACCTAGATAACTTAAAGTTTACTAATAGCAGTATCAAATCTGTAAAATAAATCAGACAAAACTAATTTAATATTGTATTTTATCTAACATTAAGTATGCAAAAATGCTATTTCATCATGTGACTACATATACAAAATTGAGATATTTCTTATTCTTTTCAGTATGCAAAAATAATTTGTTGTGTAACCAAACACACAGAAGTGAGATATTTCAAATTTTTGAAGTCTAGTATTTTAGATTCCCAACACATCTGACCATGGACTGACCACATTTTAAGTGCCCACTAGCCACATGCAATTGGTAGCAAACTTAGGGGCCTTGCTCTAGATTGAGGGTCTATGTGTAGTACAACAATTTCAGTTCATTCTGTTTAGCAAAATTAACAATTATAGTCTATTTTTTGTCAGATTCTCTTTTTTTAATGAGCCTTTACTCAACAGATGTATATTGAGGACCTCCAGTCTCTTGTGGATGAATTACTAGAAATGTATCAGCCTTGTTAAGCTCACAGTCAAGTACTTTAAGTGATTTGTAAATTGATAACTGCAAACATTTTAATAGTTGTTGATAACAGCATACGTAATGCTACATGGCTGTGTCTGGGACTGAAGATAAATAGGAATAGTTAACAAATTCGGGATACTTAAGCTGGACCTTGAAGAAGAGGGGTATTATGAAGTACAAAAGACTAGTGAAAGATTCTTTTAGTGAGAACATATAAAGGAACAAAAGCATAAAAAGCAGGGCATTATTGAAAATCAGTACTAGTCTATCATGAGTAAAGTCTTGACAAGTAGCAGGAATGAAAACAGAGCCATGTGTGATGAAGGATTGTAACACGAATCTTAAAAGGTCTTATTGATATTTAAAAAAAAGCAAACAAACAAACAAAAAAAAAACAAAAAAAAAATGGAGCCAGGTATTGGGGTGAACACTGAAAGATCAGAGAGCAAGCCAGCCACATTCTTACCGCTGCAAAATCCTCATTCTCAAGAGCCTGAGTTCCTGTTTCCTCACGCCTTATATACCTTTCTGTGTCCTGCCATATTACTTCTTGGAATTAAAGCCGTGTGTGCTTGCCAAGCAAAGGCATGAGATCTCAAGTGCCTAAAGGCGTGTGTGCCACCATGCCTGGCTCTGTTCTCAGTGTGGCCTTGAACTCACAAAGATCCAGATGGATCTCAGTCTCCCAAGTGATAGGATTAAGGGTGTGTGCCACCACTGCCTGACATCTATGTCTAATCTAGTGGCTGGCTCTGCCCTCCAATCCCCAAGCAAGTTTATTAGGGTACACAATATATCACCACAAAGGATATATATCAGAGTACAATAAAAAAAAAAAATTTGAACCTCATGTCCAAAACTTTTCAGTGGTACACATAAAATTGACATCTTAAAAACATGACTTTAGTGGTAATATATCAGGTCAATCTGACAGGGCTACTGGTTAGTTAGCTATTATATTAAGAGTAAATAAAGATAGTTTCAGTATTGGAAAGGAAAATAGATATGCATGATGAAATTCTGGAATAAAAAGTCAGTAGGTCTTAGACCAACTCATTGTACCTGGGTGACCAAAGAAGTTAAAGAAACTAATATTCTGAAAGACAAGGCAGAAAGAAGATGTGGAGTGGGATTGTTGTAATTTATTAAGTTGTGTTTTATAACTAATCAGATATTTTCAGTGGTTTGTCAAGGCAGTTTACAGAGTTTAAAGAACTAGCCTGTGTTTTTACTCAAGTAAAATAATACTTAGTTGTGAAATCTAGTGAGTCAGTGATTTATTGTATATTTATATACACTTTAATTTTATAAGCACTTTAATTTATATTCAGTTAATAAAATCAGAGCAAGGGCCTTTTTAAATTTGCTTTAGGAATTGGTTACTTTAGAATTAGAGATAAATACTAGCCTGAGCCAATGCCATCATTTAAACTGCTCAAGTTGGGAAAACAGAATGTGCATGAAGATTGATTAACCCAAGGAGAAAAACTTAACTCACAAATGAATAAAAATAGAAGTTGTAAGACTGAATGCTAAAATACAGTCTAAGCAATTTCAAAAGACAATTGAGCAAGAAAAGGAGATAAAAGAGTCTTGTCCCTAGCCAATTTTTATAGGAGATGTACAAACCTAGTCTCAGAAAAGCTCAGTAAATTTACTAATGGCCTCTGAATACTGGCAGCTGTGTGGGCCTGGAAAGTCCACTCAGCAGCTCCCAATCCCATGACTCCAGTTCAGGGGATCTGACAGCCTCACGGGCCTCTTCTGCCGTGGTGTGCAGTTCTGACCTGGTACGTCTGCCCTTAGAATCAGTCCTTTCATGTCTGCCCAGTAAACGTTTAGAAATGCAGTGTCTATATCTGAAAAATAAAGTTTCCTTTATTTCTATTTCTAACAAATATTCTCAAACTGTTTTCCAGAAAGGTTATCCTTCATAAGTGAACAGAGAAGCCATCTGAGTCTGGGCTTTTTTTTTTTTTTTTTTTTTAATGGGGATTTTACTTACATATTTATTTCTAGAGGTTCTGGGGTTTGAACCCAGAATGTTGCACTTACAGTACAAGTGCTCTGTCTCTGAGCTAAACACCAAGTCCTGGTTTCTGAGTTTTAATTTATAGATCTCTTCATTTGTTCTAGACTTTATTTAGATTGTCTGTTTCCTCTTCAGTCAGTTTCAGTATTTGGCTTCCTAGGACTTTTACATTTTTTCCCCTTGGGTATCTCATTTGTTGGCACATAATTCCATAGACTGTTTTAGAGATTTTTATTTTTAATTATGTATATATGTTTGTGTCTGTGTGTGGATTTGTGCACATGAGTGAAGTTCAGGCAGAGGTCAGACAGAGTCCCCTGGGGCTGGAGTTGAGTGCTGGGACCTGAATTCAGATCCTCTGAGAGAACAGTGTACTCTTAACCACTGAACCATCTTTCCAGCCCGCTTGTTCTGTAATTCTGTCTCTGACTCTCTGGTTTGATTGTTCCTCTTCTCTTAGAGGGGCTAAAGGTCAGTTTTAGTGTTTTACCTCAAAGTATTATCTGAATTTCTTTAATTCTGGTTATTTAGTAATATGTTGTTTAATTTTCCCATATTTGTAGTATCTCCATTATTTTTTTTCCTGCTGCTAATTTTTAACTTCATTCTTTTTTGGTTGGAGACTTACCTTGTATGAATTTATCTTTTAAATACTATTAAGATTTATATTATAGCCTAATGAGGTCTGCTTTGGACATGTTTCTCATTTTTAAATGTTTGGAAATACTTTAGGAGAATGTGTATTCTAATGGTTAGGTGGTGTGCTTTGTTCATGTCTCTTAATCTAATTAAAGTTGGAAGCTTCAGTGCCTTGTAGGTCTTCCATTTACTTATCCTGTATCCTCTAGAAACTGAGGCATTAAAGTCCTTATTGTTATTACTAAATATTATTGTTAGACTGTCAGTTTTTACCTTCTTTGGTTCAGTTTTTTTTTTTCATCTATTTTGGTACCCTTTAGTAAATATGTATTATTTGTATGTCTTCCTGAAGAGGAGTTGGCCCTTAGCATGACATTCTATTAGACTGCTGGTGAAAGGTCATAGGTCATAGACTTTCTGGAAAACCATTTTATTCATGTGTCCTTTACCTAGGAAGTAATCCCAAAGAAAAATTCAGGACTCGTTCATTAAACATATACTGGATATCCAATATATGCCAGACACTGACTGCAGAAATATAGAACACACACACACACACACACACACACACACACACACTGAACAACAAGCAAAGGGAGGAGCAAACCTAAGGTACAGAGTGTGGTAATGGTTCTGGCACGAAGCTCGAGCTGTAACATAGAGTGTGTTGGGTGGGAGTTTCCAAGGGTCCTCAAGATCATCCCCAATTTCCATGACTTGTCAGAAGAAAGGTAATGATACTGGGAGTAATCTTTCTTTTTTCAAAAGAGGAGGATGGGTGTTTTCTTTTTCTGTTTCTTTCATGAACCTCTAAACTTAGATAATGAATAACAATAGTTTTTAAATGAAAGGTATTTATACCTATCGCCTGGTTTATACTGATTTTGTCATAATAGATATATGGAATTTTCTTTAGAAGAAATGTCAATGAATTTATTAACAATTTAATTTTGCAGCCCGTGGTACTTGGGT
This sequence comes from Peromyscus leucopus, assembly GCF_004664715.2. NCBI lineage: Eukaryota > Metazoa > Chordata > Mammalia > Rodentia > Cricetidae > Peromyscus > Peromyscus leucopus. The sequence goes on along the minus strand of NC_051085.1, from coordinate 32,048,864 downwards.
GAAAATGTGATAGAGATTTATTTTTTTCAAATTGTGCTATTTTAAGATGTTTATTCACTAGGCACGTTGAAATTCTATGTTGTTTATCTAGTAGCCACAGTTAACATTTGGAAAGACTGCCATTTTCTTAGGATTTAATCACATAAACATTAGGTTATTCAATTTATTTGCCTTTTTGACAATATTCCACACAGTAATTTGACTTCATTATAAAAAATGTTATTTTATACTAAATACTTCTTTCAAAATTATTTTAAAACATTCATTGGTGAGTTTCATTATATTTCATTTTCATCTTTTTAACTATGTATATATGAAGTTAAGAGTTATTTGTCTAAAAGGGGGTTTTATTATATTTCATTTTCACTTTATAAATTTTCAATGTAAGAACTTAGAGTAATGTAGAATTTAATGCAGGAAAATATATTTTAGGAAAACAATTAAAGGATGGGAAGAAACCAGAGCCATGCAAGCCTATCCTCAAGGTGGAGTTCAAAACGACTAGATCTGGGTAAGATTCCTTCATCGTTGTGTTCATTGTTACAGGTGATGCAAATAGCATTGGAACCTGTATAGTGAATTTTGAAGCCCTACTTTAGACTAGGCTACCCTGTCTTAAGTTTTCTGCTTTCATAATTTAATAAAATACATAGTTAGGATAAATTACCTGAGGCTCTTGCTTTTACAGTTGATTTCTACATCTTGGAAAGTAAATTATTTTTCATCCCAACATAATTAATATCTTCTGTTGATCCTTGGAAACAGTAATATTTATTTGCTAATGTAAAAAGTGTGGAAAAGGTGATGGAGGGGAATAATTAAAATATAATCTACCCTATATGTTTTAACTAAGAGTCATATATTCAGAAATTAAATTTCATAATATTTGGCAGTTACAGAAATGAATGCCACTTACTACTTTAAAAAGGTTGTCAATTATACTACAATACTGATACTCATATGAAATAGTTATAAGAATTAGATGGTTCCCACAATCAAAATGTCTTAATTTTATGTATCAAAAGCTGTACTGAAAGTATAAATCTAATATATATTATATATTTATATATATATATATATTTAAAGTATTTCTTTGAAAATTCTGCATCTTTTTAATTTCTGTTGTAAGAGTTTTTAAAAACTTCCTGTTCTTTACTAACGAGTAAGACTATGTAGTGTAATGCAGGGTTCTCAAAGTGCATCAGGAAACTGTGCATTGAGGTCCAGAAATCAGTTTTGATTCAATCTACAGGAAATTCTAATGCTGCTGATCTATTTACACATTTCAGTTTATAAACATGGTGTGAGAACTGCCCTCTTTCCCTTTTTAACCTGTCCTCCTGACTCGGCTTTGCTCTGTCCCCTTGTGAGAAAAGGCCCTGGACATATTTTGGACAAAAAAAAATAAAAAAAAAAAAAATTGGTCTTATTTATTTCTTCATCATTCTTAGCCTTCCTGTGAGATCTGGTGGGAATACACTGTTAGAGTTGATTCAGAAACAGATAATAAGTTGAATGAATTCCAGGAAGAAGAACATCTGTTTAGTTGACCTTGGAAGCCCTCACTATATAATCCTTGGTACAGAGTTATTTGATTTCTTTTTGCTTAGATATTCTCATTTTTACATAATGTACTATAGGTGACTATGATGAATTTAGTGAGATGTTCATGTATGTGCATTAAACTTTTTGTGTTAGGAAACCCTCAGCCACTAATTAATTATTATTTGTCACATTTGTCCTTTTACAAAAGAATTAAAATAGGAAAAAAAAAGAAAAGGAATAGCTAAAGCAACACTAACAGAAAATTTAAAAAGGAAACAAACCAAAAAAAGTCTGTATTTATATGCATCATAAAGTGAGTTGTTGTAGAATGTTATTTTAAGATGTGATACTTTTGTTTATGTTGAATCGGTTTAACTCTGTGAAGCTGTGTTACTGTGCCTGTCTAAAACACCTGATCATATAATAAAGAGCTGAACAGCCCATAGCAAGGCAGGAGAGAGAAATAGGCAGGGCTGGCAAGCAGAGAGAATAAATAGAAATATGGGAGGGAAAGGAAGTAGCCAGAGAAGGAGGAGGACTCCAGGAGCCAGCCCTGGGGAAAGAGTAAGATTTATAGAAGTAAGAGAACAGGAAAAGCACAGAGTCAAAAGGTAGATGGGATAATTTAAGGAAAGCGGGAAAGAAACAAGCAAAGCTAAGGCCGAACATTTATAAGTAAGAATAAGCCTCTGTGTGTGATTTATTTTGGAGCTAGGTGGCAGGCTCCTCAAAAGAGCAAAAACCCCCAACAACAGTGAGTTCTTTAAATATTGCAAAACATGAGCAAGCCCAGGCCGCTGTCTTCTGTGCGTCTGTTAGTTCTCTCTCATGATAGTGTTGCCGGTACAGTCCCAGTTTCCTCAAGATGGCAGCACTGCTTTCTTGTTACAGATTTGAAATGAAGATTTTAAAAAGATATGTTGTTCTTTAGTAGGTAATTTTTAAAATATTTAATATGATTAGTAGGGCCATCTTTTAACTGTCTCCTCAAATTTCTTTTTTTATCCTGGATAAGAAATTCAATAAATTAAGTTTTTATTTTGCTGTGCTCCATGGCTTTCTTCTTTGATTAGCTCTAAGTACTAAAACCGTCCCCTGCTCACCCACAGCAGCATCTCTTGGTGCTGTCCATAGCAAGTGTGCTGTTTCATTTCCTGTTTGCAAACTCTGAGTCTTCAGAGAGAGCTGTCATCACATATGCAGGGGTCTTGTTCTTCTCTTGCCTAGAAGTCATTCTGGGAGTAAGGACCTTTCTCTCTTCCTTCTAGCTCAGCCTTTTCTCTTTTTAGAGTATTAGCCTCCTTGGCTAGCTTAGGGTTGTAAGTGGAAGCTTCTGTCCCACAAGCCACTCCCAAGTACCACAGAGGCTTAATATTAATTATAAAGGCTTGGCCAATAGCCCAGGCTTATTACTAGCTAACTCTTACATTTAAATTAACCCATATATCTTATTACATTTAAATTAACCCATATATCTTATCTATACTTTACCACATGGCTTGGTACATTTTCTCAGTATGGCATGCCCATCTTGCTTTTCTTTGTGTCTCCTCAAGACTCCTGACATGACCCTTCTTCTCCCCAGCATTCTCAGTTTGGCTCTTCTCCCTAACCTTATCCTGTCTAGCTATTGGCCAGTCAGCTTCTTATTAAACCAATCACAGTGACATATATTCATTCACACAGTGTAAAGGAATATTCCATAGGGTCTCCAGAAATACCCTCTTGAGAGATACAGTTTTCTTTTTAGGACTTACACATGTCAATATTGAATGTATGTATCCCCTTTAAGTATTAAATTTGATGAAAGCATGAGGCATGAAATACAATTGTCTCACCTTAAATCCCCACCTACCATACACCTCTGTGTTAGGGGTGGAACCTGTGGCCTTATGCATACTAAGTAAGTTCTCTGTTGCTGAGCTATATCCCCAGCCTCTGTCTTCTATTTCTCCAGATCCTAGCTTAGTGTTGCTGAATGTTAGGAGTTAGAGTGTAAATATGGGTATGTATGGGTATGGGTATACAGGTATGGGTAGGTATATATAAAGTATAGCTATGTATGGACTCTTGATATTGCTGTTAGATCTAGAAAGCATGGATTCTTCTTTTGATGGAAGAAAGTTAGAGATAGAGCAAATTAAGAAATAATTTATTTAATTATTAGTTTATTTAAAATATGTTACTACTTCATTAAACACCCAGTTTTTATTAAAAGCAAGAAGTAAGGGACTAGAAAGATGACTGAGCATTTAAGAGCACCTACAGCTCTTACAGAGGACTTTGGTTTAGTTCCCAGCACTCATGTGTATTATGTGTTGACTCACAAACACCTGGGTCTCTGACACCATCTTCTGGCCCCCAAGGATACCTGCATACATGTGACTTACTCTCACATAGACACAGACACATACATACAAGTTTTTTTTTTTTCTTCTTTTTAATCTTTAAAAAGCCAGGAGTCAAGAATGCTGTCAGATCTGCTGAAGATTCTCTGAACAATAAGAAGGTGAAGCATGCTGTGGTAAAACATGTCCATCAGCACAGCGGGAGGGGTGTATATAAGCAGACCACTTAGTCTGCATCCTGCCTCTGCTATTCTCATTGTTCAGTTGAGGTACCAGCTACGCTTTCTGTGCCTATTTCATTAACTTTAAAGTAGGAACCTTAATAAGGACCACTTCATAAAATTGTTAGAAAAAAATATAAGAATGTTATAGCATGCTCTTCACACAGCTGCCTCACTTCACACCGTCTCCAAGTAACATTTGATTACGTCTATAAACATCCAAATGCAGTTTTTCTTTTTGTTTTCCCCCAAATAGATGGCCAAGTGGAAAGTCTGACTGGTATTTATTTGCTTCTAATTTTTTTTTAAGGCAAAGAGTCATTTGCTACTTGACTAATTACTTGAGTTTCTTTAGCTTTAGTGTGAGTGTTGGTCCTGGCTTTCAAAGAGTAGGCATGTGAAGGCTCACTGGAGCCTTCTGTTTCTTGTGCATGCTTTGCTCTGGTGTATGAGTCCAAGGAGTCATGCCTCAGGCAGGTAAGGAGAGCATGGGAGTTATTGTCAAAGGAATGCTATCCTTTAGTTGTATTGAAAATGCCTTTCACAAAACTATTTCAGATATATATATATGTGACTTAGCCAGGGTCTAGAATATTACAGCTTACAGAGGGAAAATAGATAAACTCTGGCAATTCATGCTAGTAAATGCAGGTAGTAATGTGGGGAAGGTTCTTAGGAACATGTAGGGGAAGATTGCCTGTTGAGAGTGAATGAGTCAAGAAAGGCTTTTGGGGGAGTAGAAATATTGGCGGGACTGTTTTAAAACAGGAGCTAACCAAATAAAGTTAATAACTTTCCAAATATTTCATAAAGGCTACAGCCTAAAGAATTGTGGCTTGGAAAGGTGGTGGCCAGTTCCATAGACACTAATAGAGTGCACAGAGTGAGCCCTGCATCCCATCACCATGGACACCTTGACTGTTGTTATGGCCCTTGTTTCTTCAAACTAAGCTGATCTTTGCAGTACTTGTTTGTTTTCGATTTTATTTGTGTGTGAGTGTTTTACCTGCATGTATATAAGTGCACCATGTGTATGCAGTGTCCACAGAGGCCAGAAGGTGTTGGATCTTCTGGAACTGGAGTTACAGTTGGCTTTAAATTGCCATGTAGGTGTTAAGAACTGAACCCAAGTCCTATGAAGAGCAGCCAGTGTCTTTAACCTCTGAGTCATCTTCCTAGTCTTCAGTAGTCATTTTGGATGGACAGTGTGTACCTCCTTCTCCCCACCAAACTAACTCCTCTGAACAGTTGGTTTCTCCTCAATCTGGTATCACCTTGCCTGTCATCACTTTAGTGGCTTGGCCTGACTCTTACAGCCAGCCCATCTCTCCACCTTATTAATTTCTTCAGTATGTGAACTGTGTGGCTAGACTGGACATGAGAGCACTTGTTTATCCCCCAAAGCACAAATACTCAGAAATATTCAAGTCAGTGAATAGATAGCTGCTATCCTGGAACTGCAGTAGGTGACTCACTTACATGTGGAGCTTTTTGGATGAATAAAGTTGGTTCATTTAGTGACGACAGCTTCTTATGGGCACACAGCTTACCCTAAAGCTACCTCCAGGCTGGGTTGGAGCAGTTTATAAAATGAAGAAAGCATGTGCACCAAATGATGTCCAGTCAAATTAGAAGGTCTGCAGAGGACTTAGATAGCTACTAAATGAAGTTCTGCTTGACCTCCAATGCCATTAAGAGACGACACTAACATTCTTCTTAAAGTCATAGAATAAAGTTATGTCACCTCTAGAACTCTTCAATAACATCAGAAAGCTTAGCTTTCTCATTTAAGAAATATCAAATCTTCTTCACCTCCACAATTCATAGATTACCTAGAAATAATTTAGCTCATTAGAACTTTTTGAAATCCAAATGCCAGGTACAACTTTGAAATGTTACAGATTTTGGTATGTAGCGTTAAATCCTTGAAACTTATTGTACATGACTAATTTATCCTGATAAACTGTTAATATTTTCTCCTTAAGCTTTGGATATAAGGAACTTACTGGAGTTTCATAAGTTGGGTGCGAGTTTCTTGGTAGCCACATTACAAAGAGAGAAACGGCATGTAATGTGAAAGGCGTTACTGCTAGGTTTAGCAAGCTTACAGTGAAACAGGAAACGGCTTAGTGTTGAGTCAGTCGGCATTCTCTTCAACTGTTTGGTTTCTTGTTTTTTTTTTTTTGTTTTGTTTTGTTTTGACATCATTCTTTTCCTTTTTTTTTGACTTTTTTTTTTTTTTTTGAGATAGGGTTTCCCTGGGTAGTTTTGGTGCCTGTCCTGGATCTCGCTCTGTAGACCAGGCTGGCCTCGAACTCACAGAGATCCATCTGCCACTGCCTTCTGAGTGCTGGGATTAAATGTGTGTGCCACCAACACCAACACCACCCAGCTTCCTTTTGTTTTTAGGAAAGAAATAGATATTGCAAAGTCACAGAACAAAAAAAAAAAGAGAGAGAGAGAGAAAATCAGTTCTCTCATGAGGAAAATCCCACCAATTGCCATCGTGTTATTTAAGACTGTGAACTGGTTGCTTAGCTCAATTGGTATTCACAGGTGGCTTTGGACATTGGAGTCTAGTTCAGCTGTCCTCTGCTCATAGCTGTGGTGCTGATGTCATTGTTTGTTTGTTTGTTTTGAAACTTGGTTGCATGTAAATTTATACTTCCCTACCATCCTTGAAATACCACTTATAAAACTACCCAGGGATCCCACTCTGTAGACATCTAAGAAATATTTATTAAATAGTGAACTCTTTAACTATTTTCAGTTTAGTTGTAAGTTATAGTAAAGGCAAAGTAGCAAAAAGATAAATTTGTTTTTATTCATTTTATGTGATAAAAAGTACAAGAAAAATAAAAAGTTTCTGCTCAATATGATCATAACCATACAATGACTGGAGTTTGAAACAATGGCTATAGGAGTGTGGTTTTACTCAAGATAAGTCTTTGAAACGAGTTTTGGAATTTAGCCAGAAAAATAATACTATCCAAATCATCTTAATGATAAATATAAAGAACATGTTAAAAATGGTCATGAAACATATACTTTATTAATTCATTTGAAGGACACTATAACATTTTTCTAGTGTGATGGACACTGTTCAAGAAACTGTTTTAGATAGAGCAATGAACAACACAGATTAAAAAACACTTCATGGAAGGTTTATTTTGTTGGGACAGACAATGGGCAAAATAAATTCATTTTAAATCATAAATGCTGTAGAAAAATAGAGCGAACAAGGAAGGTAGATGCATGAGGGTGTATTTTCACAATATTAATACACTTGGAGACACACACACACACACTTTTCATTCCCCCACATTTTCTATATTTTAAATAAGGTACCTCAGTAAGAAAAATTTCATTATTTGCTCCAATACTTTTATTTACTTATAAGGTATCTAACTAACTGCTAATCTAACTAACTAAATCTCAACAATATTTATTCTTGTTTTATATAAAAATAATTTTCATTTTTATTTTTGTATTATTTATGTATGTATTTTGGTGCACGCTCCAAAAGGGAACTATCACAGTGGACAATTGTAATGATTTGATGGCATCAGCAGTTATAATAGATAACTCTTACTTAGGGTTCTCTGAACCAGGCACTGCTTGGTTATGAATTGTCTGAGGCTTAGGTCTCCGTGCATAGATGTGGAATCCAGCATGCAGGAGTTCAGAGCAGAGATGTAAATGTTGGTACTTGAGCCCAAGACCTGGCCCTGTTATCATTGCCTGTCATTGTGTGCTACTTATGGTAGATATGAAGACTTAAAAACTCCACAAACGTGAACAAAGTAGGATGCCATCATGAAAAATAAGTATACAGGGCTTAATGTAAACATTTTTTTCTTTAAAACTAAAACATTATGAATGAAAGGCTGGAGGTACAGAGTAACAATTTAGAGACCATACTCTTCTTACAGAGGATACAAGTGTGGTTCCTATCACCCACATCAGACAGCTTACAACTGCCTATAGAGCTCTGGGGAATATGGCATCCTATTCTGGCCTCTCCAGGGACCTGCACTCACTGCACATTCCCACAGATGATATACCTTTAATTGAAAATAAAATATTTTAGAAAAATTCTAAAGCATAAATGAAGAGATTTTTAAAAATCATGTAGACAACTTTAAATAATTTGCATGCTACACATTAAATGACTTCATGCAAACAAATATCAAATTAAGCCAAAGATAAATATACCATATTGTGATATATGAAAAGCTATTTTGGTGCTGCTTTTAAAACCTAGGTCTAGATTCTAGACTCTAGATAAGTCATATAGTTTTCATCATGACCATATGGTATCCGGTGTTGTGGTATTGGAAATGTAAGTATTACGGGGCAAGTGGCAGCCCGTAAGGGCGTGATGGGAGTGAAGACGTCAATGTTTATCTAGGAGGTTTCTTAGGAAACATTAAGGCCTGTGGGAAATCTTGAATGACTCTTTTTCCAGCTGTTGAGTGGTTTAAAGCTAGTCCAGTTCTTGATGTATTCTTGAAAAAGTAGTGTGTTTTGTAGCGTAGCTATCTGAAGCTGTAAGGCTTTCTGGGGGAACGTTTGTTGAGAAACCTTGTTAGGACTAAGGTAGAAGTCACACACAAACTGAGAGAAGACTCTATGACAGCTGTCCATAGGAAATAAGCAAATAGATCATGCTCATTTTTATTGTAATTTAATCTTCTTCAGCAAACTAGGTTTGAGCTTAATCACATTAAAAATTCCATATACAATTCTTTCATTATGTGATCTAAATTTTTTTTTAGAAGATACTGTCATTGAAATACCCATATGATACAGCAGTAAAAACAGTGTCCACTCCAATATTTGTAATCCATACTATTTGTTATTTCCAGGGAACCTTTTATTATTTTGTCAGGAGGCCTGTCATATGATACTGTGGGAAGGAGGCCTTGCTTAACAGTGATGCATGGGAAAAGCACGGCTGTGCTAGAAATGGACTATTCAATTGTTGATTTTCTCACACTCTGTGAAACACCATACCCGAACGGTAAGGCTCACTCTCCATAAATATTAATGTTCAACAAAGATGTCTGCTGTCCTAAGTAGTTTCCATATACTGTTGTCTTAATGCTTCAAGGGAAGAGTTCCTGCTGTTAAACATGGCCGATTTTATTTCAGCTGTTAGGGTTTTTTTTCCAGTACACTCTACCTTTTCTGTATTGTACATTTAATATTAAATACCTTTCAAAGAAAGACACTGCCCATATTTAATATTTTAAATTCTGTGAAACAGTAGTATATCAAATTAGCTATATTTCTCCAGAGAAATAGAGTTATGTGGTATATATGAAGGACTTGGGGACTAACAGTCTAAAAATTCTAGAGTGTGTTCAAGTCCTGGTTTGGGACTCTCGGGAAGGAATTGTGGGTTTAACCCTCACCCAGCATTATGTCTTTGAGGGAAAGCTGTCTTTGCCCTTAAGGCCTTCATCTGGTAGGTTTAGGCTGGCCCAGCCATTCAGAGTAACCGCTTTGTTAAGATTACCACATTGAATGTTAGTCATTTCTCAGAGATTCCTTCATGGCAGAGTCACACTAGTGCCGGTCAGGCAGCTAGGGGCACCAGAGCATAGACAAGTTAATTCAGAGGATGAATTCAAATGTCCATCTTCTCATTTCATTTGGATCTCTTTGAAGTTTAAAGATGCAATGCATTTTGTAGTTATTAACAGACACATATTAACATTTGAAAACAATAACAGAACTCTATCAGTTTATTCTGAGATTCTATAGGAATTGGTCTGGATTAAGTTGCAGTTTTGATGTCTTTGCCACACCCCTGGAATATGTAATATCACAGATGTTTCTTTGAAGTTCTTGTCTTACTCATCTTTACAAATACCTAAGAATTTTGAATGGATTATGTTGTATGTTTATCTCATTCAAGCTATACATATTATATGAACCACCCTGGACTCATCAGAATGCTAAACACTTAGAAACTGGAACAAGAAGAGGAAGTAAGGGATGTCCTTATCTTGTGGCTGCCCTCTTGCATCTGTAAAGCAACTGATCATGCATTGTTCTCATATTCCAGATTTTCAAGAACCATATGCTGTGGTTGTTCTTCTGGAAAAGGATTTGGTACTGATAGACCTTGCACAAAATGGGTAAGAACACTGGGTGAGCAATTCCATTACTATGTGGGGGGATTTAAAAAAAAAACACAAGAATCTCTGTTAGCATGTCATTAGCTATTACAGTCCTTAGAAAACTTCACATTGATATTAATGATCTCCTTTTAATGCTCCAGAACCACATTTTCATAATCAAATTTATTTATTATAATGATTATACTGATATTAATATTGATATATTATATTGATTATAATTTTGTTTCTTTTTTCCTTTTATTGAAAATCTATTTTTTCCTTACTTAATATATCCTCATTACAGTTTCTTGTCCCTCTGCTTTTCACTCTCTCCCTACCTCCCCTCCCATCCACATCTACCTCCTTTCTGTCTCTCACTAAAAATTAAACAGTTTCCTAAGGGAAATAATAGAATGTAATAAGATAAAACAAAATCTAACACATTAAAATTGGACAAAACAAACAGAAGGAAAAGAGCCCAAGAGAAGGCAGAAGACACAGACCCACTCATCAACACTCAGGAATCCCATCAAAAACACTAAACTGAAATCCATAATATATTCACAAAGAATCTATAGGGTAAAAACAGAAAAGGAAAAAATTATATACAAATAAAATAAGAATTAAAAATAATAAGGTAAAGTTAATAAATACAAACAAATGAAAAAGGAAAAGTCTGACAGTCATTATGAGATAAGGACCCTCCCGTGATACTGAGGACTCATTTGCAGGTGGTTAGCAAGTGGAGATGGATGGCTTCTATGTTAGTGGTGGGGACACGTGTCCATTTCTCCTTTCTGCTCTGGGATGTCGTCAGGTACAGACCTGCGCAGGCCCTGTGCGCCTACACCATCTGTCCATCCGCCCTGTTGACTTAGAGGGCCTGGTTTCCTTGGGGTCCTCTATCCCTTCTACCTTTTAACTCTTTCTGCCTCTTCTTCCATGGGGTTCCCTGAGACTTGAGGGGAGGGGTTCATGGGAGACAACCCATTTAGGGCTGAGTGTTCCATGGTTTCTTACTTTTTACATAATATCTGCTATGTGTCTCTGTATTTGTTCTGATCTACTATGAGAGGAAGCTTCTCTGATAATGGCTGAGCAAGGCACTGATCTATGAGTATAGCAGAATGTTATTAGGAGTCATTTTATTGCTACTTTTTTTTTTTTAGACCAGTATTATTTGATTTTAACCTAGGTCCTTGGGCTGTCTAGTTTCTGGTTCTTGGTCACCCTAGCAACATTGCGTATGAGTTCCATTTTGTGTGGTGGGCCTTAAGTCAGATCAGATATGGTTGGTTACTCCCACAAGCTTTGTGCCACCATTGCCTTAGCATATTTTACAGGCAAGACAGATTGTAGATCAAAAGTTTTGTGGCTAGGTTGGTGTTTGTGTTTTCCTTTGGGTAGCCTGAAGAGTACCTTCCTGTACCAAAGACACTAGAATGTAGGGTGAAGGTTCCATGTAGGCCCCAATTCACCTTCTCCATGTTCAATGATTTATGATTTTCTTGTTACTTAACTCAGAGTTTCTAGAATTTTTTTGCCTTTCAGCTTCATACTTGTATATGCTAAAATCATACACAAGAAGCCTGTCCAAAATGGACCCACCATAGTTCACCTCTGATGAACTTTTTAGTCTCACTCCTTCTGTTCAGTCTGTTGTGATGTATTATGCAGATCCCTGTCAGACTAATTGTAACCTACATCATGCCCTTATTACTCTGATTTAAACCATTGCTTGCTATTATTACCTTAACTGCTCGCTCTGCTAACTTGAAAAGACTGCGGTGCTGTTTCTCACTTGCTCTCTCCCTGTCCTCCCACAGTGGCCTTAATTTAGGGGATAGCAGCTTGATGATTACCAGACCTCAAATTGCATACCTTCTCTTACACAACTTTTGGCCCCTGGGACCCTCCACTTATTTCACTGTCGGTAGAATCCACACACTTTTCACCACGTGCTTTATGGCTTTCCTAGACTCTTTACAGATATGTAAATCCCCCAACCCCATCTCAGCTCTTTGTAACAACTTCGGGCATTTGCTATATTTATACCTGTTATCAGTGATAGTCAGTGCTGTGAATGGAATCACCATATTACTTATTTTCTCCTGAAAAGATAATCATTGAGCAAAGCTTCCTTTGAGTTTACTCATTCATCATTCCCAGTCACCCTGGGGCTAAGGTGGTTTTGCCCCCGGGGATTATTTGGCAGTGTCTGGATAGATAGTTTTTTAGGTGGAAGACTACTGGCATCTAGTGGATAAAAGATAAATATACTTCAAACATCTGCAGTGTACAGGACAGTTTTCCAAGTAAAGGCTTCTCTAGATGTGGATAGTAATAAGGTTGGAAACCTAATGTATGTGAGTGGTGCTGCTTGCCTGATTATTATTATTATTATTTTTTTTTTTTTGGTTTTTCGAGACAGGGTTTCTCTGTGTAGCTTTGCGCCTTTCCTGGAGCTCACTTGGTAGCCCAGGCTGGCCTCGAACTCACAGAGATCCGCCTGGCTCTGCCTCCCGAGTGCTGGGATTAAAGGTGTGCCCCACCAACGCCCGGCTTTGCCTGATTATTTTTTAAGACATTAAATCCTGACTGAATTTCAGCTTAGTATCTGTTACTTATATTAATTATTAGTAAGTTTATTTTATTTTATTTTTAAAATAACAGACCATTTGAAAATAATTCTGTTTGATAGCCCTAGAAAAATATGTTATTAATATATTTTTTCATCTATTAGATAAGTTGTTTTAATAATGGAATTTGTTGCATGTGCTCTGTACTGAGATATGATTAAGTCAAGAAATACTATTCAAATACGATTCAAATCACATGGGATAAGATGTTTTATTTTTGTTGAACTGTCAGTTAAATATGTAAAATACCAGATCCTTACAGCTAAGGAAAAGATTTATTATGAAGAGAAGAAGGCTAATTATATATTACTCCTACTTTTGTGTGTGTGTTTCATCTTTTGTTTGGGAATAAAGATAGAGATGGTCGGGCTCATTTTATAGTTTGTAAACTTTTTTTCCTGAAATACCGCTTATTTTTTAGTATTATTAGCAGTAGGCAAATTAATAAATCTAATACATACTGAATAGCCATTTTGTACCTTTTAAGTGTCTCAGTTTGTTTCTGGGTTTGTTGTTTTTTTCAGATATTTTAAAGTAACTAGTCTCATTCTAAGCAACATTATTATGTTTTTAGTTTTGAACATATTACTATGTGTTTAGGTAGAATTGTACTTTAATTTTATGATTTAAAGCATGTTTTGCTTATCTTGATAAATTAATTACGTAACTAGAAAACAAGAGAACCTCATGGCTCAGCTGCAGTGTGTCTGACTCCATATCTTAAAATCCATGAAAAGTAAAATTATAATTTAGGTAATTATGGACTAAAATACCTTAGCTTTTCGCCAGTGTGACAAGCTGCCTGAGAGAAAACTTTTCAGAGAGGAAGTATTTATTGTTGCCCACTGTTTGAGAGGTTCTGGTCCATTGCTGTGGGCTTACATTGGTGAGGACACCACTTTACCTTTGCATTGCTGTGGGCTTACATTGGTGAGGACATCACCTTACCTTTGCATTGCTGTGGGCTTACATTGGTGAGGACACCACCTTACCTTTGCATTGCTGTGGGCTTACATTGGTGAGGACACCACCTTACCTTTGCATTGCTGTGGGCTTACATTGGTGAGGACACCACCTTACCTCTGCATTGCTCTGGGCTTACATTGGTGAGGACACCACCTTACCTCTGCAGGAAGAAAGTCCTACTGCAGGGTCGTCAGTCTCACAAACTCCCAGCAGCCAGAGGGCAGGGAAGTGTGCCGGGGCCAGCAGGTCCCCCTGCCCCTTCCGCCTGGGGCGCCAGCCTCGTGAGATGGCACTAACCCATCAGAGTGAGTCTTCCACCTTTAACTAGTCCTCTCTGGAAATGTCCTCAGATAGACCCAGAGATGGGCTCCACCCGTTAGTCCCTCCATTTGGGTTATGTTTGTGATTAATCATCACACAAAACAGCTTTCTTTAATATTGGATGAGGTATCACATTGATGGAGGAAAAAAAAAAAAGAATTGGAATTTAAGGTAGCTGTGCCAGCAGAAGGGTGAGGTATTTGATACCATGATGCTGAGAAATCATTGATTTCCCAGCAGCTTCAGTTCTGCTTCAGCCTCTTCCTAGCTGACAAGTTAAGCCTTTGTTTTGTCAAGAGAATGGATCATAAATTAGGTGTGAGAAGCACATGAGACAAATATGTATGTGCATGCAGTTTTTCGTGTAGCAGTGATATAGGTGCAACCTTTGTGTTTATTGGAGGTAAGAGAGCATCTTCTGTAATAAAAGTCTTCAATTATTTTACATATTTACATAGAATAATGTAATCCTAGAATGTGTACTAATGCCTTCATGGTTGTGTTAATCACAGGTTGCAGTGTATTAATGTGGTTTTCTTTTTCCTATTGTTCAAGATACCCTATATTTGAGAATCCCTACCCTTTGAGTATACACGAGTCCCCTGTTACATGTTGTGAATATTTTGCTGATTGTCCCGTGGACCTCATTCCTGCACTTTATTCTGTTGGAGCTAGGCAGAAACGTCAAGGCTACAGCAAAAAGGTACCGAACTGAGTTCATTGTTTAATGTAACTTATTATTATTATTATTATTATTATTATTATTTTGAATTTGTCACCTTGAGCTGCTGCTAACATTGTTAACTTTTGGAAATCATTTTTACAAGTAAATTCTGTACTGTGTTCATACCTATGTAATATACTTATACACTGTATACTGCATATCTACTATACATAATATGTATTTTCAATTTTTTTATAGGAATGGCCTATCAATGGAGGTAATTGGGGCTTGGGTGCTCAAAGTTACCCAGAAATAATTATTACAGGGTAAGTAAACATATATTTTTGCCAATTAAATCATTAATAGCTAATATACTTACTTACGACAATTTGAATTTTAACTCACTTGGTAAGTAAAGCTTTCCTCTGTGTTACAACTTGAGAAGTGAGTTATTGATGAGAACTTGATGGCTTACAGTGATTTTTGCCTTTTGCTCATCTTTGTGAATGAGTTTGCTGACAAGTAACAATACGATGTAACCGTTTTGTTTTTTTTTCCTTTTCCTTTTTCATCATATTTTTCTCTCTTTTGTTTGTCCTAGGCATGCTGATGGGTCAGTTAAGTTCTGGGATGCTTCTGCAAGTAAGAGCTTTGAATATTCAGCTGTTTGTCATGTTTCCTTGCTATTGCCCTTATATATGAAGTTTTAAATAATTGTATAAACCACATTAGATTTGAAAGTACTAGATGATCAGCACAGTTTATTGGCTTATCAAATGTGTGAGTTGGGAATTTTGAAGAATCCAGATATTTTAATGTTATTAGTAAGCCAAATAATAATTCTCAACAGTGTTCTAGTTTTTTTTCAAATTTCTCCAGAACTTCTCTTTAGAAGTCAAAAATAGGGGGCTGGAGAGATGGCTCAGAGGTTAAAAGCACTGACTGCTCTTCCAGAGGTCCTGAGTTCAATTCCCAGGAACCACATGGTGGCTCACAGCCATCTGTAATGAGATCTGGTGCCCTCTTCTGGTGTGCAGTCATACATGCTGTATACCTAATAAATGAATAAATCTTTTAAAAAAAAAAAAAGAAGTCAAAAATAGATGTGGAAATATATTTCAAATTAGAAAATGCTTCGCTCCAATTCTAAAGTACTGTTACAAAAGATTATGTTGTCCTTGTGAACAGACCTTGAATTAGATAGTAGCAAAAGAGGGAAGAAACACCTTTGTGATTGGAGACCATTTATAGAAAGCATTTAGAGAAATCCACTTAGCTCGGGATAGCTGGTGTTTTATAGGAATGTTTGATAATACTGGTGCCTTTTTGGAAGAAAGTTTATATATAGGATGTCATTTTAGGGACTAAAATATGTCCTCCATATGTTTACAGCAAGTATTTTGCTCCAGTTTCCTTTTGTAGTTTCTCTTCAGGCTCTCTAAATCCTTTGTGATGGTGAAAATGTCTGAATATATAATACACTGGGAAATAGAGAAATGAAAGTAAGTTTAGGTAAATGTAGGCTGGTTTTCGTCCATAACATGATAATTAATCATTATTTTGGGTTTTTAAAGATTTGGTGGAATATTTTTTATTTACAGATTTTTCATATAATATTTTGATCATATTCTTCCCCTCCCTCAACTCCTCCCAGATCATTCAGACCTCCCAACCCATCCCATTTCATGCCCCCCCCCAAATTGAAAAAGAATAAAATCAAAATAATAAACAATAGGACAAAAAAATACCAAAACAAAACAAAAAGCACCCCCCATACACACACACACACACACACACACACACACACACACACACACACACACATACAAAATGGAGTCTATTTTGTATCAGCCAGATTGTGGTTGGTAAACCCAGTGACACTCTACCAGAGAATGCTATTTTCTCTTTCTCAGCATGTAGCAGTCGGAAATAACTTGTTGATGAGGGCTGGATTTTGTATCTACTTCCTCTTCTCCATGCTGGGACTTCGTGTGGTTTGACCTTCTGCAGGTCTTGTGCATGCTGTCACATTCTCTCTGAGTTCATACATGCATCAGTACCTTGAGCCTTGACACGAGGGATTTGATAAAGACATCCCCTTTAGGGATGAGTGCCAAAGTCTTTCACTCTCTGTACATTGTCCAGTTGTGGATCTCTTTGTTAATTGCCATCTGTTGCAAGAAGAAGTTTCTCTGATCAGAGATGAGTGATGCACGGATCTATGGGTGTAACAACGTGTCCCTATGAATCACTTTATTCCTATGTTACCTTGCTAGAATAATAGTAGTAGCTTTTCCCCTAGGTTCCATGACCTAGCTATCTCAGGTTCTTGACCACTTTAGCAGTTTCAGGTATGGGTTCCATGTCATCAAGTAGGTCTTCAATTCAATTTTGAAAAAAGTGGTTGATTACTTCCAAGCTATTTGTGCAACTATTGTACCAGTGTGCTTTGCAAGCAGGTCACTGTTATAGGTCACAGAGTTTGTAGCTCAGTGATACTTCCTTTTTCTGGAAGTTCTTCTCCTCCCATCTTGGTCTCTTAATAGCTGCCTAACTTCTGTGGGAGTTTAGTTTTGTGCAGGGTGATAGATATGGATCTATTTCCATTTTCGACATGCACTATCTACGTTGACCAGCACCAGTTATTGAATATGCTCTCTTTCCTCCAGTGTACACCTTTGGCGTCTTTGTAAAGGCTCAGGTATCCATAGGTGTGGACTTATATCTTGATCTTTAATTCTGTTTCTTGGTCAAAGTGTCTGGTTTTTACGCCAATAACCATGCTGTTTTTATTACTATAGCTCTGTAATACAGTGTGAAATCAATGGCGATGATACCTCTAGCAGTTCTTTTATTATTCCTATTTTAAGCTAGGCAGTGGTAGCCCATGCCTTTAATCCCAGCACTCCAGAGGCAGAGGCAGGAATGTCTCTGAGTTCAAGACCAGGCTGGTCTACAGAGTGAGTTCCAGGACAGCCAGGACTATATAGTGAGACCCTGCCTGGAAAAACAACAACCAACAAAATAGAATTCTTTTACTTATCCTGGGCTTTTCATGTTTCCATCTGAAATTGAAGATTGTTTGTTTTGTTGTTGTTGTTTATTTATTTATTTTTGTTGTTCAATTTCTGTGAAGAATTGTGTGGTAATTTGGATGGGAATTACATTTGAATCTAGATAGCTTTTAGTAGGCTAGCCATTTTCACTATCAATCTTACTGACCCATGAGCATGGGAGGCCTTTCTATATTCTGTTATTATCTTCACCTTCTTTCTTCAGTATCTTACAGTTTTTATTATTCAAGTCTTTCACTTGTCTGGTTAGAGTTATCCTAAGTTTTTGTTTGTTTGTTTTGTTTTGGGATTGTTTATTTTGAGGTGATTGTGGAAGGTACTGTTTCCCTGATATCTTTCTGTTTGTCATTTGTGTATAGGAAAACTTTTGTGTGTATGTATATGTGTTAATTTTATATCCTGATACTTTATTGAAAGTATTATCAGCTATAGAAGTTTCCTGGTAGAGTCTCTTCGGTCTTTTATATGTCAAATAATATCATCTGCAAATAAAGATAATTGACTTTCCTTTTCTGTTCATATCCCTTTGATGATCTCCTTCAGATATCTTACTGCTCTAGCAAGACTTTCAAGTACTACATTGAATAGCTATGGAAAGAGTATCCTTGTCTTGTTTCTGATTTTAGTGGAATTGCTTTGAGTTTTTCTCCATTTAGTATGATGTTGGCTGTGGGTTTGACTTTATTGTGTTGAGGTTTGTTCTTTGTATCCAGGAAAACAACAACAACAAAAGAAAACAGTCTCTTCAGGACTTTTATCATGAAAGCTTTTGTCAAAGACCTTCTCTATATCTGTGAGATAATTGTGTGGTTTTGTCTTTCAGTTTGTTTATGTGGTGGATTACTTGTTAATCTATGTTGAACCATCTCTGCATCTCTGGAATGAAGTCAGTTTGTTCATGGTGGATAATATTTTTTGATGTGTTCTTGTATTTGGTTTCCAAGCATTTTGTTGAAATATTTTGTATGTATGTTTATAAGGGGTATTGGTCTTTAATTTTCTTCTGCTGTTGGGTCTTTATGTGGTTTTGGCATGAGAATAATCAGGGCTTTCTAAAACAAACTGGAAGGGATTTCTTGAGTTTATTTGGTGGAATAATCCCAGGAGTGGTGGCATAAGCTCCCCTTTGAAGGTCAGTAGAGTACTGCACTGAATCCATCTGTCCCGGCTTTATTTGGTTGAGAATCTTTTAATTACTGCTTCAGTTTCTCTATGGATTATGGGTCTGTTTAAATCATTTACTTCATTTTAATTTTAGTACATCATATATATCTAGAAATTCATCCATTTCTTGTAGGTTTTCTAACTTGGTGAAGTACAGATTTTTAACTTACATCCTTATGATTCCCTAAATTTCTTGGTAATATCTCTATTTTAATATCTAATTTTATTAATTTGGATCTTCTGTGGCCTTTGCTTAATTTGGCTAGAAGTTTGTTGATTTTTGTCTAAGAACCAAATCTTTGTTTCCTTGATTTTTTTGTATTTGGTTTGTTTCTGTTTCATTGATTTTCCCCCTTAGTTTGATAATTTATTTCTTGCCATCTGAGTTCTTCTTCTTCTTCTCCTCCTCCTCCTCCTTGTTTTTGAGAGCTTTTGAGTGTGTCATAAATAAGTTATTAATATGCAATTTCTTCAGGTTGTTGGTGTAGTGCTTAGTGCTGTCTTAGTGTTATGAACATGCTTCTTAGAACCTGCTTCATCATTTCCATAAGCTTGGGTATGCTTTGTTTTCACATTCATCAATTATAAAATGTTTTTAATTTCCTACTTGTTATCTTGCTTGACCCAGTTTTCATTCACTAATAAATTGTTCGAGTTCCATGAGTTTATATACTCCCTG
Organism: Peromyscus leucopus; assembly: GCF_004664715.2. Classification (NCBI taxonomy): domain Eukaryota; kingdom Metazoa; phylum Chordata; class Mammalia; order Rodentia; family Cricetidae; genus Peromyscus; species Peromyscus leucopus. Next base: position 32,029,115 of record NC_051085.1, on the reverse strand, counting down.
CCATTCTGTGCAGCTGTAATCCATGGTGTTCAAGTAGGGTGCAAGTCCTATTTCAGTTTTCCTATATCTGTTAAGACTTGCTTTGTGTCCTAATATGTGGTCAGTTTTGGAGAAATGTCCATGGGCTGCTGAGAAGAAAGTATATTCCTTAGCGCTTGAATAGAATGTTCTGAAGGTGGCCTTTAGGTCCAATTGATTTCTGATAACAGTTAGCTCCAGTGTTTCTCTACTTTATTTTTGTCTGGATGACCTGTTTCTTGGCAACAGTGCGATATTGAAGTCTGTGTTATCTCCTTATGGAAGTCAGTATGTGATGGTTATCTATAGTAGTGTTTCTGAACTTGTGTTTGGTGTATAAGTATTTAGAATTGGAGTATTCCTTAGTGGATTTCTCTAATGCGTATATAGTATCCCTCCCTATCTCTTCTGATTTTTTTTTTTTGTTTAAAAATCATGTTTTGCCGGGCGGTGGTGGCGCACGCCTTTAATCCCAGCACTCGGGAGGCAGAGGCAGGCGGATCTCTGAGAGTTCGAGGCCAGCCTGGGCTACCAAGTGAGTTCCAGGAAAGGCGCAAAGCTAAACAGAGAAACCCTGTCTTGAAAAACCAAAAAAAAAAAAAAAAATCATCTTTTGTCAGATGTTAAAATGGCTATACCAGCTTGCTTTTTAAGTCCATTTTCTTGGAATACCTCTATCCTTTTACAATAAGTTGATATCTTTCCTTGATAGTGAAGTCTATTTATTTTTTTAATTTTTTTCTTTCATTTTTCTTTATTAAGAAATTTTCTACTCCACATACTATCCACAGATCCCCCCTCCTCCATCCTCCCACCCCCCAGCCCTCTTTCCCAAGCCACCCCACATCCCCACATCCCCCAAATCGAGGTCTCCCATGGAGAGTCAGCAGAGCCCAGCACACTGAGCCTAGGCAGGTCCAAGCCCCTTCCCACTGCACCAAGGCTGTGCAAGGTGTCACACCACAGGCACCGGGTTCCAGAAGCCTGCCCATAGACCAGGGACAGATCCCGATCCCCCTACCTGGGTGCCTGGGAAGTATATTTCTTGAATACATCAGAAAGATGGATCATGGTTGTTCATCTTTGTGATTTTACGCTGGGATCTAGGTAGTGAGAGTTATGACTGTAAAGCATTTCTTGATGTAGATATCTGCTGTTGTCTTTGCTGGGTGCTTGTTTCAGTCTTTGCTTGCTATTGCCCACTGGATCCTAGCCAGGTGTTGCACCTGTGGCCTTGCTAAATCCCAGTAAAATATGGAGGCTGTTGGTCCCTGATAGAGGGAGATTTATGGGTTGGTAAAAAGTCACACACACACACACAAAAAAAAAATGGACAAGGAATAATTGAAAGGGGTGATAGAGAAGAATTAACAATGTTGAGGTTTCAGCTAAATTTTGTAATATACTTTCTTCTAGTAACTCTACAAGTACTGTATAAATTAAAAACGTCTAAAGTGTTTGAAAAGTCAAGAAGTAAAGATGACAGACCGAACACAGACATTGTAGATGAAGATCCATACGCCATTCAGATCATCTCCTGGTGCCCAGAGAGCAGAATGCTGTGCATAGCTGGAGTGTCAGCGCATGTCATCCTTTATAGATTCAGCAAGCAGGAAGTGGTGACAGAAGTCATCCCGGTAATCACCTCTTAACAGTTTCCTTCTCAGTTGTCTGATATTTTTAAGCTTTTGAAAATTATTTAATAAACAGTTTACTATTGCTTTTGCATAAAAATTTAAAAGAACTTTAGTATTTATATCACCATCTGTTTTGTGAAAATAGCATTTTTATATATACTTTAATGGACTATCTGAATCTTTAAGTATATTATGTCTTTTATTTAAGGAATGTCAACTTATTGGTATTCCATACATTCTAAAACCATGATGTATATGTGTGTACATGTATGAACTCTCCCACCCATACACACAAGTTTTTAAAAGTTGAGTTAAAAATCTTTTTTTCTTTTATCTCTAGAAATATAGTCCTTTTTTTTTTTACTTTTAAAAATATTCTTTCTGGTTCATTATAATACAGGAGTTTTAATTATTAGGAATAGGTAAACAGCCATTCTTTTATGACAGATGCTTGAAGTTCGACTGTTATATGAAATAAATGATGTGGAAACGCCAGAGGGTGAGCAGCCGCCACCTTTGTCCACCCCCGTGGGCAGCTCCAACCCTCAACCCATTCCTCCTCAGTCTCATCCATCCACCAGTAGCAGCTCATCTGATGGGCTTCGTGATAATGTACCTTGTTTAAAGTAAGTTGCAAAACATTAGGTCTGTTTTATATGTTATCTCTTAATTTAAAAAATAATAATCATTAGTACATCTATGATGGCATTTTCCTGCAAGAATGGGTATTCTTCTGTTTGGCTGTGGTTAACTGAGCTTGTATTTATGGTATAAGAAGAATGGTAATTCTATAGTGTTACACCTAATATTACCATGGTTTAAAATAATAAGGTAGGATGGCTGTGGGTCACCCTGTATGTTTCACTACACCTTCACATCTAGCCATGATTTCATCCTGGACTTAGATTTAATGTGGTTTATGTTCATTCTCTTCTCTGAACTCTGAAAATTCTGCTTCTTTTCATCTTTACTTTGGATTCAGTGTTCTCATATTTTATTTTATGCTTTCCTGAATCTTAACATCACTTTATCTTTACGTAAAAGACTTTACTTTATATCATTTTAAGAGCATACTAGTTGATTCAGGGATAAATTGGATGCACTTTTATTTTCATTTTTCTATTCAGTTTCTGTTTTTGAGTGATTAAATTCTTCAGAGGTTATAGAGAAATAAAGTGATGAGGAAAGAATTAAAATCATTGGATTACATAAAGACTGTGTGATTCAATGTGTTACATAGAAAGCAATGAAAATCATGATGGGGGCAGAAGTGGATGGGTTCAAAGTGGAGACGGTGACAAGACAGCATTGTGCTCAGTAGAGAACTAGGCTTTGTGTTGATTTTACCGTAGAGCAGCTGAAATCGCTTCTCTAGTGCATATGTGGTGGTTAGGATGTTGATATAGTAAAAAAGCCACTCCTCAAATAAGGCAAACAGACATTAAAATAAAGAGAGAAAAAAATCACATTCATGTTTTTAAAGATTCATTTATTTTATTTTATTTTATTTTATGTGTGTTGATGTTTTGCCTGCATGTGTGTCTATGTGAGGGTGTCAGATTCCCTGGAACTGGAGTTACAGACAGCTGTGAGCTGCCATCTGGATTCTGGGAATTGAACCCAGGTCCTCTGGAAGAATAGCCAGTGTTCTTAACGCCTGAGCCAACTTTCCAGCTCCTACATTTCTCTTTTAAGTACATGTTTTACAGAATTTTTTCCTATATTCTCAAAATCTTGAGAGCATGGATTTGAACGAGTGATTCTCCAGCAGGGATGATCTCGCCTGTTTCAGGATATGCCCCAGTGTCTGGAGACAGTGTTAGTTTCCCAGCAGGGGTTGGGGCTGCTTGCTGTTGAGGTTGAGTTGGTAGACTTGGTAGACAGGGCCTGAGATGAGGCTCAGATCTACAGTGGACATGGCAAAGAATTGCTTCCTTCAAAATGCAGGAGTTTCAAAGGTCTCATGCTGGCTTCTTCCCTTCCTTCCCATGTTACCTTTCCTCTTCTATGCTTCCCCCTCTCTCTCTTGCTTCCTCCCACCTTCTCGTTATCTCACACTTAGAAACACACCTCTCCTTTTAGCTATACCTCTAGCATATATTATCTAAAACGAAACTTACAATACAGATTTATAGTTTTGCTATTTTTTAAGGACACAGTACTACTTTAACACTAAATTTTAAAATGTTACTGCAATATTTTCATTTTTTTAGTTTTTGTTGATTTTATAGATGGATAAAATTTATTATGGATATTAGTAAAAGAGTTCCATTTTTCCTCAGTTTTATCAATTATATGAAGTAACATTTTAGCATATTTAGCACAATGTTATCACATAAAAATGTGAGATAATTTTGTCATCTTCAACAAAATTAGAATACTTTAATTTGGACTTTAGCATTACTTATGCCTCTAAATGTTCATAAGCTTAATATCCAACAGTCTGAAACATGAGATCAGTTTCCTCCTGAGGAATAATCACTGTCAATGTATGGCTTTCCCATACCAAGAAGCTAGGAAATATTTATAACAAGAAACACAGTGCTCTCAAACCAAAGTTACAAGACCTCTTGCCTTGGCTCCCCAGATAAAAATGAAAAGTAGGTCCAATGAGCAAGTCTTTGTCCTCTGATTTTGCTAAGGTAAGTGTTTTTCCACTGTTTGTACTGACAGGAAGGACAAGGAGAATAAGTAAGTTAATTACCAAAAACAATTAAAACCTCCAGCCAGAGCCTGGAAGTCTAAATCCGTTTAAGATACACTGTTTCTGGAACTGAGTTTTCAGTACTGTCCACAGGCTTGAGGTTATGGATAGCCATCATTATTGACTGACATTTCTATCTATGGTGAGATGTATTGACTTCTAATCTGCAAGTATTTAGTAGAATGTCACTTAGTATAGCAATTTCTTTTCAGTTCGGATTTCAAGGGATTCTTAATGTCTAGGAAGTCTCACAAGCCAACTTGTTACTATTTAATATTCTTTGTTATTGGCATTAGCTGTTAACATTTGTATGTGGATATACTTCCCTATCCTGGACTTATACAGTAACTTAAATACATTATTTTTTAATCCTAGAAGAATTAATGTAACTGTGATTTGATAATGATGCTCTTTTTCACTTTTGAATGCCATTTTAGACTTCTAGGGTATACTGTGGTGTTCTTTCCATTTTTGGAGGAGCTTCCTTTCAAGGGGTTTCTCACACTGCCCCCTCTACCTCATGTGACCAACCTTGATTTCTGTCAAGATAATGTAGTTTATGCCCTCTTCTTATCTTCACATGGAATTCAGGGAGCCCAGCTTCTTTTCTTGAAGAATATAACAACAGAACAAAATATGATTTCTAGACCTGTCCAGTGGGTAACTAATAATTGCTACATAATAGTTGCCAATCAGTGATAATAACTACAAAAAGTATTTTTAAGAAAAAGAAAATAGCAACTAAAACCCTTATGCTTTTCCATTAAATGCTATATTATTCTATGATTATTTTTTAAATATGTATTTTCATTCTTCGAGAATCTCATACATGCATTCAATGTGTGCTGGTTGTATCCATTTCCTACTCCTCCTCTTAACCTTCCAGATTCCCCTGCAACTTTATGTCCTCTTTTTTTTTTTCTTCTTTTTTTAAATGACCCACCGAGTCCAATGTCTGCTGCCCCTATGCTCATCCAGTGGACGGGCACACTGGACCATGGTCAACTTACAGGGGGAAACACCTTTAAAGAAAACTGACTCTCCTTCCAAGAGCTATCAGCTGTCAGTAGCTCCTCAGTTAGGAACACGTGCTGGAGTGTTGACTACCTTGAGCTTCGGTCTGCCTTGTGCAGGCAGCCATAGCTGCTGGGAGTCTTTGATCAACTGTTAACCTCTTTTGAAAACTACTCTTGTCCTAAATTTGATTAACCTGAAATCATACAGTATGGTTGCTTGGTGAATGGCAAAATTTAACTCTATATATGTCTTTTAGACTTTTGAGCAGATCTGTAATTGCTGTTTAATGAGATGGCTGTTCTTCATTCTTAAGTTGACTGGGTTTGGAATCACCCAGGAGATAGGCCTCTGAGCATGTCTGTGGGGGCATTTCCAGAGAGGTTGAACTGTGGAGGAAGACTCAGCATGGATTCACTGGTGCCATCTTATGGACTAAGGTTGCTGGGTCAACAGAAAGGGGAGGAGCAGGAACCTGCCGAGCACCACTACTCACCTGCCTTTACTTCCTCTCAGCCCAGTGTGACCAGCTCCATAGCTCCCACAGCCATGTCGCCCTGCCACAGTGGAATATGGCCCCTAGAGCAGTGAACCTAAGCAGACCCTTCATTCTCCCAGCAGCCTTTGTCACAACAGTAAGGAAAAGAGCAGAGAGTCGCCGCCAGGAAGTGGAGTCCTGCTGTAAGAAGGCTGGCTGTGTGGCTGTTGGGCCCTTTGAACTAGTGTGTTAGAGGAAGGTGAAGGATTTGGAGCCATTGGCCACAGAGGCCCTAGAAAACTCTAAGCAGAGCTAAGGGGCTGTTCTTATAAGAGTTTGGAATACAAGCACTCAGACAGAAATTCAGCCAGGAAAGACTTCATAATCAAGGAAAGTTAAGACTATACCAGGAGCTGGGCCAGAGACCATTCATGTTATAGTCCGGCACAGAATCTGTCTCCATTCTGTGTGCTGAAAATTTAAGGGAGGCTGAATTTAAAATAAAAGCCTATATTGTTTGACATAAATAATTAAAACAGACTAATAAATGATGGCATGATTGTGGAATGACCACTGTTCTTACTCTATTCTAAATTGGAGCAAAAAGATAAGGATAATATGCAGTTTGGTAGGAAAGGAGTAAGAGAAAGTAGCTGGAATTGTTGAAGAATTACTTCAACTAAAGAGAATCTAGTCTTCTCTGCTGGCATAATCGGGAAGGTTCCCTGTAAGTAAGACTTCCATTCCCATGAAAGACTCCAACTTATAGAAGTGAAAATTCATTTGAAAGGAGGACCCTGAGCTGAAAATGCCACTGAAGGGGCTTTCTGTTCAAAAACCACCGAGGGAAGTATTTCCCTAGGTTTTATACCCGGAAGGCATTCTGATAAAAAAAGGGAAGACTAAGCCGGGCGGTGGTGGCGCACGCCTTTAATCCCAGCACTCAGGAGGCAGAGCCAGGCGGATCTCTGTGAGTTCGAGGCCAGCCTGGGCTACCAAGTGAGTTCCAGGAAAGGTGCAAAGCTACACAGAGAAACCCTGTCTCGAAAAACCAAAAAAAAAAAAAAAAAAAAAAAAAAGATAAAAAAGGGAAGACTATATCCCAAAATAGCAACATCATTCATTTGGTGTTGATATTGCAGGCATGCAAAATCCAAAAGTTAAAGGATCATGGAAGATTGCACCAAGGCTCCATGAAACCACTTAAAGCCAGGCAGTTATGTGAATGACAAGCTGTCCAAGGTGAATCTTAAGCTGCAGTAGAGATACCAATGTATTAGAGATGCCAGGGCTATGTGATAATACACCAGGAAAGGATACAGGCCTAGAGTGGAACTAGACCAAGGAAGAAGCTACATGTTTCACAGTTGGCAGAATTGAAGGAGTGAGTTCCTGGACATGCCGGGGTACAGATGATGCTAGCACAAGCCCTAGATGCCAGACATGAATCTTCAGGGTTTGATAGTTCGTAAAGGATTTCATCTTGCTTTGATCTTTCTTGTTGCCCTATTTCTTGCTTTTGGAATGGGAATGTTTACAGTGTCGTTGTACATTGGAAGTATGCCTCTTTTTATTTCCTTTGTTTACAGGGATTCACCAGCCTAGAAGTCTCAAGTATCAGAAGACACTTTAGACTTTGAGTTTTAGAACAGGGTTAAGACTATTAAAATTTATGGCAATGAGGTGCATCAGTTACAGATAAACTAAATTCACTTTGTGTTGTCAGATAGTCATGGGTCTTTGAGGACCAGAGTGAATGTTTTCAACCTTCCTAATGCTGTGACCCTTTAATACAGCTCCTCATGTTGTGGTGACCCCCAACCATACAATTATTTTATTGCTACTTCATAACTGTAATTTTGCTACTGTTATGAATCATAATGTAAATAAACATCTGATATATGACCCCTCTGAAAGGGTCGTTCAACCCCCAATGGAGTTGCAACCCACAGGTTGAAAACTGCTGTTATATTTAAAGTGATTATATCCAGATATCACAATAACAAATAGATTTGTCACAATTAATCTTTTATTGGAGCATGACTGCATTAAAAGTCACTGAGACTGACCTCTAAGAGTGTGGGTGTTTCCAGAGAGGCTTACCTTACTTAAGTGTCTTCATCCCATGGAAATGGGAAAAAGAGAAAAAGCAGCAGCCAGCTGAGTACTGCCACTTATCTTCCTATCTCTGCTCCCTGAGTCCAAATGCAGTGTGACCTGCTGCTTCGTGTCTTTCTTATCCTGATGGACTGTATCCACTCCCTCAAGACCCCAAACAAATCCTTCCTTCCTGTAATTGCCTTTGTCTTCTCTTGTCAGAGTGACAAGAACAGCAGCTAACACATGGAGTCTGACTAATGTTCTGAGTTACTTGGAAGACTTTGTTTTCTGGAGTGACCACTAAGACATTGGCCTCACATAAAGTAGGACTGTTAATTCATCTTACTTTGAGACTGTAAACATTTTATCCTACAACTCCTTTTGTAAACAACATTTGGCATTAAGAAGTAAACTGCCCTATCACTTTATCATATGATTGGGGAAGTTCAAGCTGTTTTTACTTTGGAAACATGCCCAAGACATTCATCCAGAATCGGACCACCCAGAACAGAATCTGACCTCCCAGAACCTTGGTGTCTATGAGGCCTTTCAATAATTCTACTGTTCTTTTCCCATCAATATTCTTCAGCACATTAATAAATAAAATATTTTCCAAGTGATGATTTATGACTATACCCTAATTTCTGATGAAGCCAGTCATTTCAGCTAGCACGAGAGCCTGGTGGGTCTGCTGATGCTAAGCTGTCTCAGAAGGCGGACCTGATCGCACAGCAGGACCAGGGCAAGAGGCCCTGGGCTCACTTGATCCAGTGCAGACAGTGGGAGGGGAAGTAAGCATGCCTCATTTTCCCCTTCTTACTTGATCTATAAGGTACTCCACCTTGCCCAGGGTAGAAGTAGAAAGTAGGTGTTGAGAGCATCAAGATTTCTACCTGAGCAACATCAGGCTATGTGAAAATTTTTTCTGCTGACTTAATTGAGCCAGGGTGTAGGTGTGGGGACATCAGGGGTTGTGTGTTAGTGTGGGGGTTATATCTAAGTTTTGTATGTCTGGTGTTTTTGTTTTTATTTCTTCACCAAGTGAATAGAAATTCCTACTAATCTTAGTGTAAGATATATTTGCATATCAAAACATAAGTTTAAACTGTAATAGAGTTTTAAAACCTGATTTTTTTAAAAAAAGTATAGATTAACCATGATAAAGTATATCATAAAGTAATGACTCTACTGATAAAATTCAGGTCATTTAGATCACTGGTTTCTGGCTGTCACTAGGATACCCAAGCATGTATGGAAAAAATATAAAAATAAAGATGCATAATAGCCAGTTCCTTTCTTTCTTTGCAGTTTTATTTCTTTAGAGACAGTGTCTAACACTGTAGACCAGGCTGACCTTGAACTCATGATCCTCCTGCCTCATTCACTTAGCCATATTTTACAATTAACATTTGTATACTTTTTAAGTATTTTAGTACTGTATTAACAAACTAAGTTTCAGTGAGTGTCATAATCCATATTCAGGCCTATTTTAAAGAAAGCAAACTAATCTTTTAGTAGAATATTCTATCAGCAATGAAGTAGTACACATCTTAGGGACATTTGACTAAACTGTATGTATTTATTCCTGACATTTATTTGAGTTACAAGGAGTTTTAGTTAAACCCTATTTAGCCCCTTTTAGTAATCTTCAGGTAAATGCAAGTATTGATTAACTTTATATTGTTTTGGTCTGCAGTCCCAAAGACAAATTTCTAAAAGGATCAAATAAAACAAGAATTGGTTGAAATACAATTAATCACGAGATCTTGTTTCTCATGCACAAGGCTGCTGTGACCTGCACAGCTTTGGGATTGAGCTGCCGGGGTAACAAAGAATGAAGAAACAATAGACTCACATGCAGAAAAGTTGGGGATCCGAATTCCACCCACAGCTGGAACACTCTGCTTTATATACAGCTCCATGAGAATGCAGTTCTGCTAATATCCATAGGGGACTCTGTGGGGCGCTGTCTCAGGCTGCAGTCCTCTAGGAGGAGGAAGCTCTGCTTTTCTCAAGTGCTTGTACTAAGCATCCACACCTGACCAGGGAAAGGTCTTGCCCTTCTCATGGGTCTGAGGCATCGGGGTCCTTAACACGGCACAGCTCATGTCAGCAATATACATTCACTCAGGAGTTCATCTGCTTACCACAAAATGTTCTTGTATATCATTGAGTATTTTTTAGAGAAATATTTTTAAAGCTGCTTTATTTGTCCCTTTTACCAATCCATTTTTTTAACTTAGCTATTGTAAGGGTCCCTTTGCAAAAAACTTGTCCAAACAATTGTTTTAAAATTGTGACACTTCCAAATATCATTTTAACATTTTAAAATGTATTTGTACAAATTGTGGAACTTTTAATAAAGGTTTTACAGCTTATCTTTAACAAGTAGGGAAGTTGAGTATATTTAAAATATTAAAAGTATAACTTTAACAGTTGTAGACAAAAATTTATCAGTCCTTCCCACTTTCTATTTTTAAAACCTAACTTCTGTCATTTCTTCTTTTATTACATTTACTTATTTGTGTGGGGGAGGGTGTGGACATGCACACAACCATGCACACGTGGGCACATGAACGTGCTACAGCAAGCACAGAGGTCACAATGATCGTGGGAGTCATCCTCTCCTTCCATGTGGGTCATGGGCATCAGGGTCAGGTGTCTGAGTTTTCCACAAGCGCCATAACTTGCTGAGCCAGCTTGGTGATTTGTCCCATTCTGTTATTTCTTAACCAGGCTTCTGATTAGTCATTTGATTTTTATTCTTGGGATGGACCTGAATTTTACACAAAGGCAAGAATTCTACTACCTAAATATCCCCCCAGCTAGCCCAGGTTTCTAGGACTTTTAAAAAAAATATATATGAATTAGAGATTTTGTATCAGATTAGTATTTAGAAGAGTTTTGGGGTTGTTATTTTCTTAATTACTTTTTTCACTTCTCAGCAAAGTGAAGTTTTGAAAAGATTTATTTTGTGTTTGATTTATCGTGTGGGTTGGTGTTTGTGTGTTTCTGTGTACACATGAGTATGGATGCCTGTGAAGTCTAGAAAATGACATTCGATCACCTGGAGCTGGAATTATAGACAATGCCAGCTGCCTGGCATAGGTCCTGTGGACTGAACAGTGGTCCTTTGCAAGAGCATCAAGTGCTCCTAACTGCTGATTCACCTCTCAGTCCCATGCAAGGAGTTCTGTGTATCTCATCACAAGTCTTACATGTAGCCTTCATATGCTTATAAAATGACTACTGTAAGACCTGCTCCTGTTCTTTGGAACCTCATCCAGTATGCACATTCTGTATGCCAGGCACAAGGAGTGCTTCCTCGAGGCTTGCCCCTCTTGCCTAATTCAGAAAAGAATAGCCAGCTGCATTTGGACTCTCAGCCTGTCTTGTGTCAAGGCTGCCTTTGGGCAAGACGCCTCAATTGTCATTTTAGTTCCTCAAGACCAACAAGTAGAAGGGGTTGTTGGTCAGTTTCCTCAAAAGTATCAAAAAGTCTTTCTCAGTCGAGTACAGCTCTGAGGGCCTACAAATGTTGTGTAAGCAGAGGTGACTCTAGTTCAGTTCCTACTACACGTGTGTGCAGTGACTCATTCTCCCAGTAGTCTTGACAACCAACTCTCACCCCTTTCTTTGTCAGCACATTGCTAACAAGTGTCTTAGTCCTTGTCGCTACACAAGTACCAACAAAATTATTCCAAGGTGTTCGTGTCTCCTAGTGTGGTTTCAGGCTGTTCAACAGTGAGTAGTCTTCTTTCTGTCCTTTATACTCTGTCATTCCAAGGCAGAAGCCAAAGAATTGTTGGAAGACTGGACTTTGCAAGAGTTTGTGCAATCTAAGTCACCCTCAGCTTAAAATGTAGCTACCCATGCAAGTAAATTGCTCTAATTGCCGGGCAGTGGTGGCGCACGCTTTTAATCCCAGCACTCGGGAGGCAGAGCCAGGCAGATCTCTGTGAGTTCGAGGCTAGCCTGGTCTACAGAGTGAGATCCAGGACAGGGACCAAAGCTACACAGAGAAACTCTGTTTTGAAAAAAACAAAAAATAAAAAAAAAAAAAACTGCTCTTATTGTTTAAATATATTTATTGCACGTGAAGTTTGCTGATACAGACAAGGCAGGTGTTACATCCAAGTCTTCCTCAGAAAGTCTCATATTTCTATAAACTCCTTACTCCCCCACTTTTCCAATATCATAGACTTAACCAATACAAGATTAGCACAAACATATTCATTATTTGTTAGGTTTGCATATTTACTACCTGTCAGTCAAGTAGTTCTAAATATATAGATCCCTGCCATCCCCTCAAATGTACCAGATACTCCTCTGAAACTAGCTCCTCGTTACTGATGTGCCTAATGGGTTCATTTAGTGACTTTGGCCCTAGAGTTGCTGTGATGTCTCCTCTCTTCGAGTGACTCTATTCAACCTCTGGTTTATTCACCTATCCAGTGAACCTTGAATACCTCCTTTGTTACAGAATATTAAAATCAGTCCAAGATTTCTGCCTTCCTCAGCTGGTGAGATGGCCCAACAGGTAAAGGTGCTTACCTTCCTGAGTGATGACCTGGGTTCAATGCCTAGCACCTGTCTGATGGAGGGGAAGAACTGACTCCTGCAAATTGCCCTCTTTGCATGTATGTGTGTGCATGTATATGTGTGCATCATGTACATACAGTTAAATTAGTAAATAAGTGTTAGATGATTTTGATTTATACCTTCTCAAAACTTATAACCCATATCAAGTCTTATCTCATAATATATTCTAAATCTATTTATAAAATATTATTTCATGTCAGAACAATCAAAACAACTTCCTAATTGGTCCACCTAGTCTACTGGGTCCAGCATGTATCCACAAATGAACCTTAAAATGTAGAGAAGTGCTTTGTTTTGTTTTGTTTTATGTGGTAAAAAGTTACCAACCAAAAACCAGTTGTTAGTACTTATTTTTGACTTCTGTAGTGTTTTTTTGTGGTTTTAAGCTTTATTTTTTCATTCATTTATTTTTTTTCTTTCTGGCTTCCTGTTGCTGCTTTTGCTCATTCTTTAGCCCCCTTCCATGTTCTTGTTCTTCCTTTCCTCTTTTCTTCCTCACTTGTTTTCCTTTCTCCCTCCTCCGTACCCGTCTCCACTTTATGTCCACAATTTGTCGGTATTTCCCTACCATTGGCACTCTGTCATGTGCTCATCTCTACAGCTAGGCTAAATACTTGTACAGCACAACGTTTCAACTTTTACCTTTTAGGGATCTAGTGTGGTTTCCTGTGTGAAATTATTCTCATGTAACTATGTACGATTTCATGTGCGAAGGGCAATCAGATAATTGGAAATGTGTTAAAAAGCTAACGTGTCTTCCCTTTTCTTTTTTCAGAGTCAGAAGCTCACCACTTAAACAGTCTCCAGGTTATCAGACAGAGCTAGTTATTCAGTTGGTGTGGGTGGGTGGAGAACCTCCACAACAGATCACCAGCCTGGCACTCAACTCTTCCTATGGACTGTAAGTATGAGGGTTCTTCCTGTGTGGTTTTGTGTGTTGTCTTTTTTCTCAGTGTCTTTGTAGAATATCTTATATAATTTTGCATTTAAATATAAAAGTATAAATAACTTGGGCTTTATTGTAGCATCATCCAAAATGTTGCTGTGTAACTATAATTTCAATATTTTTTGCTTTATTTGGGACATGGTTTTGTTTTGAATAATTCTTGGAGGTATGTACTGTGATTACTGATAGAAAATAGTGGCCAATGCTCATTGGAGATAAAGTCAGTATATACTCTCTGTGTGTTCCTCCAGAAAAAAAAATATTCTCATAGTTCTCTTAAGAAACTCTAACATAAGATTTTATAAACAGATTCTGTATTTCTGAACTGTAACTGTGTCATTTTTTTTCTGCTTCCAAAGTCAACTTGTAAAAATTTCTAAGAGTATAGCAGTAGTTTTCACAAAGTATTCTTCTATACAGAGCTGTATATGCCTGTATATATAAAGCATTTGTTATAGTTTGTTTATTTTTAGAACCTCAGCATCACAGTAAGAAACTGCTTATGTACTGTTACAGAAGTGTTTATGCACAGCCTCTTACTGTCTGTTACAGAAGTGTTTATGCAGTCTCTGTACTGTCTGTTATAGAAGTGTTTATACACAGTCCCTGTACTGTCTGTTACAGAAGTGTTTATACACAGTCCCTGTACTTTCTATTACAGAAGTATTATGCACAGCCATGTCTTGTTTTCAGTAGCAACTATAGGGAGTCACCTGTCCTTTTGTTCCTGCTGACTCAATATCAGCTGCCAGTTGCCTTAAGAGTTCTTAAAGTAAGAATCCTTTATGCACAAGAGGTCAGGTTGTGGTTCCTAAACTGTAATGAAGAAAGGATTTTGAACACCTCAAAGGGAGTCTCCCAAGACTCCCAAGACTTATACTTCCTTTTTATTCTTGACAGAGGAATTACCAGAACTTGCTCCAACCTATATTTCCATTTTCCTAGGATCAGAAAAATAGATGTAACATCGCTTAGTATTTGTATGTGTGTGGGAGAGGGGAAGTATTTCTGATCAAGCTTCAGCTTCTGTATTAAACATTCTTATAAATAGTGCTAATGCTTGATTTAATGATATAGGTAACATCTACAGAGACATGAATAGGTCCTTGGGAAGGGCTATATACTCTGTATACCCCTGACTACACTTGTCTTTAGTTTCGGGCAACTTAAGTGAATCCCCAGATCTTCTAACTCACATGTAAGCGCGCACATGCACATGCGCGCGCACACACACACACACACACACACACACACACACACACACACAAACTTCATACACTAATAGTAAATAAAATAAATAGGAAAAGAGTTTTCTGAAAGGCCCACCATCCTATTTTCTTCAGCTTTATATTTTACATTTCTTTTAATAACTTGTTTGCACTGAGATACTTATGCTTCCCTGGCCAGAGTGGTTTTTGGCAACTGTAATGGCATCGCAATGGTTGACTACCTCCAGAAGGCAGTACTGCTCAACCTCGGCACCATTGAACTGTACGGCTCAAACGATCCTTACCGGAGAGAACCCCGGTCACCCCGGAAATCGCGACAACCTTCAGGAGGTAAAAAGAAAGAAAAACTTCCTGAGCTTTAAAGGCTACAAATGCTCGCATGCATGTGTCCCACGTGCCTGTACATGCTTCACTTAAGCAAACAACTTGTCTGATTTAAACTGTAAATGTAAACAACCAAAGACTAGCTAGAAATATGAGTCTTGTTTTGGTTTTGTGTTGCCTTTACATTTTCTCTTGTTCTTAATAATCTAGGACTGTATTTAATGTCACACGGGAACCAGTGTCACACTTCAGCCAAGGCATAACACCGGGAATATATGTCCAGGTTATTATAGAATAGAAATAGATTTCAGAGTTGTACTGTTTGGTCCCTCTAAGCCAATAATTGAGTTTGAACCATTTGATGAAAGTAATCATTCCTGTGTGAAAGTAGGCACAGAGGTGGTTTACATCCCTAATAATAAACATGCACAGGAAGCCTTGATTCAGCACAAGCTCAGGTTCATAAAAAAAAAAAAAAAAAATTGTCGCATGCTTTGATGTTTGCTAAGTATCTAATATTAGTAGTAACTGTTTCCATGTTGCTATCTCTTAGAACATAGAACACACATATTTCTGGCTAGGTGTCCTATACCTCTTGCCTGTATTTTGCTTGTTGATATACAGCAAATAACTTTATATGCATGATATATGGGGTATATTGATGAGACCTCGAGCAATAAGTGCAGTGGGCTTGGTTTTCCTGTGGGCGCTCCCAGCTAAACCAAAGATTGAGGGGAACCCTATTTAGAGCTTGTTTCTGTCATCTGCAGAATCCTGGTGAACATTGGAGCACTGTTTAGGGAACTGGTGTAAGCGTTCTCCTCAGTCCCACTTTGATTCAGGTGGGCAGAGAGCCATGTTCTCTAGCACCACAAATATGTACTCTTACCTACACACATACATACATGCATGCATACATATCCCCCGTACACACACATAACATTTTAAAATTCTCTCAGATTCAAGTTGCTCTCAGTACATTATTGGCTAATGATAGCTACCAAGATTGTAACAGATGAGAAAACTCAGCAGAAAATAAAGGTACTATTAGGCCTTTCTATCATTTTGCTTAATGGTTGGCATTTTCTTTTCAGAGTTTGTTTTGCGTTGTTTGTCTGTGAGTGCGATCATATTGTCATGTGTTATCTTCAGCAGCAGCTCTGTTTCAGCCACGGCATTCTAGCACCTGTCTCCTTTCTTCCCCCCTCCCCCCATTGCTTCCCTGAGGTTTGCGGGGTGTGACTTCTTGCATGTCCGGCCTTTCTAGCTTGTATTGTGAATCAGTGAAAACACTCCGCTCTTCCTTTCTAAGTAAGTCCTTTATGTCTTGACCGTTTTGTTGTCTGTAAGATCATTGTTTCCGTTTTCATTTTACTTTCTAACTAAAATACTTTCTGTCTAAAAGACTAAACTCATCATTTAGATTTATCTCATAACAGCGATTTAAACAATATGTCCCAACCCAACTTCTCTAAGAAGCAAAGAAAGAAATATGTATGAAAGAATGTGAAAACATTTTCATGACAGAAAAAAATTCAGACTTTACAAACTTGTACAAATCTTACTTGTCTTGAAATCAAAATTTTCCCTTTTATACTTTAGAAGGTTTACATTAAATTGCTAGTAATCGAATATCCAAACTTATCTAAGGATGAGACAAGTTTTATTATACAATTAAATTTTTTTCTTAAATTTTACTGCACCCTACTTTATTTCATAGCTAGTCCTATAATATCATTAATATTATTTGCTTCATTTCATATTGAAGACATAGACGTTTAGCATATGAGTACTATTTCAAGTTTTTATTAGGTTAAAGTATTTCACATTGTAATTTTGCCTCATTTTATCATTATTTAAGGTTTCTTAAATAAAAATAAATAATAGTGTGGGATTGGGGGAGTACATCTGTGGTAGAAAGACTGCTTCATGAAAGGAAGGAAAGGAGGGTTAATTGTTTTATTAATGTTTCCAGGAATCTTATATTTGTGCATCTGGTTACAAAAATGACTTACCTATTTTTCATGTAAAATTAACTGTATAATAATTGGTATTAAAATTCTCTAATTGTATTAATATAAAAAGAATATTCTTAGCCAAGTGTTGGGGTGTATGCATACAACTCTAGGATGTGGGAAATGGGGACAAAAGGATCTCTTTGAGCTCAAGGCTGGCCTGCTGAAACCCTGTCTTAACATTCAAAGCAGGCTAGTGAGCTCAAGGGGTACATTTGCCCCTCCCTCCCAGCACCAGGGTTACAGATATGTGCTATAGCACCTAGCTGTCTCTCTCTCCCCTTTTCTCCCTCCCTCCCTCCCTCCCTCCCTCCCTCCCTCCCTCCCTCCCCCTCCCCCCCCTCTCTCCCCCTGTAGTATGTACTTGATCTGTAGCACAAGTACCATGACACTGTTCTTCATTCTTTTATTTTGTTTGGGTTCTTTTTGCTTTTGTTTTTTGAGACAGGGTTTCTCTGTGCACTTTTGGTGCCTGTCCTGGATCTCGCTCTGTAGACCCGGCTGGCTTCGAACTCACAGAGATCCGCCTGCCTCTGCCTCCCGAGTACTGGGATTAAAGGCGTGCGCCACTGCTGCCCGGCTCTTCAACCTTTTTTAATAGGTCAGTTTGAATGGAGAATTTTATTTACCTCCAACAGATAGAGTCTATTTTGATTAGGACTCTAGGGTCACTTACAATTTTTTTTTTATAAGATAAAACATTATCATTTGAAGTTGAAAATATTAACTCTGTTATTACATTACAGTTGAATTATTACTTGAAATATGGATTGAGGCCTCATAAGGAACATTGTAAAACTGTCACAGGGAGTCTAGACCTTAGGGGATACCCAAACCCATTTCAGACCCTCTGTGAATTGTGTTTTCTTGTCCATATACATTCCTGTGATAATGTTCAGTTAGAGTGAGGCACAGTAAGATTGTCACCAGTAACCAACACTAAAGTGAACAGTTAATATTTCTGTATTAACGTTAAGTGTGTACGGTCTCTGTCCTTGAAAATGTCTTACTGCTGTGCACGCCTCCTCCCTGTGTGCCTCCCGCAGGCATGGTACTCAGAGCAGGTTATGGCTCTTGTAGGCACATCGGCATCTGGACTTTGTGAGGTACTTGATCACAAGCACTACAACACTGTAGTCCATAAGCAGAACTGGTCCTCTGTGACTAGTGGGTAGGTAGATACATATGAGGATGGAGTGATGATGTCTCTGGGCAGTGAGATTTCAGCACACTACCCAGAGAGGTGCCTAATTTAAAATTTAAGAATTATTTCTAGAATTTACCATTTAATATTTCAGACCAGGTTAACAGTGAGTAATTGAAATCATAGATAGTGAAATTGTAGGAAGAGGTGTGTGTGTGTGTGTGTGTGTGTGTGTGTGTGTGTGTGTGTGTGTGTGTTCAGTGTAATAGGGTTCACAGGCAGGATTGCAGAAGGAGTGCTGGCAGATGCCTTCCTTAGTGGGTAAGATACTTGTTGCCACACCTAATGGCCTGGGTTCAGTTCCCTGAACCTAAACGTGGAACAAGTGAACCAGTCTCCACAAGTTATCCTGTAACCTTTGTTATGTACACTGTGGCATGCACTATCACACATACACACACACACACCTGCATATACACTGAATATAGACATGAATATAGAAGTATTTTAAAGAATGTGTAAAAAAAAAAAAAAGCACTTATACCAGTAAGTACTATACATAGCAATTGTAAGATTGTTATTTCATGAAATAATAGGAAGCAGATCTTGACTGGTCCCGTGACATACATTGCGTGACACCTGGCTTCTTCTGAGTCTTTAATGTGCAGTCCAGTTTCTCAGCTAATCCAAACTTCCCAATAAATGCCTCTCGTGTGTGTGTGTGTGTGTGTGTGTGTGTGTGTGTATGCACCAGCGCGCACGCCTGCTTGTGTTTCTATCCTACTACATTTAGTTATGGTCCTTGCATGAAAATGAGTGTAGGGAGGGTTATACTTGAACAAGTTCCATTTACCAGTTGCTAAACCAATGAGGAATATGGTCCCGTCTCCCTCAGCAACCATTAACTGCCTGTAACTCTGAAAAGAGTAATAGAGGCTCAGGATTCCCCTTGCACACCTGTGGTGGAATGCTGATTGGCCAGTCATGTGGAATCTGCATGAGAAACTACACCGCCATGGGCTCATGGCTGCAGCAGCAATGTCAGGTTCAACAGCGGCCGTTCCCAGCACTCACATCCAACCTCCCGCTCTATGTTCCCTCTGCCCACTCTTCTGCAGTGTCCCTAAGCCTCGGGGGAGTTGGTGCAGATGTCCTGTTCAGGGCTGAGCACTCAAGTCACATATGCTCCACGTTATGACTAATTATGAGTCTCTCCCTTAACTGTCACCCACTGCAAAAGAAGTTTCTCTGAAGAGGCAGAGAACATTGATCTATGAGTGTAAACATAACTTTGTCTAGAAGGCATTTGACACTGTATCAGGTTAGCAAAACAACAGTAGATTGCACACCACTCACACACAGACACACATACAGACACACACACACTCACATACGGACATGCACAAGCAGGCACACACACACACACACACACACACACACACACACACACACACCATCACTCCCCCTGGCATGGGGTTTTTATTACTTTAACAATGCGACGCATGAATTTTCTCCCATGGGGTAGGCCTCAATCTAATCAGAAAGTGGTTGATAAGGATCACCCCAAAACAGTCTTGCCAGTGTTTCGTATCACGCCTGGCAGGTCAGTACTGTAGCCCATAGCGTTTACAGCTGTGTGAGATTCTTGGTGACTTTCCCCAGATGCCTTCAAAGCACTTTCTAGTGCTATAACTGCTAGCCAGCAGAGAGGAAGCTCGGTTCTAGCTTGGTTTCTGTGCAGCCAAAGCATGTGATATGTTCAGCAAAGAAAGGCCTCATCCTCCAGCTCTGGCAGACATCATAGAGGAGCAGCAGCAACCGGCACTGTTTGGAGGCCTCTGGTGCCTTCCAGACCAACATCTCATAGGGAGGTATCCCACACATGATGCTGGCATCTTTGTGTAGTGGTCTGGCTTTGGGAGCAGCATTACCCAGCTATGCAGGGTACCTGCATTTCCATCCTTTATTATTATCACTATTGGTTTGTGGTGTAGTAGATTTCCATGTGCCTTTTTCAGATATCCTTCATTGTAGTTAATCCTGTCCCTTTACCTCCTCATAAAATACTTTGCAGTACTTCTTAATTATAATTTTGGCCAACTTATAGTATGGATCTTATATAATTTATGTAATTCATACCTACCTTGGGAGAAGTCTTTGTTAAGAGGTTTTAAAATGTGACATTATAGTTCTTAAAAGGGATACTATATAGGATAGATAATTGCAATATTTAAAATACTACAAATTCAAGAGATACAAAATATTTTCATAATTATTTGAAAATATTTAAGTGATGTGTTCAAGACATACTTAAGGAAAACCACTTAGAAATTTGAGTTGAGGACTCTTGTGGTATAAAAATTGTCAAGCTTAAGTGTTTCTTCTCTCTTGGGGAAGTCAATGGAGCGTACCATGTATCTCCATATCTCTGCTGTCGTATAGATCTTAGGTCATGTCTGATCTCCTTCAAGAATAGCACATCACTTCATTAAGAAATTCTGTTTCTAAATTTTCTTGTTCAGTGGACTACAGCCACATTACTTGGAGATATTTTGTTACCAGAATGTTCCCATCCCGAGCCTCATTATTGCCACATCCGTGAATCTGTCTTTTCGTGGTTAGTAGTGAAATAGACCCTGTGAGAAGCAGGCAAGCTTGTATAAATGGGCGTGGTCTCATTTGCTCCTGATTTGTCTTCCAGCGGGCCTGTGTGATATTACTGAAGGGACTGTCGTCACGGAAGATCGATGCAAGTCTCCAACTTCCGGTAATCTGGGTTTTATTTCGTTAACAATTATGATTAAAAAAAAAAAGCTAAGATGGCATATCAGTATATCTTTTTATAAACACTTATAATTACATATGAGAAATATATCATCTGTCTTTCTTAAAGTCATAACTGTTTCAATAAGGGACAAGAAATGTGGCACATGCTGATTAAAAGTCCATAGCTCGTGTCTGTTCAGGCTTGTATGATGACTCAGTTAGCTTTCTTACAGTTGACTGTGTTGAATATATTTCCTACTTAACTATTGAATGCTCTAGTTATCTTAGATCTGTGCTTCTACATACTCCTGCAATGTGAAAAGTTGAGTTTTTTAGTTGAAAACTCAGCTTTTTGGTAATTATTAAATAATACCCATTCTAATGCTGTGACAGATTTTTTCCCCTTTTTTTGCTCAATGACTGAGATCAAACCCAGGACCTTGTACATACTAGGCAAGCCCTTTGCCAGTAAACAACACCTCCAGCCCCAAAAGTTATTAAAGATTTTGATACCTGTAGTCTGAAGAATTGGACCCATAGGAAAATTTTGGCCTATTTACATTTGTTTTTCATTTTGATTGAGGTCATTTCTAGTGTATTTATGGACTTATCCAAGCAGCTCTTTTTTATTTGCAGGGTCTTTATATGGCCCATGTGTATAGTAGTATTTCACAGCAACATTATTTTTAGGACATTTGAGTATCCTTAGAAATAAAATCTTGAGTTTTTTATTGTATGAGATTGTAGTTTTGCTAGTCTTTAGTAAATTTAGCTTCATTATTTTAATTAAATTTATTATTTTCTACCTAGGAATCTTCATTAGCTTTTCTCCCAGAATGATTTTTTTCTTGGCATAAGAAACACCATGTCTGGGTTTCTGTCTTTCACTAGCCATTCCACTATATTGGAAAGAATTGTAAGATGGGATGTTTCTGTTTCCACTTTATTAGCCAGGGCTGATAAAAGAAGCTTTTGTGTTTTCTTTTTACAATTTTTTTTTTATGATTTTTGTACAAATTGATATTTCATTTTGCAAAATTGAAGAGTGGTCAAGGGAGCTGGTCCATGGGTAAAGTGCTTGCCTTTGAGATGTGAGTTTGTCCCTCAGAGCCCACACGGAAGAGCCCAGCACAGTGCTGTGTGTTTGTAATCCCAGCACTGAGGAAGGGAAGACAAGTGGATCCCCGAAGCTTGCTGGCCACATAACTGTGCCTATGCGGCAAGTTCCAGGACAAGAGCCTCTGCCTCAGAACACAAGGGGGACAGCACCTGAGGGGTGACACCCAGGGTTGATCTTTGACCTCCACATGTATACACACACACACACACACACACACACACACACACACACACACACACAGTCTATTCACACAGGAATTTTGTCCTGTAAACCTCCTATTTCAATTTGCCCATTAAACTCCTAAAACGTAGAGCCCCAGAAGCCACACTGCTCCCTACCCATCAGTAAAGCTATAGATGACAGGAAGGAGTTACTTCCCCTCTTGTAGGGCTGACATCTTTTTAAATTTGGAGTTAGAATTGTAGTGTGTCTTCATAATTCCTTCCAAGTACATTCAGTTTATTTCTGCTCTTCCCACCTTTCCCACAGACCAGTCAATATAGTTGTCAGTATATTAAGGACCTGAGCACAGTAGGTGTTTTGAACATGGAACAGACCACACTTAAACTGCTACTATGTTTAGTTACATTCAGCCCAAATAAATTAGTATCTCTTTTCATACTAGGCCAAACTTTATAATGGCAGGGAGATGAAGCACTTAATAGTCACACACAATTTTAGATAAATGCAAAAGAGTAGGTAAATATAAGTATATAAATATAGACGGTACATAAATGTGTAATCTAAATCCCACCCCGGAGATCCTCAAAGTAGAGGAAACTCAAAGGCAGTTCAACATTTTAAAATTATTTTGCTTATTGGTTCATATGCAAATGCAGTGTGATTTTAACATTGATGAGATGCTACATATTTTTATTGTTTCTAACATTTCTATCAGTTTGAAATGCAGAGGTAACCTCAAGAAGACTGGTAATAAGACATGGATTCTTGATCTTAAATATAAAACCTGCAGTGTATCCAGATTAGCCTTTGCTTATGTTCAGATGAGAATTCTGAGGAATCAAGTCTGTTCTTATTCATCAAGAAAAAGTGTTCTTTAAAAAGGCCAAACTTCACAGGCAGTGATCGTGTCTAAAGCACGCTGTGGGTGTCAGTGTGCAGAGCTGAGCTCCCTGAAGTGGCGGCTGGATGCCCTTGTCAGGCCCCTCTGGTCATTGTCCTTTTGCAGCTTGGGTGTGTTTTTCTGTTATGACCGTTACTAGTATTCTCTGTGGTCATAGCCTGATTATCTTACTCTTCATATTTGTAATTGCATTGCCCTCATCCATTTTTACTTCCTAATTGAGAAGTAAAGGAAAGATTTACTATCGTTCAGTTCTCTTACTAGCAAATTAGAGGCCAATGATAAAAAATGGATTAAATTAATTTGAGGTGACTCAAAAAAATCACAGTTTTCTTTTTCTTAATTTATTTGCTTTTGGTACTTTGAGAACAGGCTTGGCTAGCCTGGAACTCGCTGTACAAACTAAGTTGGGCCCTGCCTCCTCTGTGCTGGGATTAAAAGTGACCACACCCAGCTTTTTTTTTTAAATTGTTTTCAATAGCATGAAAATTACAAAAATACTTGTCTGAATTACTTACAATCAGATAGGGTATAAATAAGTAAAATTGTTAAGTGGCACATAATAAATTATTAAAAACAATACTTAATATTTTAAAAGTTAGTGTTTGTAGGAGTTTAGTGTTTGTAGTGTTTATACACTATGTATAAAAGTGAATGGAAAGTTGAAATGAGTCCCTCATAAGTACTAAGGAAAGATCAGTATTTTAAAAGTGTAAGTGCCCATGTGCCTTCTGCCAAAACGGATGGATGCATTGACCAAAACTTATGCATACAATGGAGAAAACTGAGAATCTTTTAAATCTTGTAACCGAAATAGCCAGCTGTTCAGCTAATTATTACAAAAGCTCTTTTCAGAACATGTGTCAAAACATGTTAGAGCATTTCCCTTTCCATTTATTTTAAAATAAGCCAGTGGTCTGTCTGAAGCTGACGTCAGTGCAGCATGTTGGGTACCTTAGGAGCAAGTGGAAGTGCTGACTGCAGAGACCATTGCTTCAGGCAACTGTGACCATTTCACCCATCGCTTTAGAAATGATGCGATCTTTTTAATGCATCTGCTTATATTTATATAGACATATAAAATGCTACGATGATTTTAGGAATCTGTTAGGCTATTTTAAACTGAAGATTCACACATAGCATGATATAAATGGTGGCTTTTGGTGTTTATATGTGGCCTGAAGAAAGTAAGAAGTTGTAGATGTTTTATGTGTTTGTTAAATTATGGTAATCAGGTAGATTTATTCAAATAAACTTTGTAACTTGTTATATGTGTTCATAACAATTACAACAACCAGTAGTAAGCATTTTCAACTACATTGCCTGTTTATGTTTAGAAAACACCAGACATTTTTCTAATATTAATATAATGGAGATACTAGCCAGCTATTACTCTGATATGAAATATATAAAATAAAGCTATTATTAATATACATTACCATAAATTTATGCAGCCATTTGGTACCAGAAGTGACAATATTTTAAAATATGAAGTTCCTATGGCCATTATAGTCTTTAAATGTGTTGTATGAAAAACAGCTATCTCGTTTCTGCTCTGGAACTATCCTGAGATCAGTGATGGTTTTGTGATAGTTCTATATGAGATTTGGGAGAATCGATGGATGCTATAAACCAAAGTAATATGGATTATTCAGAGAGTAGTGTTTGCAAACCTCTGTAGGTGTGATTGGATTCTGCCCACGTTGGCAGGCTTTTCTTGGTGAGAATGTCTCTCTGGCCATAGTAAAGAAAGATGACTTTTCAGCAAGTCAAGTTCGAGGTTTTGAGTTTCTAGTTAATTCACTAAGGTTTATTATTTTTACTGGGAGTTTTTTAAGCATAAAAAGGAAAACATTTTATTTACTCTCAGTTCTTTTTTATATATTTTCTTCTGGCAGAAAAGCTTCATTCATTTAGATAATATAAACTAGTGACATCTACATGAAATACATACCAGTGATCACAAATGGGGTGCAAAATAGACATTTGTTTCAGTGAGGGAAGGTCACCTGTGTATAAATTTAAAAATACCACCTAGCTAAATGGTGAATATTGTATCAGAAGTATATAAAGTATCATGCTGACTAAAATGGTGACATAATCTCTAGTTGGGAATGTGGTGAATCATTTAATCTGTGACATATGTTGAGATGTACTGCATAGTTGTCTAAACATTACATTTCCTTTCTGACTTCTTTGACTTTTAAATAATATACAATACAACAAGATATTATGCATTAAAAATGATTAGAAATAAATGTCTATATGGTAGGGTCTGCCATAAAAGACTGTATATAACACACTGATGGCAGTGCTGGGGTACCCTCAGACTGGGGGTCCCCAGGGCTGTAGCTGTGACTGATTGCTGTGCTCTCTCTGTGCTTGTGACTGACAGTGTCCCCTGTTCCCTCCATTGTCTTCACGTGTGTAGGTTCTTCGTCACCACACAATTCAGATGATGAGCAAAAAGGGAATAATTTTATAGAAAAGGGTATAGTATCTTTATTTTAAAATATTTTTTCTTTATACTTAATTTCTTTAGTTTACTCTGAATAGATTTTGACATTTTATATTAAAATATTATTTTCAGTGAAGACCAAAAGCAGAAAGTTTTCCAAGAAGGTAGCCAGTGACCTAGGTAGGAAATAGAAGTTTTTATTTTGTTTCTAATTGTCGCTCTATGCAATGCTAACCCAACACCAGAAAATGATCTAGTGCATTGCATCTTGTGGATGTTAATTTGTTATTTCTTTGCTAAATGATAATCTTCGGGCTATGTCTATTCTAAATGCATTTGGGAAATAATTCTTAAAATCAGTTAAATTGCGGTTGTGGCGCTTTCTCTGGACTTACAGTGTGAATTATTCTGTTAACTTTTATTTTTGCTTTGTTTTAAAATAAAGCAGGGTTCAATTTATGTTCTCAATACCATGCTCACACTCTCATGTTAAACTGAGAGTCAGTTTTTCCTTTATAGTTTTACTTGTATTTTTTTCTGCCTTTACTCCATCTCTCTCATATTTTTAAGGTCCCATATCAAGAAAATGATCTTCTAAAAGATGGCATTTTTCAGTCTGTAATCAATAACAGTGTCAGGGTATTTGGCAGTTCTGCACCAATCACTACCCCCGTGCACAAATAAAAGTATTTGTACTACTCTTGTTTTGTGCATATTTTGTAAGGAATGGCTCAGTCTAAGATTCTCAAAGTTTAAAGTGAAGGAAAAAATATATAACCATACTTGGAAATATAATCAAATTAGAGATTTTTGGGGGTTATAAAAATTTGAGGGTGCTCCATAACTTTGAAAGTCTTGACTAAATAATATTATCGAAAAAGGCCTAGTTCACCTTGGACTTAACCATGAAATGTTCATTATACAGTTAATATATTTTTTTTTACTTCCCCTATGTCTTTACCACATATTCCTTTGCTGTTGTTTTTCTATTTTGGGGGTGGTTGGGTATATGTGTATGGTCATGATTGTATTACGGGACACGCACTGAGTGTACAAGTGCATGTGTGTGCACATACTTGCACACAGAGGACAACCTGTGTGTCATTCCTCAAGTGCCATTTCCTTTTTCCTTGTTTCCTTTGTTTGGTGTTACTTTGCTGAGACAGTGTCTTTTCCTGGCCTGGAGCTAACCAAGTCACTGACCAGACTGGCTGGCCAGGAGGCCCTGGGATCTCTCTCTGCCTTCTCAGCTCAGGGACTGTAAGTGCACACCCCCATGCCCAGCTATTTTGATGTGGGTTCTGGGGATAAAACTCAGGTTCTCCTACTTACAAAGGAAGCACTTGTACCAACTGAGTGATGTCACCATCCCTACCACATACTCCTTTAATCTAGCTAAAGTAGATGAGTTTCTCTGTATCTGAATGAGTTGACTTTTCCCCGCTTTAATATATGGTTGCATTTGCAAACATTTCTACAAGAAAACCCTTGTTTTCTTAGAATTGTAAATTGAACCCTGTTTAGTTGTATTAATGGTGGATGACTGTTAGCCCTCTGGTCAATCTTAAATAAGATGGTTTATTTTTGGGCAAAGGGCTTTTCATCAATTATTTATTCTTTATTGTGGTTTCATAGTAAATCTGTGGGTAATAATGATTAAATCACTTTAATCATGTACTAACTTCGCAACTAATTTCCTTTATAGCATATTGTATCCTGTTATATTCCGGTTCCATCACCACTATAGACAGAAGTTCTTTTCCACAGCAATTTCATTAAGTAACTTTTACAGTTAAATTACCTGGCCTTAAAGAATTTGCAGCTAGTTAAATTTGTTACTACATCTTCTGTCTGACTTCTTGTTCTATGACAATGTAGTTTTATTCATGTGTACCTTCCCCTTTTTTTTTAGTTTTCGGGCAATGTAAATTTATTAATATGGACCTTCCCCTTTTCTCTGCTTCAAATAGATATGTAACTGGAAATATGTGTGTTCAGTTATTTGAAAGACTTTATGAACAAATTTGCTAGGCTAAACAACATGTTTGGAAGGACATGTCTTGGATAGTGTTTGTTTCTTCTGCATTCTACACTGTGTGTTCCTTTTTGTCATGCCAACTTGTCTAGGACCACTTCTTAGGAAATATGTTGATTTTATCCATCTTTCCAAAGTTATGCTAGTATATGAAACTTACTAATTGTTTTTAACCAGGAACATTTTCCTCCTCTGCAATATCTTTATTGTATATTGATGATTTTTGTTGGGTGCCTTTCTTGATATAACAATTTTGGTATATATAAATAAAGCTAAACATCTCAAGGCTTTCCTTTTTCAAATGGAGTCTGCCCCGTATTCCATTGTGAAGGTGTTGTGGTTGAAATGTTCTGCATTAGATATATAACCTCTATATGTACCTCTCTACATTAGTATCTATTTTATAATAATAATTAGGATTAAAATATGCTGTTGAGAAACATGAAATGTCAATGATCTGGCTACCAAGATTAATGTTTGCTGTGGAACACTCTTAATAAAAAAAAAAAAAAAAATACTAGGACTTGGATCTTGAGAGGTGGCTCAGCAGCAGTTAAGATTACTTATTGCTCTTGTAGAGGACATAAGTTCAGTTCCCAGCATCCACATCTGACACCCCTTTCTCACCTCCAAAGCCACTAGATATTTGCAAGCAAAGCACTCGTACACATAGAAATTGAAATATATTTTTCATCTTAAAAATAAAAACCACTAGGACTCCTTTAGCGTTGCTGGCATCCTGCATAGCACTCCCAGCCACGTCTCTAGGTAATTATGTGGGGGCCTTGTGAGTAAGAATTAGACTCACAGCTGGACGCTGATGAGAGAACTACCTTGGATCACTGACTGAATTGCATTGTTCTTAAGTTTCACGTGTTGGAGAATAATTGTTGCTGGTACCAGAGATAGTGTGTGAGTTGCTTGAGGTGGTACAGCGTGCCATTCATACTTTAGCATTATTTCTTTCTTTGAAAAATATTTTTTTTCCATGCAGTATATTTCGATCATGTTTTCCCTTCCCACAAGCATGGAAAATCAACCATTTTTTTTTCTTATTCATCACTGCCTTGACAATACAGCAGAGGTAGAGGACACAAGAACAGCTTTTTAGTACAGTTATCTACTATGCTATCCTAGCATTGCACCAGCACTTAGTAATCTCAGGGACCGTTATTTCTGTGTTGTACAGATGAGGGGACTGAGTGTGACTCATCTGTTTGCTCCACAGCCAAATGATAAAGCCAAATGTGCACCCCAGGGGTCCAGTTCCACTGTTGGCACTGCACACCCACGTATTTACATAAACATACAGGTACAAAACATATAGTATAAACATGCTATGCAATTCATAAATAGATAATTTGGCTATGGCCCTATTCTGCTACGCAGTAATCTGGGAGAAATGGCTTTTAATTAAATTCTGTATGTCATTTTTACAAGGTTTTTTATAATAAAGTTTATAAAAATTTGACATACATTTATTGAAGAAAAATAGCATATTCTGTCTGAATAACAAATCTTATCCACCACTTTGGAACTCATTGTCTAAGTATAATATAGTCTCTAGAAGTCTGTCTCAAAGACAAGATTGAAAAAAGTCAACAAGAGCAAACTGGAATACACTGGCCCCTGAACCCAGAGCCCAGCTTGGTCTCTTGGCTCCTCATTGGCTGCTACCCCAGCGAATAACTTTGACAGTGACTTCTTTACTCCTGTGTAAGAAGAGCAACCTCTGAATACATTAAAGCAGAACATAATGCAACAGCATCAGGCACAAAGAAAGTTACATGCACATAGGACACATGTAGTGTGCTTGCCTCTTCATGCTGTAGGATTGACTTTGTTAGTAAAATCTTAAAGATCAGTAATTTTCAAATCAGCAACTTTTCTTTGACTATTAACAGTTTCCATAAGTCGCTTAGTAAGTGTGCTCACTATTATTATTTACTCTTCATATATATTTTATAAGTATTTAGAAGTGAGATTCTACAAATAACAAAAAAATTGATAGTTTGGTTTATATAGAAATGGATATATATATACATATATATATATATATATATATATAACTTCCAAGATATCCTCGTGTATAAAATACAATCCAAATAGCTAGCACTATTTGTTAAGAAAATCAAAATTAACTTTCCTGAAGATTCCATTTGATGTATATTCTGTTTCATGTCATGCTAAAAGTAGATTTCTAGTTGGATCCCACGCTCTGATCTGGTCTCCAAGACCATTTTAATTTCCATGTGTCAAGTAATTATCAAGTTGCCTGAATGTGTGAAACTAGGAGGAGGGGAAATAATGTAAGAGATTAAAGAACAAAGATTCAAAATTAAAGCAACTTAAGTAAGTCTGGCAAAACAAATAGAAACACAGCTCTGTTTTTAATGGGCACCTCTGTGTGTTGCCTAGTGGACAGATTTTGTTCTGTGGCATTTGATAAGATGGAGAAGACTATACTTCAGAGCCCTTATCTCCCCAATCCTAAGAACGTGGGTATTCAGTCATTCCTCAGGAAAACCTCAAGTAATTGTTGAAGTCAGTTTAAGTGAAGTGAGTGCTGTTTGTTGGTCATGTGCTCTTTTCTTTAGTCCTTTTCACACATGCCTGATGATTCTAACACAGCCTTATGCTTGTGTTCTACAGTATTAATGAGTTAAATCACACAGCTTCAATATTCTCATCCCTGTATTTTTCAAGAAAGAGATAGTCAGAAAAGCTAAATGCTGTGTCCACAGCCACAGTCTTACTGTGTGGTGCTGTGTCCCCAGTCTTATTCCGTGGTTCTCTCCACAGTCTTACTCTGTAGTGCTGTGTCCACAGTCTTATTCCTTGGTGCTCTGTCCACAGTCTTATTCCTTGGTGCTCTGTCCACAGTCTTACTGTGTGGTGCTGACCTCAGGACTAGCTGAGTTGGTGGACACTGCATTATAAGGCTGTGCAGTTAAAAAGGACATATAATTAGCAGAAGTACATAATTAAAATGTTGTGAAAGTTATAGTAAATCTTCCTAGTCCTTGTATGTGTGTTCTTATCTTCTCAGTATTAAGAAACTATTGAAATTAGAACAGCTGAAAAATTGCTAGAGAAATATTTAACTATCTCAATATTTTATATAATAAATAAATCCTAGTGCTAAACAGAAAGTGTTGACTTAACATTGCCTTTAGAAGACTGTTTGAGAGACACAATATCTTCTAACCCTAAGGGTCTTATACATCAAGTATAATAGCACCCAGGTATGTGAGGTCAACAGCTATGAGTATATTCAGCTACTTTAATTGTGTGTTGCCTTTTATCTCTTGTCTCAGATTTAGTAAGCTGGTGAAGATGAGACGGCTGATGGATAAATGTGGCCAGTTGTTTTGTTAGAATGTTCTAATTAGCTCAGTCAAGCTAAGAAGTAACAAGATGACTTCACCCCTCCCCCAAGCCCTTTCCAGTCTACCCAATGCCTATTCCTAACACTGGATTTGTCGTTTTTTTAGATGTGGAAGTTATGTACTATGACTGGATTTCTCTTTGTTTACATGGCGCCCTTATGGACTAGCAGGGTCTGTGCTTTAAATATCTCCTAACCGTCCAAACTTTAACCAAATATATGCATTCGTGTATTAACCAATTTTTTTTCGAACTTTCACATAGGGAGCACTGTTCTATGCCGCATGCAATATCACTAACATAATAAATGTAGCAAACTGACTCCTAACTCTATACCACTTCTTAAACTAAGACCATAACTGATTTTGAGGATGGAAAGTGAATTCCATGAAGTTTATGGATGAACTTTTAGTTTTTCTATTATATAAAAAGACCTCTATTGACATTTTATACAAATGCCATGATTTTAGATTAAGCATGACTTTGTGTTTTTCTTACTGAAATAGAAATGGAAGTATTAATCTATATCAAATAATGGTTCAGTCAAATATGTTTATTGCATAAATACTTTGATTTGTTTAGAAATATAGACATGTCTTATATTTAAAAATTAACTTTAAAAGACTGAGTCCAATAAGCATGGAATGAGGAGCTAGGAAGATGTTCTGTCACATGCCCTAGCTTGTTCTTATGACTGTTGCCTCTCTGCAACACATTCCTTCTGAGGAATGACTTTTCTCCTGAAGCCCTAAGCAATAAAGGTTCTTAAGTTAAGAGTTTACAATACTGCCTTGAAGTAAGAGCTTCAAGCACACAAAGATACTACCTCAAGTAAGTAAGTACACACTTTTAAAAATTTCGAAGTAAGATTTATTTTCCACTCCTGATGTTATTATAAACTTATTTTAATTATCCCAGAATCTAGATTTAGAAAAAAAAAAAACAACTATTCACTTCTATCTTGAAAATCAGTTGCTATGATAAATATCAATCAAATATTTCTCAGAATTTTAAAAATATATTTTATTTTTCAGCAAAGATGTCAAGGAAATTAAGCTTGCCAACTGATCTAAAGCCCGATTTAGGTAAGTAGAATAAGTGTTCAAAGTAATTGAACCTTAAAGTAGGAAAGTGGAGATCAGAAGATTGAAAATTATTGTAATGGAGATCACACTGGAAGTCATTGTTACAGTGGCAAGATGCACCGTGATTTCCCACCTTTTGAAATAGTGTTCAGGATATACACTCAGGCAGAGCAAAATACATATTTATTTCCTTGCCTCTCTTGTTCTTTTCTAAATAAAATTTAGTAAAATTTTCTCAATTATAGATTAATTTTTACTAAAACTGTTTATATCCCACAAAAACCATCTTAAGCTCTACAAACTTAATTTTATACTAGTTTAATATTTCGGGACTAGATAACTAGTTTTTCATATAGAACAAATTTCTTATTAAACATTGTCACTGCTGACTTTGATGATAATTTGGAAATACTCTCTTATAATACTTTAATGTAGCTCATTCATTATGAAAGCATTGGGAAGGCATCCACACATTTTGCTTAATCTGTCTCATAACAGCTCCCCATATTTCACATAGATAAATGGGATTGCGATAAAGATAACAAGATCCATGGAGTACAGGCAAGGCCATATTTCTCTTTAGAATCCCTGTCCCTGAAATGTCTGTTTATTTTGATTGAAGAAGTAGTAATGAAGGGTGCTTTCACTGAGCACTGTCGTTACTTTCCGGCATTACTTTTCTGGAAGCTGCCCACTTATTCCACCTCCCACTGTTATTACCCAGAGTCCTTGTCAGACTTAGGTGTTGGTCCAGTCCATCATTCTAATTTCAGCACATCTCTGCCATTTCTCTTGCCTCTGTTACACTGAGACGAGTTTAACATGCACTAATTAGTATAGTGTAGGCCTATTATGTACATCAGTAGAACATTCTGACTATAGGAAATTCAATTTAGTAGAGTTCTACAGAACCACTCTTAAAGAGGAATGAAATTCACCATAGAATACAAGCTCACTCCTATTTCTAGAAGAGCAACATCCTTTTCTTATAAAAATGAAAATCTGAGTACCATGTAGATATAGGGCTGTGTGTGTGTGTGTGTGTGTGTGTGTGTGTGTGTGTGTGTGTGTGTGTGAGAGAGAGAGAGAGAGAGAGAGAGAGAGAGAGAGAGAGAGAGAGAGAGAGAATTGTTGAAGAATAAGTTTAATTAAAAACATCTACATAATACTTTAAAAGTAAGATTTATAACTAAAAAAATGAAAGTCATAATTTGAACCCAAGCATTTCTTAGATTTTCATTGTACATGAGTGCTCTAGAAGAGGGTCCAGGATTTTCATCACACATTTGAAGAGGCTAATGCCTTCAGTAACATTAAATATTGCCAGTTAAAAACTGACTGTGAGCCTTTCAGTATCTTTAAAAGTCTCCTATTCTCAAGTACTCATTTAAAAGTATTTAAAGTTTTAAAGCTAGTAATCTAGTAATATGTGTGTGCATACATATATATACATTACAATGAACTATTTTAAAAAACATATACTATATGTCAAATTATACAGGTAATTTAGTCAACGTGTGCCCTCCCTGCTTTTGTAGGCCTCTTTGATTACTAAATAGTGATAATACTTTTCAAGGTGATTATGTTGATTCAACAAAAATGATAATATATAGTGTTATGATCATAACTAGTGTTCTTCATACTAGAGCTGTTAAACATTGTCTAATAGTGCACATCTGTTATCCCAGCTTTTAAAAGTTGAGGCAAGAAAATCAAGAGTTTGAAACCAATCTAATCTACACGTGGAGACAGTGTCTCAAACAAATGAATTAACTGTTCTATTTCATTTGGCTTGCTCACTTTCTAAAAAAGAAAATCAAGCCACAGAGACCCATACCACCTGACTTAATAGGGATAGGTGGAGTTGTATTTCATGAACTACTGAAAATTCTCACTTGATTTGGAACAGTTCCAGGTAGATGATAAATAGGCACCTGTGTCCATCAAGGGGGAACTTAGTTGCTGTTCACTCTATTTTTCTCACATTGATGTAGCCTGAGGAGTTTCTTTGGTGATATAATTTTTATAGGTAACTCATATAATAAACTGCTATATAGTTTAATATTTTGAAGTTAAGTCATTCTATTAAGTTAATACATTGTGTCCTCATGGCTTTGAATTAACATTTAAAATTTAAGTTGTTGTTAACTGTCTGTAATTTTAATAAATATGACATTTTCCACATGTTAGTTTGCTGAGGTTTGTACGACCAACTTTTCTTGTATCATTACTTTCTATTGTTATCACTAGGGCACAACTAAATTTGTCTGTCATTTAGTTGTCTTGTTTAAGTAACAAAATATATGATTATTATTGAAAAATACATTTAAATTTTAATTTTGAAAAGTAACTTTGGAGATTTGAATGAGTTCATAAATTCTTATCATCAGTAATTTTTATAAACTCATCCAGACATGTGGTATTTATTGATTACAGAAAGTCGTTTTATTTACATGAAGGACTTCAGTCATTTTGTGTGTGTGTGTGTGTGTGTGTGTGTGTGTGTGTGTCATAACAGAATACGCAATTCTTTATTAAAGAGTTTATTTATTAATAGTTCACACTTTAAAGATTTGCTTGCTTGGCACCCTCATCTCTTGTCTCTAGTGAGGGCTTTCTGGCCACATCATTTCATGATGGTGGCATCATGATGCGAAAGTGTATCGGGGGACAGGCCACATGGCCGCAAGGTCAGAAGTGAGGCAGAGGCAGGAGCCAGGCTTCTCTTTGTACTCTGGTCCTTCTTGTGTCCGTTAAGCCAGGGTTCCTGGAGAACTGTCCATATGTCCTCTGTGGGTGACGTCCCAGTGCATGTCAACCCCCACTGGACCCTACTCTTAAAGGTTGTATCCTATAAGCATTACCATTCTGAGGACTAGATTTCCAGCACATTCATTTTGGGGTGACACACTCATGTCTTCTCCACGCCATAGCAGACATCTTTTCTACCATGTTGTTATCTGTCATAGAAGTACAGACTTGAACAAAAGAAAGATACATTTAGTAACTGCAGTTAAATATGGCCCTGACTGTTGAAATTATAATAAGTTTAGAGGCTAGCTATCATCAAAATTGTGTTACTTAAAATTACTGGGGGATTATTTTCAATTTGTGAATCTAAATTTATTTGTAGGAAGCTTGTGGGAGTATAAGGATTTGGTTATACCTTTTATATTACTAAAAATATATACCTTAGAAAGCCCTGCTGTGTTTTTATTAATGACATTAAAAAACATTAAAAGCCATGATTTCAGAAGTGACGTGTACTAGGTGTGATAGAAGTTTCTGGGAATTTTAATATATCTAATGGCACAGTTGAACAAAATGGCTTAAACTGTTGGTTATAGATCCATCTTTAGTAAGTGTTTATTGAGTAAACCTTACAAGTGAAACGCTAGAAAATTCTGCAGCGCATGACAACAACACCAGCCCTTCCCTGCCGTCATCTTAGAGCAGAGACTAAGACAGGTCAGAAATGACTGTGGCACCGCTGTCCCGGGACAACTGCGGGAGAGAACAGAGCTCGTGGGACCTCTGTGGCTTAGGAGTCCTGAGGGACTGACTGAGATGGCCAGCGTTGCTTGGCCCAAAAGGGTTGAATGCAAGGACCAGAAGGTCTCAAAAGTGAAATGCAGGTTACGTTTGGAAAAACTCAGAAGTCTCCATTTAGATCCCATCGCAAACTGGAGAGGTTTAACATCGGGAGACTGAGTCAGGAAGTTAAATTAGAGGTTTGTCGAGGGTCTGGATGATTGTGGTAAGACTGAGCATGACTACATAGACAAGTGGAAGCTACTGAGGGGTTTTTCTAGTCACAGTGATTGAATTATGATTGTGCTGTGTAAAACTGAGTTGTTTCAGCAGTGACACATCAAAAGGTGGCATCATCAATCTAGGTAATTGGCGATGAGAACCTGAGTTTAGAATAAAAGAGCTAGATTGGTGACAGACAAAAAGAGGAAACACCTTTGCCACCGAACCTAGCATCCCAGCTCTTGTGTAGGTAAACTGAAAGCATGGAAGAGGACTGTGGCCTAAGCGTTAAGGTGACCAGAATGTCACCAATGTCAGCAGAATGGAATGCATCATTAGTGACAGGATTTCTCAGGAGACGACGCACAGGGCGTGACTAGTGGGCGTTTGGGAACGCAGTTCACAGAGAGATGAGGCCAAGGCTTGAGATGGAATTGGAATTGAACACGAGAAGCTAGTGGAGGAAAAATAGTGTAATTTTAAAATAGATATGCTGGGTGCTGGAGATGGCTCAGCGGATAAGAGCACTGGTTGCTCTTCCAGACAACCTAGGTTCAATTCCCAGCACCCACACAGCAGCTCACAACTGTGTGTAATGCCAGTTCCAGGTTACTATACCCTCACACAGACACGCATGCAGGTAAACACCAATGCACATAGAATTAATTAAAAAATTAAAATACAGTAGCTATACTGTTATAGACAACCTTAAGTAGAGGGATGTGGCTGGCTTACTAAGAGTAAGCCAGATACTGGTTATACATATTGAAGCCAAATTTCTTAGATGAGTGTTGTTTCTACTCAAGGAAAATAAGGATTTTTTTCCCATTGGTTTTTATGGTGCTCATGTGAACAGACTGAGAAACAGAAGTGGTTGCCCCATCCCGCACTTCTAGGCGAAGTTTGTACATGTGAAGACTTGAAAAGATCTTTACATTTTTAGTTTTATCTAATCATGAACTACCAAGGGGACACCAGCTCTGTGAGAACAGTGGGTACTGACAACAGAGGTCAGACACTCGGTGTTTTCTTTGAGAGCTCGTACCTGCTCACTTACGAAACCTATTTATTTGCATTTGACATTTGAGCAAACAGGAAGTTTTATTAACATAAAAGTAAATTGTTTTTCTTTTCACCTAAAAGGACATATGCCATAGATTTTTGCATGGGGGTAAATTTAAAATTTACTTGACCAAATTTGTAACAAAAACAACAGAATGTAATATGTTATAACTAAAGCAATCCTGCATCTTAAATCATTTCAGATGTAAAAGATAATTCCTTCAGCAGATCGCGGAGTTCAAGTGTAACCAGCATTGACAAGGAATCCCGAGAAGCTATCTCTGCTCTTCATTTCTGTGAAACTTTTACTCGCAAGGCAGACTCCTCCCCCTCCCCCTGTCTGTGGGTGGGAACGACGCTGGGAACAGTGTTCATCATCACACTGAACCTTCCCCCAGGGCCTGAGCAAAGACTCCTTCAGCCCGTGATTGTGTCTCCAAGTGGTGCGTATGCCCTAATGCTGCATGGGGGACATGCTCTGGCTTAATTAGCGGTTACCGATCCAAGCATTGTAAAGACAAATGGTATTAGTGGCAGTTTTATGTTTTAAGAAGTACATTTTCTTAGGGCTATGGAGAAGGCTCAGCAAGTAAAATCATTTGCTACCCAAGCCTGCTGACTTGAGTTCGGTTCCCCCAGAACTCACAGGAATAGGCCAAAGCAGGCGGTGCGCCTCTGTAAACCCAGCACTCCCATGTCAGGGTAAGACAGAGAGATTGGCCCACGGCTCTCAGGCCAGCCAGCCTGGACTGCACAGCACAGAGCAAAGGGAGCTCAGAAACAGGGGGAAGGAGAGACCCAACTCCCCAAGTCGGCCCCCCACTTCCGCAGGTGCTTGTGCACACAAATTAGTTTTAATTTTCTTAAAGTAAAATAAAGTTTCTAGTTCTACCTTTAAAGGAAACAGCATATCATTGATTTATTCATCTGCCGGTCAGGTATGTGTGTGCCAAATTCATTATTTTAATTAACTTATAAATTCTTAACTGTTGACATTTGTGTTTGGAGCATGCATTGATGACATATTTTTCCAGACTCATAAATAACATGGCTTGAGTTTGGGATTTTATCAGTGACCTCATACAATTACATAGTCAGTGTAGTGTGCATTCAACATATTTGTGTATATTTAGTGTCAGAGTTGGAATAAACATATTTGCGCTGAATTTAAAAATGGAAGTGTATACTAAACTTCTACGTTCTAGGTACTATATTGAGGTTAAAAGGTGCAATCTTGAGAATGGCATTTCTGGATGCCGCGGGCTGCTTAATGCCACCTGCATACGAACCCTGGAAAGAGCACATCGTTCCCGAAGAAAAAGACGAAAAGGAGAAATTGAAAAAGCGGCGACCTGTCTCAGTCTCCCCCTCCTCTTCTCAGGAAATTAGTGAAAACCAGTATGCAGTGATATGTTCTGAAAAGCAAGCAAAGGTAATCTCACTGCCAACCCAGAACTGTGCGTATAAGCAGAACATTACTGAGACGTCGTTCGTGCTTCGTGGAGACGTTGTAGCACTGAGCAACAGTGTCTGCCTCGCCTGCTTCTGTGCCAATGGCCACATTATGACCTTCAGGTAGGAATGAGGTCATTCTAAACACATACAGCATTCCTGCTTGGATCACAGAATCAAATTCAGCTTGAAAAAGATACTGAGTTGTTCATAGTCTTATACACTGAGTGTTGTTCGAATCTTAGATGGTCTTTTAATAAAAAACCCAGAGTCAGATATCAGGGTGAAAGCTGAAAAGATCAGAGAAGCAGAACAGCCAGCCACTAGTTCTTACCTCTACGAAATCCTCAGCCTAAAGCAAGTGAGTTCCTGTTTCCTCACGCCTTATATACCTTTCTGTGCCCTGCCATATTACTTCCTGGGATTAAAAGGGTGTGTGCTTCCCAAGCAAAGGCATGAGATCTCAAGTGCTGGGATTAAAGGTGTGTGCCACCACTGCCTGACTTCTATATCTAATCTAGTGGCTGGCTGTGTTGTCTGATCCTCAGGCAAGTTTATTAGGGTATACAATATATCACCACAACTGAGAATTTATTTTCATCCAGGTAATGGTAAACAAGGATATGAGCAATATAAACCATGTTTTCCCTCCCTCGGCTATAAAAACTAAATGATTTAACAGCCCCAGCCATTTTTCTCTTTTATTTTTCATCAGTTTTCTAGACTAGCTTTCAGAGTAGTGGTTTTCACATCACATCTTCATACATAGTGTCATTGTACCTTGTACCCACCCTATAAATAACTTGCTGCCTATTACTAACAAATATTTGCTTTCCCTCAAGTTTGCCAAGCTTACGACCTCTGTTGGACGCCTACTACTTGCCCCTTACCAACATGCGGATAGCCAGGACCTTTTGCTTCACCAACAATGGACAAGCGTTATACCTTGTTTCACCTACAGAAATCCAGAGACTCACCTACAGTCAAGAGACGTGTGAAAATCTTCAAGTGAGCAACACAAGTATTCGAATTTCTATAGAACTTAAGGGTTCTCTGAGGGCCCTCATGCTGTCTGTGTCCCCTTTTCTCATGGAATGCACAGAACCTTTTTGTTTGGTTTATGTTTTATCACATTATTTTATTGTCTGGGTTGCATAGCATAGATTTCATGGAGGCATATAATAGACTTGGGGCATACTTCACACCCTTTGCCTTCTCTCTTCTCTGCCTGCCCCCTAATTAGTCCTGACTTTTTGTGCCCTTGTGTCGTCTATACATACACAGTTTACAGATCAGTATAAAATCTAGAACCTACACATGGGAAAAAAGACATGTAATGTTTGTCTAAGACTTAATTTGTTTACTGCACCTGTCACAATAGATCATTGAGCTACATTTTAGCCCCCAAACTATAAAGCTTCTAAAAGGAAATGAAAGGAAAAAAAAGGTTTTTGACACCTTGGGTTAGGCAATGGTTTCTTAGCTGCAGGCCAAAAGCATCTTTTTGTTCTAAAAACACAAATTGATAACTTCAAAGTGTAAACTTCTAATCTAAACAGAGCCACATAAGAAATTAAGACAAGCCATAACTGTATTAAAATGTTGGTAAAGCCATTTTCCAATCAAACTTTGTGTTAAAGTATATAAAGGATGTCATCTTTTCTGTCCACATCCCTGTATCTCCTTGTCTCCATGCTCTCACAAAGACCTCAAGCTCTGTAGAGAGTGGGAATGCAAAGGGCGGGCACCACATCTTGTTTCTGGTCTTGGTGGGAGTGAGTGGAGCATTTTCTGGGCTCCTAGCCACTCCCTGTTGGTAACCATTCTGCTCTCCTCTTTTTCTGTCTGGAGAATGTTGACAGTAAGCTCAGGGAAGACTGGCATGTAAAAACTGCTCTTCCCTCTTCCTGTGGGTTTCTGAATTTTCACGTGTCAGAATGATGTTTATGGCAATTACATGTTTATGAAAAAGGAAGTTGACCTATCTAAATGACAGTTTGTCTGGTTCCACTCAAGATGATAATTCTGAAACTATGGCCATTGCTACACTGAATGCCTTGGCCTGCTGGGAGAGAATGTTCTATTAGAAGATAAACTGGTTTTCAGGAAAAGTATCAGCTCTTCTTGAATTAGATTTAAACATTATCTTGAAAATCAAATACTGACTGGCATGGCAGTGCAATCCCAGAACTCAGAAAAAGATCTTATATTCCAGACTAGCCTGGGATACATACCAAGAGAGTCTTGGACACAAGTTACATCTCCTTACCCTCTAGGCAGGCATACTGTCTTGGCTGTAATGCTAACAAATAATAGGTGGGAGGAGAAAACAGCAGATTCATCTTAGTCAATTGGTCTTGGAAACCTACTGTTAGAGTAAGTCAGTGTGTTTCTGCTCTGACCGTTTGTAATTTTCTTATGAATTGTGGGTGAGTCATACTCAAGGGGATTGTCACCACATTACAGCATTTACAGTGGTGACCTTGTTAATTAAATGTCTGTTTCCCTGGAGCTTTAACAGTATAATTGGTTTTTATTTTAAAGGAGATGCTGGGTGAGCTCTTCACTCCCGTAGAAACGCCAGAAGCACCCAACAGGGGCTTCTTTAAAGGCCTGTTCGGAGGCGGTGCACAGTCTCTCGACAGAGAAGAACTATGTAAGTTGGCTGATTTAATTTGACTTATATTCCTTTAAGACAAAAACATTCAATCCATGTAAATATTTTGTTACATGGATCAACTATGCTTACTTTTTCATATTTATCATAATAATTAATATATCCATGGTTTAACAAAAGGCATAAAATTACTTTGTCATTCTGTTCTCAATCAGGAAAATATTATTCTCAGGGAACCAAGTTAGCATAACTTCAAATGGCTAAAAAATGGTGTTTGCAACTTTAAATTGGTAATCTAGAAAACATGTTCTTATTTACATTAAATGTGATCTTTATTGTTTTATTTTTGTGATTGCCATTACTTGATGGCTGTGTTACAATTCTGTCTTTTTTATCAAATAACATCGAGAAATCAACATAAAGGGGAAAAGTTGGCTTTTCACATGCTGGACAAGCCTGCTCCCACTATAAGCTGTAGCCCAGCAGG
This sequence comes from Peromyscus leucopus, assembly GCF_004664715.2. Lineage (NCBI taxonomy): Eukaryota > Metazoa > Chordata > Mammalia > Rodentia > Cricetidae > Peromyscus > Peromyscus leucopus. The sequence continues at coordinate 31,987,598 of NC_051085.1, read as the reverse complement.
ATTCTACATGGTTTACACTTCCAACCTCCAGCTGGGTGAGGGAGAACAGTCTGATGGAATAATATTTGTTGTCTCATAGCAGCTGGAAGTAGCGAGTGAGGAGTGACCAAGGTCCTGCTGTCCTTGTCAATGTCAAAATAATCTGTAGGTAAAGCTTTACAAGTAACAAATTAGCGGAGTTGCTGGATAAATCAATATGCAAAACTTTAAGATGAAGTCTTTATCAATTATTAGTTATATTGGTTTTCTGTCACTGCTGTTGTTCTACAAATCTATTGACCTAAAGCAACCCAGCTGACTAGGCATCTAGGCTTCAGTTTTGTCTGTTAGAAATAAGCACAGTTTATCCTGGCACCACCAGCACTCTGCTCCTCACTGGGGACTCTGGGTAAGAATGTGTTTCCTGGCTTTGTTCAGCTTCTGGAGGTCCTCCCTATTGCACTCACCTAGATGATGCAAGATAACCAGCCCAGGGCAAGGTCCTTACCTTAATCACGTGTGAAGCCCGCTTTCTATTATAGGCTGCTATATCCTTACCTTTCAGAAACTGAAGTGCGGCCATCTTGAGGAGGGGGGCATTGTTCTATCTTGCAATAGTTGTTTATTTTTAGAAAAATTGAGTTGAGTGTTAATTTCACTATAAAGGGGCTTGCCTTACCACACATAAGGTGATGGATGATGGATGGGTGCATGGATGAATGGATACATGGGTGTGAGGGACTTTTCCTGGGAAGACAACATGCACATATGTGTTCATTCCAAAAAGGGAATCCACCACAGACCAAAGTAATGATTATACCAATGTCCAACTTGGTGAATCAATGAATTTTTATTGGGGGTTACTAGTAATTAGGCCTATCAGTGAGGGCTTTCTTCCAGGAGTAAGGATGACTCAAAAGCAGCAGCAACACAGAACAGTCCAACACAGGTGATGTCTAGAAGATATGCCAGCCTAGAGCTCTTCACACAGCTTGTAGACAGCTGGACAGTCCTGGAGTCTTTCTCGGCAGCTCGGCTGACCATGCCACTCCGCAGCAGGTGTTCATTCCTGTAGAGCTGGAGACAGGGCTTAGAGACCCGCCCAAGTTCCTGCGCTTCCAGACATGAAGTGTGTTTACCTCGCAAGTCTCATGTGCCTCGCTCTCCTTCCAGGGACATGCTTCAATTCAAGGAAACTGCTGAACAACAGCATGTATGTGTGAATGCCCGCACATATGTGCATGCATACTTCATGACATTCTAATCTAAGTCCTTCCCTGACAATGTGGCTAATGATAAATTTATATGAAGGCTCAGAGGGCTTTCACTTCTTTTCAGATTATCCTAAAGCACAAGCCAGGATAATTATACAAGAAGAGGAAAAGTGGAGTCAGAGTGGAAAAAGTCAAACTGTCTGTATTTGCAGATAACATAATTTTAATTATGGAAGTTCCTAAGGCAACCAACCAAAAATAGATAAAGCTGATAAGCAAGATGGCAAGGTCAAAGGATCTATGATTAATCTCTAAAAGTTACCTGTGTTTTTATATGATAGCAATGAATAATCCAAAAGGGAAATTTAGGAAACAATTCCTTTTATCTCCGCATCAAAAAAAAAAAAAAAAATCATTAGATCTCGGTGTGGTCTTGGTGTTGAGGTAGTGTAGCCTTCCTGACAGACGTGGGAAGTTCTTCCCTTTACATTATATGGAGTACGTAGGGGAGTACATTATATGGTGTCTGGTGGAGTTTTGATTTATAAGATAAACCACTTAGAAATAATTTCACTGAAGAAGTGAAAGACATTCTCACTAAAACTTGAGAATATTATTTAAAAAAAATAATAGGTAAACAGAACAGCATCTCATGTTCTTGGATTTAAAGACTTTATTTATCCTGCTGATGTATCAGTGCTGCTCCTCAGACCAATCTAAATCATCCCATCAGAATCTAAACTGGATTTTTTGCACAAAATAATAGTAAGATTTATGAAATGGAGGAGGTGAAGCTGACCCTTCCATAAGCAGAGAGTCTGAAAGCAGAGGGCCAGGGGGACACACATTTCCATGGCAAAAGTTACTACAAAGCTATGATCTGATATTGGCATGGACATAAGCAATAGAATATGATTGAGAGTCCAAAAATAAGCCTAGAGCATTTGTGCTCAATGATTTTCTCCAAGGATTCCAAGACAATCCAAAGATGAAATAATGGACCTGTCAGCAATATGTTGACACAACTAGATATTCAAGGAAATAAAAACCAGCAACATGAAAATTAAGTCAAATGAATCGAGGACTTCTACTTGAGGGTTAAAGTACAAAACTCTTAGAAGAACCTGAAATAAATCTTTGTCACCTCAGTTAGTCATTTGTTCCCCAAGACTTCACCTAAGTCACAAACAGAGAATGAAAGAGGGAAATTGTAGTTCATCGATGGGAAAACTTTGTGTTTCAAAAAATAAATAGCAAGAAGAGAAGATGATAATTCAAATATATTGTAGGTTGTTGTTTGGCTCTTTTGGGGGGCCCGCCACCCAGCTCCCAAATAAATCACACAGAGGCTTGTTCTTAACTATGAATGTCCAGCCTTAGCTTGACTTAGTTTCTAGCCAGCTTTCCTTAACTTAAGTGATCCCATCTACCTTTTGCCTCTGGGCTTTCCTGTTCTCTTACTTCTGTCTTACTCTTACTCCATGGCTTTCTGGTTGGGTAGCTGGTAGCTGGACCCTGATGTCCTCCTCCTCTTCTGAAAGAACTCTTTCCAGATTTCTCCCTCAATATATTCTCTCTGCCTGCCAGCTACACCTATCCTTTCTCCTTCCTTGCTATTGGCCAGTTCTTTATTAAACCATCAGGTGTTTTACACAGGCACAGTAACACAGTTTCACAGAGTTAAACAAATGCAACATGAACAAAAATAACACACCTTAAGATATTCTACTACACAAATAATAGGACAAGCTGTATACAAATCGTATCTGATAAAAATCTATTATCTGGAATATACAAAGAACTCATAATTCAGTAATAAAAGAATAAGTAGCCCAATTTTGAATGAGCAGAAGGTTTGGATTTCTTTTGAAATATTCCTGATCAGAAATCATCAAAAGATGTCCAACATCATTGGTCATTCAAGAACCAATGTGTATCAGAAGCCATGGTGACGTACCACATCATGTTAACTAGGATAGCTGCGATGAGGACACATGAGCATTGGTAGGGTGTAGAGAAGCTGTAGCTCATGTTGCTGGATGAAAATGCTGCATGCTCTCGAAAAAGCTGCCCCCTAGACCTCAGAAAGTTCAACAGGTGTCCCAGCCCATGTCCCAGCCATTCCATTCCTGGACATACATGTCCAAGGGAACTGAAAATGGATGTTTACATAAACACTTTCAGAAATGTCCAAGGGAGCATTACTTATAGTAAGACAAAAAAGTGGAAACTGCCCATTGGTTAAATGAAGCACAGCAAAATGTGATATACTTATAAAATGATGCACTATTCAGCCATAAGAAGAAATGATACTGATGTGTGTTGCTACACAGATAAAGTGGGACCTTATCTTCAAGGAAAGAAGTCAGCCATGAAAGGCTACTGGCTGTGTGGATCCATTAGCCATGAGAGGCCACGGCTGTATGGATATATTTATATGGAGTATATTATTTATAATAGGCAAATATATAGAAATAGAACAGCCGGGCAGCAGTGGTGCATGCCTTTAATCCCAGCACTCAGGAGACAGAGCCAGGCGGATCTCTGTGAGTTCGAGGCCAGCCTGGTCTACAGAGCGAGATCTAGGACAGGATCCAAAACTCTACAGAGAAACCCTGTCTCAAAAAACCAGGGGAAAAAAATGAAAAGAAAAGAAAAGAAAAGAAAGAGAATAGAGCAGTGACCCTGAGTAGGACAGAAAGAGTAGAAAGTGACAGTGACAGACCATGGGCTTCCTTGTGAGGGACGGAGACATTCTGAGATTGGGCAGTGTGAAGGTCCTTACAGTTCAGGAAAAGAAATGTGAGCGGAAGAGCAAGGGCATATAACCGGAGTCTGCTCTTAGACTTGCTGTGACCTGGGAATTAGTCAGGATTTGGGTACTGAAGGGAAGAGGCAAGCAAGCCCTTTAAGGAAAAAGTGTGATTTTATGTATCTGAAAAGGGAAACGTTAGTGGAGACAAAGAAAACATGTCTACAAATCTGGGTGACCAAAATGGAAATAGTATTTTTATAAGTAAGTGTGGAATCAGAACACTAAATCAAACGTGAAAATTAAAACTTAAATCTTTTTATTTTTTATTTTTTTATTTTTTTGGTTTTTCGAGACAGGGTTTCTCTGCGTAGCTTTGCGCCTTTCCTGGAGCTCACTTGGTAGCCCAGGCTGGCCTCGAACTCACAGAGATCCGCCTGGCTCTGCCTCCCGAGTGCTGGGATTAAAGGCGTGCACCACCACCGCCCGCCCGGCTAAAACTTAAATCTTTATGCTTAAAGTTAAAAGCTTAAAATCCCTAAACTATAATGTTAACAACTCAAAAAGCAATTTTAGTTACAAAATCTGCATCAGTGTATCTACTTCTCTCAACAATGGCTAGCTAGCCCTGATTCCCCGGATTTCTGCTGTGTGAACTAGGAGAGAATAGGGTGTTTATAATGGTGCACTGTGGTTTTGCATATTTGGAAAAGCATTGAGAAAAAATTTAAAGCAGCACAATAAAGGTGTGTTATAAAGTTAAATATTAATCTTCTAATTGTATTACCACATGATCCAAAACTTGTATTTTAATGCTGTCATGTGATAGGACTTTTGCTAACTTTTTCTCCGTTCTTCAAACCTTCCAGTTGGCGAGTCCTCCTCAGGCAGGGCCTCGAGGAGCCTTGCCCAGCACATCCCGGGTCCTGGTGGGATTGAGGGTGTCAAAGGAGCAGCATCCGGAGTGGTGGGTGAATTAGCCCGAGCCAGGTTGGCCCTGGATGAGAGAGGGCAGAAGCTTGGCGACCTGGAAGAGAGAACTGCAGCTATGTTATCCAGCGCAGACTCGTTTTCCAAACATGCTCATGAGGTATGCCTAACGTGCGGCCAGCCACCCAAAGAACTAGATAAAGCAAATGTCACAATGACAACAGAGTGTATATGCTGTTACTTCTACAAGCATGTATTTTGTGAAATTGCAAGTTCTGACTTTTCCACAAGAGGGAATCATTAAGAGAACATGGCAGTGGTTTCTGGTCTTTCCTGAAATCTGTGCATTGTGAGGGCACGTGCCCACCTTAGGACCTTCATAAGCAATGCAGAAGCTTTGTGGCTGTTTGTCAGGGACCTCAATAAAAATACTAAACTCCCTTAACTCGCCAGAGTCTGCACCTACCTTAACCTAAGAAGGAACTCGGTTGTCTCCTGGATTCTTCCAGGTAGATCTAAATAACAAAAATCAGTTAGCATGTTGAAGTCTCTGTGTCTTGCAAACTAATGTATATGGAGATGTGTGGGAGACGGTGGGAGTCCAGCTCCCACCTTTTCCCACCTATTCTAGGGTTCTTAGGTAGAGGAAAGAGGGATAAGAAAATATCAGATAGAAAGAGAGACCTAGCTGACAAGAAGAAAGACAGAAACACAGGATAGCTTCAGAAGGGCCTGGAATAATACACAATGGCCTGGACGATTTATTCAGAAGGCTGTTTATAACATACCAAGGGGAGAGGCAAAAGACTTTCCCCTTGCAAGATCAAAGCCCACCATACAATCAAGTGCAGACCCTTCCAAACACCTGATAACCACGCCCATAGTCAAATCATCCCCTTATGCAGCCCTGCTGGGTGAAGCAAGCTCACATTCTCTGACCCTGAGTAATCTGGGCCTCCTCAGAGAGGTAGTGGTTCAGCTTTAGTAAATTCTTTGACCTGAGAAACAGGTTCTGTAAAGTATAGGGATCTCTAAATGATGCTCACACAACCATATTTTGTTGACTGATACAGGGCCTTATGAAACAATGATTTGTAGGCCTCAGAGATAGCTCATCAGGTAAGAGTGCTCGCTGCTCTTGCAGAGGACCTGTGTTTGCTTCCTAGCACCCACATGGCAGCTCGCAGTAACTCCAGTTCCAGAAAATCGGATGCCCTTCTCTGGCTTCCTTGCAATATAAGATGGTACATACACAAAAATGCAGGCAAAAGCGCATGCATATGAAATAAAAACAAATTTTAAAAAATGTTCCTGTGGGCTTAAAAGCCCTTATGTAAGGCACATGTTATCATTTTTGCATATGTGTGCCACTCCTTCATGCTCTGGGCTGGTGACGTCTCATTTTTGCTTCCTTGACTGGCCTTTGATTCTTGCCCAGGTGAACAGTATCAAAATTACTTTTATCTTAGAGCACCAAGTCTCTATAATGCTAGCATTCCTCTAGTTGTTCAAACACTAGCCATCTCTTCTTTGCTCGAGTTGCATGATGGACATGACTTGACCTGGAAGGTGCCTGTCTAGAGCATCCCAGGGAGTCGTGTGCCCCAAAGCACCTCCAATGGAAGCAAATAGCCCTTAGCGTAGAGCAGGGGTTTTGTTGCCCCAACACAAGCACTTGCGTCCCTTTCATAGTATCTGCACGTCCCGATCGATCGATCGATTGACAAGGAGCACAGTTGTCCTTCTCTTCTCTAGCTGCAGTTCTTAGATGTACTTGAGAGTCTGAGGAGGACAGTGCACTGAGGTGCGTTCCTGGGCTCTTGAATTCAGATTGCCAGGCCTGATCCCCAGTAACCCACCATTCTGCTAACCTTGAGTAAAACCTGGAAGCCCTTTTTATAAATGAGATTTTTTTCATTTAGAACATGAAGAGGAAATAATACAAACCCCCAGAACTGTGCAGATCAATTAAAATCAAGGAAGGTGTGTCAAGTGTTGTTTAGCTCACAGCAAGGGTTTAGTAAATTTGAGATGGAGGTAGTTTTTTTTTTGTTTGTTTGTTTTGTTTTTTCTATTGAGATGAATTTATTAAAAAGAACCAGAATTCTGCCATTTCACCATAAAAAGATGTTTTGAAGGCTGGAGAGATAGCCCAGTTGGTGAAATGCTTACATTGCAAACAAAAGGACCTGTGTCCCTTTCCCAGAAATCACTTTTTTAAGAAAGGCCGTCCATTGTGGCACATGCTTGTCATGTCAGCACTGGGAGGCAGTAAAAGCAGGCACATTACCATGGCTAGATGGAGTATCCCATTTGGAAAGTACCAAATCAGTGAGAGAACCTGTCCCAAAGGCAAGAGAGACAATGCCAGAGGAAGGACATCTAACGTTGACCTTTGGCCTCCACACAAATGTGAACAAATTACAAATACATAAGCATACCCAGTCACACATATTCACCTGTATACACAAACACATAAACCCACTTAACACAGATAGACACAAAAATAAGTAAAGAAAAAAATCTTAAATAAAAGGAAAATAACGCAACATAAAAGCATTTAAAATTATTTGATCTATTTCATATCTAAACATTTTTGTATGTTCTGCAGAAAGTCTCCCAAAACTGATTCCCCCCCCCAAAAAAAAAAAACTTGAAAATAGACATTTTTAGTTGAGTAAAAAAAATAAGATGCACACTTTCAACCTGTTTGTAGGAAAAACTGAGTGTGCAAAAATTTGCTTACTAGATTTCAACAGTGACAGCAAAGCTCCGTAGAGACAATGGGTGAACTTGCAGAATAAAGCTCCTGACATGGGCCACTACTCCCATTTTCAGCATTGATCAATGTTCTCTGTGAGCTACAATTTCAGCAATACATTCAGTAAAGTCAAGAACTACAGCATACTAGACTTAAAATCACTATGTAAGCATAAAACAGTCTCTAGACAGTCATGAAACTACTTGGAGATTAAATTATATTCTGTCAGGTAGTTATCTCCAAGGAAGGTAAAAATTATAATCTATTATTATCAAGTTTTAGTGTTAACAAGTCAATAAATAACTAAAAGTGTTTAATTTTTTGCATTAAAACTTCAATAAGAGGCAGAACCTATGACAAAATTTAAAATTATAGGAATTTTGCCCAGATTCAATTTCCAATGACTGATATATAAAATAAAAAGTAACATTTTAGAGATGTGGTGATGAAATGAAAAGCTACATCATATGAAAAAATGATGGAATACTGAAAATAGGAAACTAAATTGTACATAGGTATAATTTATACAGAGTATATATACTATAAAACTTTATATATATGTGAAGAATTATGGAGGTAGTTTTTTTCACCTTCCTTTCCCTCATCCTTTCGGTTCTAATTAGAGGCATGGCAATTGACTTATTTTGAAGTTATTCACTGAGTCACCAAACTATGTTACACATTAAAAAGAAATTATGATACATATCAGAAACTTGAGCATCTTCTAGGATAGTTTTTTTTTTTTTAATGAACATAGCCATTTTTCATCTAAGTGGAATAATTCTTGCTACTTTAGATAAATGGAAGTGTAATACCAGACTGGAATGTTTCAGGGTGGTATGCTTTATAGATACCAATTGTAAATAGTTTTTTGGAATTTTGAGAACATATTTTTCTTTTTTCCCCTCCTTTAGATGATGCTGAAATACAAAGATAAAAAGTGGTACCAGTTCTGACAACCAGAATCCACTAAGACCAACTTCAGCCAGAAGGAGAAGGAGATGTCCTTGTTGATGTCATTGGTATCTTTGGGGAAGATAACATACAAGGGATGTACACCGCTGAGGACTGTTCTATCCCAGCACAATCAAGCACTGTTTTACCTCAGTCACATGGCTTTACCTGAGAACTCACCCACGTGCAAACCGGAGCATATGGTGTGTGCTGGCTGTGAGTTGACAGACAGAGAACTTAGCGGGGTCATGTTGACAGATGAAAAACACAAAGGGTTGTTGAGAAGTCCTGGTGGGCTGTTCCTTGGATCATTCCTGTATTAAACTTTCACATGCCAAAAGATTTCGTGCCGTTGTATCTGCCGTCAGTGTTTGATCCGAGGTGGGGAGAGGCAATAAATGAGAAGTTCTGAGTCCGACATGGTCATCTTTGTGTTGGGACTGAATTGTGACCAGCTGTCTGGACTCACTCTCTCTCAGGCACTGGTCATCAGTATCATTAGTGAAAGCAGCAAATCGTCCCCTTCTCTTTAGACTGTGCTGAATGGTGGGCTCCAACTAATCAAAGATACACATAGCTTGTGTATGGGATCCTCTTCAGTTCTTGTTACTATATCTTTGTGTTCAGTTCCTATTTTTTCAAAAGCAAAACAAGGTGATATATCACTTTTCATCATCGAAAAGTGCAGCGCATGACTGAATTGCTCATCTTCTGAGAGTTTCCATGTAGTGGCCATGCGGTGTGAAAAGTAAGAAACCCTCCATTGTGGTGAGGAGAATTCTTCAATGTCTTTTGTCCTTGTTCACATTAATTTAGCTAAAGGTAGATTTGACCAAAAGAGTTACTGGTTATATTTGTAGAAAAGTTGAAATTGGCTAAGTTTTTAATTTTGCTTGACTTTTTATAAAATGTTTAACCAAATGATGTACCCTTGCATTATTTAATTAAAATTGCTAAAACAACAATGTTTCATCATTTCAGTAAAATGCTCAGCTCCCCTTTTAAAATGTCCTTTATTTGCTAACAATTCCAGTACACTCAGGTGATGAGCCAGTTAAATCTTAGTGCACATGCCGCCGCATGGAAGACTACAAGCATCTTTTGTCAGTAATTGTCCAAGAGTCTAGTCTAATGACCTACAAAATAGCTCCTGTAGAACTACATCACACATCTGTATATATCCTTTCAAAATACTAAAAGCAAAAAAGGAAAGGAACGTATGTTCATTTCAGTAACTAAGTTTTTTCTGTAATAAAGAGAGATGTGCATTAAATGGCAGAAGCCCTGAATGATTGGTTCCTGCTCTAGCGTTACAGCCTAGAAAGAAAGCAGTCTCTAACACAGAGTTGGAGGCTATGATTGTGAAAGCCACAAAGGAAGAAGTGAAGGGGGAGCATGAAATTTATATATTGTCTTCTATGAAAGTCTGTAATGAGTCATTGTCCTTTAATAAGCAGAGCACAAATTGATAGGAAGCCTGCTTGTTTTCTATTCCATGTGATGCGTGACGTTCCCTGTAAGACATCTTCAGTTTCCCAGCCTCTCATTCACCTTTTTCTCTTTCATTGATAAAATCTTTTGTTTACATTTTATAATGTGCACTACTGGATATAAAAGTTTACATCAAAGTTTATTTTAAATAGCATCAAGTAAGAATTAAATATATGTGGTAGAGAATTGATCAAGACAAAAATGTTTTATAACTACAATCATTTTTAAAAGTTTCGCAATCTGTAGAAAGTGAATAACATTTCTGTTTCGTGTCTGTGCTCCGAATGTTCGGCAGTTTACAAATTGCTTAATTTGTGTTATCTATTGTCCACTAAACCCATGTCTCATGATACCTCATAGGAAGAATTGTGTCCCTTTTAAAAGGTATAGTTTTATGAATATCAATAGTCGAGAGTTTTAAAAGGGTGAAAAGTACTAGAGTAACTAGCAAACTGCTTGACTCTGTGTGGAGTCTCAGCTCTTTGGGTTGCTGTATTATTTGTGTATCAGATTCCTTTCTATAGTCATTTTAACTGATGTAAATAAGATGAATCAAAGTTGTAATTATTTATTAATAGAGAAGTAGGTGTGTTTACCTGAGATGGATTTTATAAGAATATCCTTATGTGTCATTTTAAATCACTGGTTTCTTTTTTTTTTTAATTAATCTACATATTGTGCACAACAAGCTAAGAGACTAGGATTAGAGAGGACAGAGTATTTTTGAATAGAGAAAATGATCTTCCCAAGCTGTGCTTGATTCTGTAAATAAAATAGTCTGCAGTATGACCCAGGGGACTGACTGCAGCCTGAGATGGCCTGCCTCCCCCAACCCACGCCTGTCTTTTTTGATGCAAAAAGAAGTAGTCACCAGCAAGCCAAAGTTTCAGGAAATCCAACAGCTGCAACAATAACAAAAGGTCAAAATAAAAAAAATCAGAAAATGAAAGCGTGCGCGCGCGCGCGCGTGCGTGCGTGCGTGCGTGCGTGTGTGTGTGTGTGTGTGTGTGTGTGTGTGTGCTCTGTGCCCTCAGCACTGGTCACGTTGAAATGTCTTTGATTCTGAAATCCAAGCATTCTGCAGTTAACATTATTAACAGGAAGAGATTTCTCTGTATGTACCACACACCCCCAATTCATTTCATTCTGGAAACTAAAATCAGTCCATGTTTGCTTAGAATACTGTTATTCAAAGTATTTCACTTCATCAAAATCTTTCTATCTGTTTGAAATATGGCGTCACCTTAATACCCACTCGCATTTCAGTCGTACTGTATTTCCAAAACTCGATTATGGATTTTAAAAACCTGTTCTTGATTTGAGGTTTTCATGGAAAAGTACTGCTGTGTACATCTGTCATTCTGTGCAAGTAGACTGCAATTTCATCAGAATATTCCTTTAAGAAATATTTACTTCGAACTTCATGTTAGAAGTTAGTTCAGGTAGACATCTGCGTGTGCGAAACAAGCCTGAAAGTGTACATACCTTTAGGATGAAGGGGATGCTGGGAGACGGCTGAGGAACGGGGGGATTTGTTCCAAGTTTACCGTAAGTTCTGTATTCGAATCATCTGTGCTTTGCTCAAGGCATTTCGCATGTGACATTAGTAAAGCTATCTCCAAAGGTAATTTTTTTTCCCCTGTGGCAAAGATTTATTTTAACTTGGGGGATTTTGTTTATTTGTTTCTGCAAAATAAAGAGCACTGAACTTTAAACTTGAATTTTTCTGCACTTTTTTAGAAAATAACTTTTTATTGTCATTTTACCTGCATTTTCAGTTTAAATCAAGTGATATGTGTGTATGAAACATACCAAAATCATGAATATGCTGCTAGCTGCACCTGAAACCAATCAGTTTTAAAACCTTTAATAGGGTTTTCTAGAGCTTTTAAAGATTAAAAACAAATGAAATTATTTGCTGTACATTCGGTGTTGTTGGTCTTTGTTGCGACACTTTCAGAGTTGTTTTTACAATCACACGGTAACACGTTATATTTATACACTGCTAGAGAATATACTTTTAGTTTTAGATGAATTTTTATAAATGTATTCTTTAATTTTAAAAATGGTGAACTTGTTAAGTCAAAGTACTTAAAAAGTATGTATATTATCCATACAAAAAGTTATGTTTTATGCTTATAGTAAGAAAAACTGGTATCTCATATCGAGATACAATTAAGTTTTCAAAAGTCATGCATCATTGAAAAGTATTCGCACATGACAAGAAACAATTATATAGTTTAAAAAACCCTCTGCTGAATATTTTCAAGTATTGGTTTTCTTTTGAGGGGAAATATCCACAAGAATAATTTCTGGAACTTTCTCTGTAGCTTCAGCTTGCTGTTGGATGCCTATCTTGGCTATTGTTTTAATATATATATATTAAAAATGGTTTTCCAGATATTTTCTTCTACCTTTTTTAAAAATAAATTTCCAAAAATAGGAACAGAGTTTACGTATTTTTGTCAATGAAGGTTTTTTTTTATTTTGTAGTTTGTAGAATTTGTTCCTTATCAGTTTGATACTTAATAATCCTAGGGTTTTTAATCTCTATTTACTTTGAAAAGAATGCTCCTATGTGGTCAGTGTCCCTTCTGGTTTTCTGTTTGGTCTTTTTCTTTTCAGCGTTTGTTCTGGGTTGAGATGGGTGACCAAGTGTGCTTCTGAGTTGGAAAGGAATACATGACTGCTGGGTTTTGTCCACGACTCCTTCCTCAGGGTGACCTGCAGAGAGCTATAGGCACTGTCGCTGTCTGCCTCAGATGCTGTCAAGGTTCTGTGGACAAAACACAGTTGTTTCAACTGAAAGGGGGATAGTGTACCTGAGCTTTTCTGAGGATGTAAATGATTTTAGTAACTTCCCAATGAGGAGTCTGAAGTTACTGGCCCAGTTCATTCATGAATTAGGTGCCATCTGCAGAGCTGCTTAGGGATATCCTGTGTCTGTTCCTCAGAGGACACATGAATGTACTTCTGCCAGTATTTTTCAGTGAGACCCATTGTTTCAAGTAAAACTTTTTTGTCTATAAGATAGAAATAAATAGTGTCAGTTCATTGTAGGTCATTTGACTCAGGCATTTAAAACGGGTGTAGGTTAATTGCTGTGGAGCTCTATTTATGTGATTTTTTTTTTTAAATATTACCACTTGTATTAAAGACAATGTAATGAGTTTCAAACAAACAACACATCAATGGGAAGTAATGCAAAGATGAGAAAAAGTGACTTGATTTGTGTGTGTGTGTGTGTGTGTGTGTGTGTGTGTGTGTGTGTAAATACTAATGTGATACTTTAGGTGTGATCTCTGCTCAACATGGTAGCTAGAAATCGGGTGGGGGATGCTTTCTAGTTGCACCATTGGTTCCTTGTAAATGTGTTTTCAAAAAAAAAAAATATGAAAAAGACAGATTTAGCTTCCTAGCATGGTCCGCACTGAGGATGAGCATGCTTGGTCCCGAGTGCTGGCCTGTGTGTGAACACCGTGTGTGCTTTTCAGCTGATGCAGTCTCTCTCCATGTTTGCTCAGTCCAGTAACTCTCTCTAAGATAATTACTGGAACATGCTTTCCAAGTACAGTTTTTTTTTAATTATCTGTGCATTGTTTCATTTTTTTAAATAGCACTATTGCAAACACTAAAAATGTCTTCAAACTTTGTAGTTATTTTGCATTCCTGTAACTTAACAGACAGAAAAAAAGAAACTGTCATCACAGCAGAAAAGTTCAAAATTAAGTAATGAAATTTTTTTTGTAAATAAATACCATTAAGCTGGTATTTTAAGAATGTATTACAACTTAATGTTTCTGGAAAATGTTCATATATATGTATATGAATGTCTGCTGAAGGGCTCTGTAATTGGGCAAAATAAAATATTCAAATCTCTCCTGAAACAAAAAAGCCCCTTTTTCTGAGAATTTTTTTAAATATTTTTCTGAGTTGTGGAGTTAACACATTAGTTGAAGAAAATAAACCTACAAAATAAATTGTCACATTTCCAAAGATATGCTTATAGGTAATTGAGACCACAGACATTGAATGAGGTAGGGTTCCTAGTGAAAGGCACCTAGACAGCCATGTGGCAGGTGGGTGGAGTGGAATGCAGACAGGAGGTAGATCTAGACGCATGCAAATAACCCAGGAGCCTTATTAAAATACTGATTCTGAGTCAGTGCAGACTAGCAGGGGGCTGATACACTAGCATGTCTGACAAGCTCCGACTAAAACACACCATTGGTCTGTGGAACATCATTTGAGTAGTAAGGATAGTGGATATTTCCATAGTTAGCATTTTCTAATTGATTTGTCAGTATCTGTGTAATTACTTGTACCAAAAAAATGAGCATCCAGCTAATGGATCTAGAATCAAGTCAGGGAATGCTGAGGTAATTCTCATCCTTGTTTCTGGTGAAGATTTCCGCCTCTCACTGTGATGCACACCTGTTCCACATGGGGGCAGTCACGCCCTGAGCAAGAAATCCTTCAGTATACAAGGGAGAACCCACAGGCTTTGCAGAGGTCTGTTTTTTATGATCGTCTTTTTATCTGGAAACTTATGCAGCACATCATTTTATGCTATTACACATCGATGTACATCATTTCATATTGGTCTGAATGATTATCAAATGTTTTGGTACTTTTGTTCTCAAGTAAAAATTTGAAGATAAGATTTCTTCCTATCTCTGGCCATGCCTTGGTAGGGTAACTATTTGAGTGTGTTCTGTGTAAGTGGCTCAGCGTCATTCAGTGCTTTCAGAAATCTCTACGTATTATTCTGTGCCTAGGAGTATATAGGAAGATTCTAATTTTTTTCCCCATGGATTTAAAGATAATGCTGTTTGCATTTTCTGTTTGCAGTTTCTGTACCAAAATTAGCTGCCATGAGTGCCCTAACAGGAGCTATTAAAATGTGTGCTGCTTAGGTGAAGGCATCTCTTAAAACAAAAAGGCCTCTCTGAGTTATTTTCCGACTTTATTTTCTCTGCTTGTCTTGCCTATACCTTATGTACTTACCACTCTTAAAAGACAAAATTAAAGCAGAAAATACATTTTATAAATAAAAGCAAAGTCTCCAACAAAAAATGAATATTTGTTACCAAAGAAGTGTGAGGACTTCACATAGCATGTAGCTGGGGTTCTGAACTGATGGTGTGTACATCTTCCTGCAAATGCAGGATCCCCTGGGCTCTGTCCCTGTTGACTTCCCATCTCATTCAGCTTCTTCCTTGTCAGTCCACCCCTGACTGCCAAGCCTCTCACCCTAACTCACAAATGCTCTGCAGTTCACTCGATTTATCTTTGCCCATTTAGTAGAAAATACTATAAATTCCCTTTCCCAGGGACTTAAATGTTAGGTAAATTTGTAAATAATTTTTATGAACTTAACGTGCTCCCTATTGCTTGCAACATTCAGACACTCAAAACTCTACCACTAAACCGATGAACCATGAAGGAACTGTGCCCAGACAGCATAAGAAGCAGTGGAGACAGGCAGTGGGATACAAAGCCCTGTGCCAGGGGCCACAGGCCTAGTCCTCACTAGGACCCAACCAAATATGTCTGAGTGTTTAAAATCCAAGATTCCAGGAAATCCTGGCATCGAATACCAGAATGCAAGAGCACCCTCCTAAAGCTGTAATCTCCATGATTCTGTAACCAGAATGTGACTGTAAAGGCCATTTGATTGAGCCATCATGCTCAAATCTGAGCGTGAGGATTTCATAGAAAAGCAACGTATAGATGCAGACTGCTGGATGACAAGCCTCTCTCCTGACCCTCATCAGGGTTTCTGTACAATCAGCATGGGTGAAAGGAGGCCAGCATGACAACTTGTATTCTTCACAAGTTCCCACATGGATTGGTATGCTAGTCCAGACCACACTGAGGGCCCTGACCAAGAGCCATACTATAAAAGCAGTTCCTTCTGTCACAGATTGCTGTGTGATATTCTGATGGCATTCTGACAATAAAGTTTGCTTTGAATCAACTGGATGGAGCTAGTCCCTTGCTGACCAAAATTAACCATAGAGGTTTTGGAGGACTGAAGACAGATAGACAGCTAGGAAGTAGTAAGGCCGGGCTTAGAGAGGATCCCAGGCCTTTTGGGTGGAGGAACAGAAGAGATAGGAAGTCACTGATCACTTCTCCACTGCTTCTTTGATCATTCAGGTTCTTACCCTGATATCTGACTCCCGATTTTTTATTGATAAAGAATAAGTAGATAAATGCATCAACAGATAATCAGTATAACATCTGAACCAATACAACAGTATATGAATGAGTTCAATTGGTACACCTCAACATATGTACAATGCTGAAAGTCCTAACAAATTGCCAAAATACTCCCAAGGTTTTTTAAAAACAAAAACTCAGATTGTCCTCCCCTGTAAGTACTCATTCCTTAATACCCCCCCAACCAGGACTGAAATATCTGAACCCTTTGACAGAGAGTAAGACCCAGCTCATATGTGTTCCCAGATTCAATAGAACTAATAATATGGCCCTAATGCTATGTCGTGACCCACAATTGAAAGTGTACAGATCTATTCTGTTGAAATTTGAATAGTAGGATTTTTTTAAGTGCATCTTGCATTCCTTCTTATAAATGCAATTCTATGAAAATTAAATCCTTAATTTTTTATAGAATTTAAGTGTGTAATATGTATTTTATAACCTTACTAGAAATCTGTTGGAAGCTTTTTTATTTCCCTGCTAACTAAAATTCAAAATATGATTTTTGACTAATGGGCAAATGACTTTACCTAGGCTTTCAGTAAGTGTGTTAATGGTGGGAGCCTGTATGTGTGCAAATGCCAACCTATCAACCTACTTGTGAAGACCAGGATTCTGTTCTAAATTTCCCATTGACACTAATGACCCTACAAGTTCTAATCTTCCCTGGTCTGAGTTCAGAGTCTCATTAATTGTAAAACTGTTATCTGCGTGCTGACCTTACTTACTTCACATGGGATGCATAAAGATCATTAGAAAAACAGAATTCAAACATTGGGCCTTGTATTTCCCAAATAGGGTGTGTGTGTGTGTGTGTGTGTGTGTGTGTGTGTGTGTGTGTGTGTGTGTGTAAGTGGCCAGAAGAAGCTTTAGTCATGGTTGTTGTGAGTTACCTGACATGGATGCTATGACCCAAACTTTTCCCACCCCTAACTACTGAGCCTTCTCGTTAGTACCCAGGCTTTATCACCTTAGAATCAATAGTTGCTTAGAAGCTCTATGAAAGAAATACATTTTGAATTTGGAGGAATGAGTATTGGTGTACTAGAATCAGCAAATTAGTATTATTACAGCCATACTCATTATCAATGCCATTGATTATGTATGGTCAAGGGTTTATGTAGTGGATAGCCTTTCCAACCTTGATCTGGACGTTCCAACCCCCATTGAGGCTTCGGTAACTGTCACGCCTACAAGGCAGGCCCAAGAGAGGACCCTGAAGACCCAAGATCCAGATACGCCATCTCTCTTGGTTCTTGGACCCTAGACGCTGGAGGTAGACCGAGCAGAGTTCTCTAGAGAACACCGCCGGACTGCTCTACGTCTTTCCCAGACCCTGAAACCCACCTATCCCTTCATTTGTAAGTTACGCCACTAAATAAACCTCCCTTTTAACTATGTGGAGTGGCCTTAATATTTTCACCAATAGGTTTAGGCTAGAGATGTTACCAACATATGCCACAATTCATACTAACAAAAATGTGTTCACGACTGACAACCTGTTTTTCAGAATGTTAAATTATGCAAATGAGCATCTAGAATAAAGTGCCAGGCTCTCTGTAAATGTTAAATGTCACAAGAACTAGGAGGTGAGATGCCCACGCCCATCTACTCATAATCAGCTGCAGCCCCACATTCCTCTCCCTGCAGGGGACAGAATGACTTGGTGTCTCTAATGGATGCTCCTAAAACAGTGGCCAGGCTCCGTGCCAGCCAAGGGCATGTAAGGGGTGGAAAGGGGGTTCTTTAGAGTTTCATTCTATTCAGCTTGCTTATTTGTGACAAGTTTTGTTGTGTAACTCAGGCTGGCCTCCAGCACCTAAGCCTGCTCCTTCCACATCAGGAGTGCTGGAATCAAAGGCGTATTCCGCACACTCCCAGCTCAATGGATTCTATTATTTATCCAACTCTCAGAAGTTGCTAAAAGGAAACTAGTCCACAACCTCCAAATTGGTTCTCACTGTCCTCTCTTTTTGAATGTTAGCTACCAAACACTCCCTGAAGATTTGCAAGTGCCAACACCTTCAACGTGTTCCCTTCCTTTCTTCTCTAGACTGCAGCTCCTGTGTCTATACTAGGAATGCTCCAAGCTCTCTCTTCTGTGGCTCAGGTAAGAGGTTCTGCTGGCTAATGCTGGGCTGCTAGACAATTGGGGGTGCTTCCTCTGTCACTCTGTTGGGCCATGTCATCATGGTGTGGGGGCTCCTCTGCCTTCAGAGGGGACTAGAGCCATGAGCTTTCTGTTCTTCCAGTTGGTTCCATCATAAATCCTCCTCAGATCTCACCCATGTGGGCCAGGAGCAGGCGCACACAAAACCCTACTCTGAGAGAAAACTCATCTGTATAGCTCTTACAGAAGAAAGAATGCTTTTTTTTTTCCTTCCTGGGCCATTCATAATGTATCTCTATAAGCATACAATTGTCCTGAAGTTAGAACCTTGCTTTTCTCTGCTTTTATGGAGTGTCCAGAGGCTGGTGACTGACTTGCCTCCCCTTTCTCCTCCTCTTCCTCCTCCTCTTTTTGCATTTTTTTTAAATTTGTTAGCTCCTTTGCTGACATTTACGCAAAAAACCGGGACTGACCTACTCTGATGATGGGATGGCTAAACACCCTAATAGTTGGGCCAGAAACCCCATCCAAGGACTGAGGAATCTGGATGCAGACATCCACGGCTAGGCCCCTGGTGGAGCGCTGGGAGTCTAATTAGTGAGAAAGAGGAGGGTCTATATGAGCGAGAATTGTTGAAACCAAGGTTGGATAAAGTACAGGGACAAATAACCAAATGAATGGAAGCACGTGAACTATGAACCAAAGGCTGAGGGGCTCCCAACTGGATCAGGCCCTCTGAATAGGTGAGACAGTCGACTGGCTTGATCTGTTTGGGAGGCAACTAGGCAGTGGTACCAGGTCCTGGGCTTGTTGCATGAGTTGGCTGTTTGAAACCTGGGACTTATGCAGGAACGCTTGGCTCAATCTGGGAGGAGGGGACTGGACCTGTCTGGACTGAGTCTATCAGGTCGATCCCAGTCCTCGGGGGAGACCTTGATCTGGAGGTGGTAGGAATGGGGGGTGGGCTGGGGGAAGGGGAGGGGGCAGGAAGGGAGAGAACAAGGGAATCTGTGGCTATTATGTAGAACTGAATAGTATTGTAAAATAAATTAATTAATTAATTTAAAAAAATCATTTTTTCACTCAAAATTGTCATCAGAATCACGACCTCTAAAAGTCTATTTCAAAGTTCAATTACAGCTGCTTGCTTTTTGTTATTTTTTTCCCTTGAGACACTATTGTGCCTGTGCCATGTAAACCAAGTTGGCCTAGAACTTGAGACTCTCTCACTTCAGCCTCCCGTATGCTGGGAATACAGATGTGTCCCTCCACACCAGACTCTGGCTATTTTTATTCCACAAATATTTATTGGGCGCTAAGATGTGACACTCTGTTTTAAAACTTGGAAATAGAAGCATGAACTAGATCAAGACCCTTCCTGACGTCTGCACACAACAGTGGCATTTTCCTTTCTGTTCACTTCTTCAGTGAGAACACTAAATCCAGGGCAAAGGGGGAGATCCAGCTTCCAGAGCAAGGGGAATGAGGAGTTTTTCTGAAAGCGGGAAAATACGACATGAAATCTTATGTGTAGTATATACCTGCCAAGCACCTGTTTCTCCTTTCTCCACACACCTCATTGGTCACCACCACACCCTCTGCCCCTCCTCAGTTATTCCCAGTCACTTTTGCCTTCCCATTCAGAGCTTTATTCTACCTCTGCATCTTCTGTTTGAGTTAAAAGTTGCAGCTCACCAGGTGGTGGTGACGCACGCCTTTAATTCCAGCACTTGGGCGGCAGAGACAAGAGGATCCCAGTGAGCTCGAGGCCAGCCTGGTCTACAGAGCGAGATCCAGGACAGCCAGAACGGTTAAACAGAAAAACCCTGTCCTGAAGAAACAAAAATAAACAAAAAAACAAAAAAAGTGGCAGCTTCTCCCTAGTGAGTGCCTTTGGCCTCTTCCCTTTCTAGAATATTCTCCCATCTCAATTCTAGCTTACCAGCTTCACTCCTAAACATCTCAGGCTCGTCCCAGGACCTCAAGTGAAGTTTGATTCTTTGACAACGTGGCCCCTTAACTGTCACTCTTGTCTGCATACTGTCCTGTTTTCCTCTGTTAACACTGCCTGCGACCCTTGTAGCCCATACTGTAGGTTCTCTGTTCTTTCTGTTCATCCTAGAGCATCCTCCATTTCACTAATCCTTTCTGGTCAGGCTCTAATGCCATTTTCTCTTGAAAGCCTTTTATAGCTGGGTTGATCGCCTGCTTTCTCCTCTCTGCTACAGCAAGCATCTCTTCCTACCTGTGGTAGAGTCCTTATCAAAGTGTGGCCTTGTCCACATGCAACTGCTCTCTATATTCTGAACACCCAGACAGAAGAGACTCTTTTCTCTTTGTCACACCAGCATCCACCATGATGCCTGTCAAGTAGAAAGTGTTCATTAGTATTTGTTGGTAAATTGTCAAAATTCAAGAGTTCTTTTTCATGTTTGTTTATGTTAAGAACTTGTCACAATACCCTCGTGTGGTGGTAATCTAATTATACTGAAATGTGATTTTGATTGTATGTTAATAAATAAAGTTGCCCGGGGGTCAGAGCTATTAGAGCCATAGCAAGAGTGTGGCGGTGGTGGCACACGCCTTTAATCCTAGCATTCCAGAGATAGAAATCCCTCTGGATCTCTGTGAGTTCAAGGCCACATTGGAAATAGCCAAGCATGGTGGTGACACACTCCTTTAATCCCAGAAAGCCAGCCTTTAATCCCAGGGAGTGGTGGTAGAAAGCAAAAAGATATATAAGGCGTGAGGACCAGAAACTAGAAGCATTTGGCTGGTTAAGCTTTCAGGCTTTGGAGCAACACAGTTCAGCTGAGAGCTATTGGGATGAGGACACAGAAGCTTCCAGTCTGAGGAAACAGGACCAGCTGAGGAACTGGTGAGGTGAGATAGCTGTGGCTTGTTCTGTCTCTTTAAATAGACGAACAGACAGGAAATAGAGCGCTCATTCGGGAAGCTGGGACACCGCAGGCGGAAGGGTGAGATTTTAGCTCTGAGCTCTGACCTCTCGGCTTTCTCTTTTGCATTGTTTCTGTGTTTCTTATTTAATAAGATGGTTGGTTACATCAATACCCTCGTGCACAAAAAGCTTTATGTATGTCCTATTTTATTATCTGTATTTCAGCCACAAATGTTCAGTAGCTGCTGACATTTTGCCTGGCATTTCTCCATAAATATAAAATTATGTTTTATTTTGAATGTGCCAGTACTCTATTTGAATCTGAATCTCTTTTTAGAATCTGGTGATTCTAAAACCTGGAATTTTTATTTTCTTTAATTTTAAAAATAATTCTCACTTACTGTGTATGTGTGTGCATTTTAATTAGTGCATTTTTGAGGCCTTCGTGGCTGCTACCACATAGAACCCTGTGGTCACAGGTGACCACTGCAGACACTGCCTCAGCCATGAAGACCCTTGACATCCATCCAGAGTAGACACTCGGACTTCTTTGGCCCCTAGAAGCTGGTGGCAGCCAAGACCCACCTTATGAAGTTAGTGGGTGTGTAGAAGTTGCTGAGGAGTTGTGTTAGCCACCTTCCTCTGACATGATGTGAAGACATTTGAGGAATCTAGCACAGTGCCTTTAGGTTGAGTTCAGGGTGACAGACGCACTATGGTGTGTAAACAGTTGCCAGTGGTGCTTAAAGTGGCCCGTGTCAAAGAATTGTCAGGAAAGAAGGACAGAGAGTGAACAGTTGAGAAGACCAGCAAACCATGTGACTGACCTATGCAAAAGACTGCAAAGAACAATACTCAGAGGGATGCTTTAAGGTCAAATACAGGAAATTAGATAGACATAAATGAAAAGCCAGGGAAGAAAGTAAATTCCTTGAAGAATTTCTCCTGTTCAGAGTGAACTGTGTGATCATGGAGTCTCACTGGAGCCTGATGTGAAACCGAATAAAGCCTGCTAGCAGCTCTGCCCAGCCCTTGCGGTCCATCTTCGGAGTCGATGAGGTGCTTATCAGGATGAATGACGCAAGGCTTTGCCATGAACCTGACAAGACCTACATTTATAAGACGATACATCACGAAGAGATCAAAATTGCTAACTCCGTGCGTGTTTGACCTGCCCTTTTCATGGAAGCTAATGAAATATCACAGTATTTACCAATGAAGGAAGTGGTTTGAGAGACGCTAATGTTTCCCACAGGTACTGATCTAAACCCTGCAGACACACTATAAAGCACACCTGTGGACTCGCTGCAGAACCTAGCTGAGGACACACACATGGTGTGTGTGTGTGTGTGTGTGTGTGTGTGTGTGTGTGTATTCAAGTACTGTGGGGCTTTAGTGTCCAGGTATGTTTTTATCATGCTATTTGATTTCTTTATTTGTGTTCCTGGCATTTTCTGTTGCCTTAAAAAGAATTTAAAAGGCCATTGCAGATGTTCAAGAGCAGAGAAAAGCAGCTTTTCTGAGTCTGGGGCTGTAGCTCTGCTACTGATGTACCATGCATTTAACATGACTGGGATCTGTTTTCAATTCTGAGGTGGGAGAGAGAAGATTGAGTTATAAGAAATATTAAGATAACTGTGTGACAAGTTGCACAACTATGTTACCTAAGAAATAACCTTCCTTGTGTTCTCTGAGACTTGAATTCCATCTACCTGGACCTTATTTGTTCCTCGGACTTGGGATAAATGAACCAATTTTTTTTCAAGTAGTAACTTTTCCTAGATCCCAAAAATCTTCCCCAAGCCCCCTATTCTGAAGCAAGCTATACTACTTCATATTCTGTATTGTCTATCTATATTTAATGTGCCATTAGATAAAATTGCCTCTGTGTTTAGTGAGATATAATCCAAATCTATGAGTCATAGGCCTGAAACTAGGCAATGCTGAGCCAGGTAACATGATGGTTAGACATACTTTCAGACTCACATTCTGGGGTGGTTTGAATGCCAATGTCCCCCTTAGGCTATCAGACTCACATCCTATTTCATGAGCACTGTTCGGTATCTTTGAGAAGAACAATTAAGGGCAGCTCTATAGATGTGGGTCTAAAAATGCCACCCACAGGAGAATCATATTACTCTTGCCTTTTTCCTTTGTCCTGTCTTCAGACTCGTATCACCTGGAAACGCCTGAGATTTTCATCGAAGATTTCAGTGTAAGGCA